>NW_012122376.1:6390214-6393506 GCF_000951035.1 Colobus angolensis palliatus | reverse complement strand
AGTCTGCGGCTGGGCTTATCCTAGAATGTGCAGACTCCAGTCCGGGCGACAGAGCGAGACTCCAACACAAAAAAAAAAAAAAAAAAAAAAGACTTTTTAAAAAGCACTCCCAATAGTTCTAATGGGAAGCAGATTCTAACGTGCATGACACCCATGAGAGCAGTCCCTCTTAAAGACCCTCTTTCCCCAAGGGTCCAGGACTTGGTACAGGAGAAGTCTGCGGCTGGGCTTATCCTAGAATGTGCAGACTGCAGTTTCTACCTATTTCTATAAGGAAATAGGTAGAAAGCTTTCTTTTGTGTGAAGGAAGTTTTGCATGAAGTGCTGGTGCAGAGATGGCTGCTGCAGTCTCCAGCGTGGGAGCAGTCTGGCTCTGTCACTGTGCCGCTGCACTGGCTTCTCGGAGTCAGCCCCACGTGCACACCTGCCCTGGCTACCCTTGGCTGGGGCCCAGGCTTGGCATCCCTTCTCAGCCCCTCGAAAGCCGTGCCAAGGAGTCAGGAAAGCCGTGGTTCGCATAAGTCGCAGTGGGACTGGGCGAATAATTGTGAATGGAATTCGTGCTTGTGACTTCTGGTTCTCACAGCTGCGGATGGCAGGGATCACCATAGGAATTCTGAGTATTGTTCAGCACTGACTGCAGCTTCTATTGTTGGGCTCTGATTACAGCTTTTGTTTCACCATAAAGTACTGTTATTAAATGCCGGTCAGGGACAAAGATGTACTTACATGCCAGGGGGTCAGGGAAGGCATGCTATTTCTAAAGCTGCCCCTGCTGTTAGTCTAAGGGCAGGTAGGTTGTAGGGGGAGGAGGGCAAGCTGGAGGCTTTTAGATGAAAGTGAAATGTTTCTGAAGGAGCCAGACAAGATGGGAAATGATGACGTCATCGCAGTCCTGCTCTAGTCTTCCCACGTCAATTCATTTATACTTATTTATTTTTGTGGCCAGCAGAGAGTGGGGGTCGGGTGCACAACCAAACATCTACTGCACATTAGAATCATTGGGAGTGCTTTTCAAAAGTCTTCGATTTGTGGGGAAACAAATTCAAATACCCCCTTAGCTTGGTGGCCTGAGCCCTTTCAAGTCAGGCCTCTGCTACGTCCCCAGCACCATATCCACAAGGCTCTGTTCCCCCATTGGACCAAATTCCACTAGATCCTACACCACAGTCCCATCCCAGTCACTCTCATATGAACAAGAACCATAGCAGTCAAAGTAATTTTAGAATCTACCCACTGCCCATGTAAGAGACTCTGAATGTATTATCACCTTGGTCAAGTGGGTTCAGGGAATCGGGCCAAACTAAATCATAGAATCGCTGACATCGATGGAGCCACTAATATGTGTCAGATCTTTATTGCATTATTTTATTTAGGACTAATGATGGGGCTGTGAAGTGGGAACTATTGCCAGAGAAATCAGGTAACGTGTTCAAGGTCACCCAGCTAGTGAGGGCAGATGGACTCCAGGGCCCCACCTTCTTACTTTCCTTTTCAGGGCTGGGGCCCATGACATCCAGGCTCTCCTGGTGGAAGCAGTGACTTTTATGTCTCTTCCTTTTTTTTTTTTTTGACGAAGTCTCACTCTGGTGCCCAGGCTGGAGTGCTGTAGTGAGGCGATCTCAGCTCACTGCAATCTCTGCCTCCCAGGTTCAAACGATTCTCCTGCTTCAGCCTCCTGAGTAGCTGGGATTACAGGTGCCCGACACCACACCCAGCTAATTTTTGGATTTTTAGGAGAGACGGGGTTTCATCATATTGGCCAGGATGGTCTCGAACTCCTGACCTTGTGATCCGCCTGCATCTCGCTCTCAAAGTGCTGGGATTACAGGCATGAGCCACTGCGCCCCGCCTGGTGAAGGGAAGGGGCCTAAGGTACAATTCCCACAGGCCAAGGAGCTTGTGAAGCCCAAGACGGACTTGCTCCCAGATCCTCTCTGCCAGCTTTGTTTGTAAGGAGTCTTCCCCTTCTAGAATGCTCTCTACTTCAGTGCTGCCATTAGCAACCCAAATGTGGCCCTGGATGATCATCTTGATTTCAGAAAATCTTGTTTTTCAAGTTTTCACACCACATTGGCGCAAGAGTCCACACGTCTGGATGACAGCAAGCATCCTGTGCTCTGCAAGTTTAGGGCTTACCACCATCCCAGGTCTGCCACATGTGGTCAGGGTAATTAATGTATGACCTAACTAGGGTGCAGATGCAGCTGGAACCCACCAGACCCCCAGAGATCATAGGGTTGCTGGGGACCTTTAGAACTCCAGTGGCATTCAGCGAGTTTAGATCCTGTCCAATCCAGATGTTCAGTGTTGGGCTCCCTTCCTTGTCTGATAATCCTAAGGCAGGAAAGACCTAGTTCTACTCTCTACAAGTCTTGGAGGCAAGCATCTCCCTGGATGCCCTTTTTTTTTTTTTCCTTTGTGGGCCCGGAATTTGAGCTGGTTGTTGACTTATTCAGAAATTCTATTCTTGCACCTTGGTAAGCATAAAATATGGACGTCTTTTGTGGTACCTTCCTGAAGGAAGATTGTGCCCCAGTCCTGGGATGCAAGAATTAGCTCCAGAAGGAGACTCCAGTCACCTGATTGGTAATCTGGGCAGGTCACTTAATCTGTGCCTGCTTGGGGTGATTACTGAGAATCACGCTTCCCCTCACTTGGTCTGTGCCAGTTGTGTGGCAGGGTCAGAGAGCCAGCTCCAACTCTTCACCCACAGAAGCAACCCCACTGACTCCCTGCCTGGAGTTCTTGTGCCATTTTTACACTAAAAAATAGGGAAGAGCCGTTTTTAACTCTCTGCTACCCAGTTTCTGGAGGGGACACAAAAAGAACAAAGCCAGGAACAAAGAGTGTTCAGTTCATGTTTAATTCTTGTTCTATCTTGGTTCTGATTTCTGGTTAGAACAGAGGTTTTCTTCTGGAGGTACTCCTTCTGCTTGGCTTCTGATGCTGGCTCTGTCCATAAAGGGGGCTGTGGCATTCATCATTCAACACATACTTCTGTTCTAGGCACTAAGGATAGAAGCAGGGACAAAACGTAAAATCCCTGTCCGCGTGGAGGCTCTTGGCCTAAGTGTTCTATTCTCAGGACCAGTATTTTCAGATCAAATAAAAGATGTGAATTTGACTTTGAATTTCAAATAAACAAATTTCCAATCTGGACTCTTCTAGGATTCTAGCACTGAGAAGCTAGAGACTCCTTCTAGACATTCTAGCCAGGGAAGGCAAACTCAAATGATTAGAGGGATAAGACAGGTGACACCTAGATTTTTGTTTTTAAATGTTAACCACA
>NW_012122376.1:6300460-6389699 GCF_000951035.1 Colobus angolensis palliatus | reverse complement strand
GAGGTTGCAGTGAGCTGGGATTGTGCCACCACACTCTAGCCTTGGCAACAGAGTGAGACTGTCCCCCCCCCCACCAAAAAAAAAGTAAACAGCTAAACGGCAGATCCTTGAATTCAGACTCCTCCTTTTTCTTCAGATGAAAAGTAGCAATGGAATATTCCAGCATTCCTCAGTGCCTTCAGTGTGTCCGGAGTGTTCTTGGTCTGCTCCCAGACTGTAATTTCCCCATACAATTTTTTTTTTTAAATAACACTGAAAGCACTGTTATGTAATAAACCTCTGCATCCAAAAAAAAAAAAAAAAAAAGGCTAGAAGAAAAGCACAGAGCTTTTTTTTTTTCTGGTCTCTGTATTTATTGGCTGATCGGGAGTTATCAATTTCTGGTTATACTGCAACCTCAAAACAGTCCTGGGATTATCTTGTTGTGTGTCTTTGGGCAAACTGAATTACTTTTCTGGCTTTCTTCACTGTATGTAAATATGGCTCTCAATGACAAAAAAATCTGGGGGCTTGTTATGCAAAAAGAACAAAGGAACAATTTTTTTTTCTTGAGTCCTGTTCTGTCCCCCAGGCTGGAGTACAGTGGCACGATCTCAGCTCACTGCAACTTCTATCATGTGGGTTCAATTGATTCTCCTGCCTCAGCCTCCTGAGTAGCTGGACTACAGGTGCCCACCACCATGCCTAGCTAAGTAGAGGGTGTTTCACCATGTTAGTCAGGCTGGTCTCAAACTCCTGACCTCAAGTGATCTGCCCACCTTAGTCTCCCAAAGTGCTGGGATTACAAGTGAGAGCCACCACATTGGCCAAAGGAATAATTTCAAACCACTCATCAATGATGTCAAACAACATTCAGGAGAGAGATCCGGTGGGTCCAGCCTGGAGAGGGTGAGAGGCTCTTGGCCTAAGTGTTCTATTCTCAGGACCAGTATTTTCAGATCAAATAAAAGATGTGAATTTGACTTTGAATTTCAAATAAACAAATTTCCAATCTGGACTCTTCTAGGATTTTAGCACTGAGAAGCTAGAGACTCCTTCTAGACATTCTAGCCAGGGAAGGCAAACTCAAATGATTAGAGGGATAAGACAGGTGACACCTAGATTTTTGTTTTTAAATGTTAACCACACATTCAGTTAAATCAGCAAAAACCCAGTGTGTAGACCAAAAGAAACACTCTGCTTTGGCTACTTTATAAACTGTAGTGAGGCCAAACCCTTTCAACCATTATACAGATGAGTCCCCCAGAAGGGACAGATGTCAACAAGGCTGCATAGCTAAGGTTTCCCAAAAGATAATCAAAATATCATGTTTTGAAAATGCTAAGTCTGAAAGAGGCAGTAAGAGAGTCGTTCTATGCAGTTTGCAAGGTATTTTCACCTCCATCAATTTATCAGACTCTGAAAACATTCTGTAAGGCAGGCAGGGTGGATGACACTCATTTACAGTTGAGGTCACTGAGGGTCAGAAGGGCAAAGTGTCACTCTCTGCATAAAGTCACATAGGAAATTCTAGGGCATCAAATTAACATAAAGTCTACACAGGAAATTCTAGGGCTGTTCACTACACCTCTGATTCAGGTAACAGGTAGGCTTCCTCTAAGATTTTAATAAAGACAAACTCAAAATCCTATATGATGTCCCATGAAGAGAAACAAGTCAGGAGGCCAGGCTGAGAGCCCAGACTTCTAACCCAGTTCGCAAATAAAGAAGTGGCAAAGTAGTCAGATTCCAGCCTGTCACCAGGGTTGTGTCTTCTGTCCTAGCAGCTGTACAGCTTGTCTTACCAGTGGACATTTGTTTCATGTACATTTTCACATAGGAAGGATGTTCTAAAAGATGTTGATAAAGATTTTTTAAAGGGTTTGAAGGGGATAGGATGTGATCTAAGGTTGTGCAGGGAGAGGAAAGGAAAAAGCACACAAAAATAACATATTTATTAAGAGCCTAGAGTGGCATGCGCTGTGAAAGGCGTGGCATGTAATTCTTTCCCAGTTCTTTGTATGTCTGAATATTTCTCATTCTTCAGGTTTCAGCTCATATATCACATCCTCAGAGAACTTTCCTTGCCACTCTCTCTGAAAAGCCTCCCTCCTCCCCCCACCGCTACTGTCTCTTGAACTTTCGCAGTCTGGCCATTCTATTAAAATCTGGAACGATTATGCTAGTTTGCGGACGAGTTCCCCGCAGGCTGCAGGCTCCATGAGGGCAGTGACAGTGTCTCTTTCTCAGATGAATGCCGGGTTGCCTATCGCGTACTTGGCACACAATAAGTGCTAGAGAAATTGTTAAACACTCAAGGAATATTTACCAGAATACATATTCATGCTCCACCCTTGCTGAAAGAATTTCGACTAATTCTTCTTTAAGTCTCTCCCATCCTCTTGTACTATTAACACTATTGTAAGTAGGCGGTGGAGCTACATTTGCAAGGAGAGAGAAGAGCGAAAAATTGGCGCGCAGAGCTGTAAAGCGTTTTTCTCCAGGTCACACCGCAGCCTGTAAATTTGTGCCACTTGGACCGATTATGGGACAGCTTGCAAACAAATTATCTGCAAACTAACGAAGCCTATTTTTAAAGATCCCTGTTACTCCCAGCTCTAGGCGATGACATCAGAGAACCCGGAGTTCCACCTCCGAGCCAAGCCCGGTGGTGCTTAAAAACTACGAATACCAGGAAGCACCGCGGCGCGGCGGCCCAGAGCTCAGTGCGCAACCCTCCCCGGCGCACCAAGGCCGCCGCCGCTGGAACCAGGAAGACACCAGATACCCGGCCCGCCACGCCGCCGGGACCCGCGCGGGGCCTGCCGGGACTCGTAGTCTCTGCGGGCTGGGAGCGCCGGCTCCGGAATCTCAGCCGCCGTCTGCGGGCTGAGGCAGCGTGGGGACGCGTGCGCAGTGCGCGGGCTGGCCGTCGTGGACGCCGCTCCGGGCAGCCAAGCCTCTGTGGCAGCCGGGACCGCGGCGGCGCGGGTGCTCCGGGCCGGGGCCGCGGTAAAGTTTGGCTTAAGGAACGCGGCCGCGCTGGAGCAGGGGTGGGGGACGGGGCCGCCGGAGCGCGGTTCCCGCTGAGGCGAGCGGGGAGGCGTCCGCCGAGGGGCCGGGGGCGCGGGTGAGTGCGGGTCCGGCGCCCCCCTCCGCGCACGTCTTCCGCGCGCGCCACAGCACCTGGAGGCCGCCGGGCGGGTTCACCTGCCCTGGCTCGGGGCGGCGTCTTCTTCCCGTGGGTCCCCGATTGTTTTCCCGACGTCAGCCCTCGGCGGCGCCCGGCGGTTAAGGGTGGGAGGCCCGCGGCGGTCTCAGGGCCAAAGAGCTCCTCGGCGTCTCCGCCCCCCGAGAAATCCTGCTTGGGGCGCGGTGCGCGCAGCTGCCCGGGGATTCCCGGTGGCGCCTGTCGGAGCAGCTCGCTCCAGGGCTGTGCCCGCGGGGCGCGCGGCCCCGGGCATCCTTTCCTGGTGTTGAATGCGTTTTGGCTTCAGGACTTGCCGAGGCCGAAGCCGGCTCCGCCCTGGGCCCTGAAGTCGGGCGGTGTCCGCGGTGTACCTCCGCACCTTCGGGGCAGGTGGCCAGAGGTAGCGTTGAAAGCGACTTGCCCAAGGTCAGGCAGGTGGCACCGGGGAGGCGATCAGACCCAGGTCTTTCGACGCCGAGGCCAACTGCCAACCGCAGAGCTTTGGGGCCGTCCTGAGTGGTTTGTGGTTTGTTTCAGATGCTTTCTATTGACCTGCTGGAAAGAGGGGAAAGTGTCATAATGAAAGCCGTCTTGTTGCTTATAGTGTTTACTGCCTTTGGTAGAATTCTAGTGAGCCTGTGCCCCTGAGCAGAGCATCTACCGTGGTCTGGGCATATAAATAATGAAACTGCTTTGCTGTCTTTGGGGTCAGTACAAGAAGAGGTTCAAGGAACAAATATCCAGGTAGTTTCTGCATTTTCCTCGTCTGTTTCACCTTCCATTTCTGCAATACCTGTTTTCTTATTTTACAATTGATCGTTGACTGTTTTAATAAGATTTTCTTTGTCTTAATGAAGTCACTGCCCCTTGTGAGTGAGTTTTCTAAATAGAAAATCTTATTTCCTGTGTGTTTAATGACTGGAACAAGCAGCGCACTATGAGGTTTACACCATTGTCTTTTATCTTAGAACTCCTGATCAATCTGCTTAGTTTCCCCAAGTACTCAGCTTGCATACTTTCTATGTTAATTTGATGCCACTGAAACCATTTACAGCAAAATTTGGGTAAGAGTTATATGGTTTTTTTGTGAAACTACGTTTTTCTTCACAATCTGAAGAACTTGAAGACCCGTTATATTAAAATAATAAGATTTATTCTGACCACAATGCCTGTTTACTTTTCATGCTCTTAATTTTTTATGTTGACACACGTATGACAAAAGAAATATTTCCCCCAGTGGAGTTAGTTTAAGTGTTTTTTTTATCTTGGCCAATTTTCCCAAGGAAAGTTGCATTTTAGAGTACTGACACATTTAAACAAGAGTATTTAAGTTTGACAGAATTTGAATTAATAAAGTAGTTAAGTTATTTTATGGTGCCGTAAACCTTACACTTGTATCCACTGACAGTTTTCTCTTGTAGCGTATACCTGTATCAAGGTATATGACTGTGAATTTAGTGACATTAAGAATATGTATATTATGTAAATATATGTGTGTACACACACCGCGCGGGCGCGCGCAGAGCTTCCAATCTTCATCTTGTTAATTAGTATTTTCATTGTCGCTTTGGTAGGGGGGAAAGTAGCAGGTTTCTGTCTTTTTTTCTCCCCAGTTTTAGCAGTGTAACAAAATAGGAAAGATGGTGTGTAAATTTGAGTTTGTCATAGACTAGGAGAGACAGTGAAACAGGATAAGTATACAATTGTGAGGAAATTGCCATGAGTTCATAAGCCGGAAGGACCTTTTTAGAAGTGTTTAAGGATGTTAAGAATAGCATTGGATTCTTTTCTTTAAAAAGTCATTGTGGGCAGTATTCAAGTATTGGTTGCTAACATAAAGGATATGACAATATTGACGACTCCTAGGAACATACTTGGGAAAGGTGGAAACATTTTACATTTTTATGGGAATTTCCCCCCCCCAAAAAAAATCATTTAATGGAGATTTAAACAAAGTGACTTTTTGACTTAAGCCTGGAAGTTCTTTATTATTATTATTAGTCGTGCTGCAAATCCCAAAGTTATTTTAATTGTGTGATAATTTGTAACCCAGAATGAAATCTAAGAAATAATTTATTAGCATAATTTAAGTCATACTTTGATATTGACATATTGCTTGATGTCAAGTCGTTATTGTTTAAGTAACTTATTTGAGAATGAGGAAGATAGTTTTCTGAATAGAGTGTAGTAATTATTTGTGACAATAGTAACACTGCTTTTATTAGAAAATATTCGGTTTGATAGCACTAACTGCCTTAAAGTATTTCCTATTTGATGCCAACTGCGAGCTAATGTAATATACAAATAATTACTTTTCTCATGTTGGAGCAATTTACTTTTGGTAATATTAAAATTTAAATTTGAAGTTTAAAAAATCTTATTTTAGATCTACAATGATACAATAAAATGACTTCAGTAGGAGGTAAATATTAAAATTTGGTTTTAGGTTTTTTGACCATTCGTGAGTACATACCCAGCATTTAAGAGTTTATTGACATGGTATCTGAAAGGAATGCTTTCAGAAAGGGCAGAAAACTTGGTAGCTTTAGATGATTGTCTATAATGCTTAATTATTTTTAGAAACATAAAAATATGGGATGTTTTTATGTAAACATAAAGCATCCTGTTGTTATAGCACTAGAACTCTTTTATACTTACTGAGCAATATTAAACCATTTGACCCTAAGTAACTTTTTTTCTTGTGGGTACTGCCTAATAAGGAACATGTGAGTTTGTGATTCCTAGATGCTTAAGCAAACATACGTTTGCTATTTATTTTAGTAAACCTTTTAATTAGTTGAATTGATTTTATTCAGTTCACCACGTGCGTGGTGGCACGTGCCTGTAGTCCCAGATAGTTGGGAGGCTGTTGTGGGAGGATCCCTTGAGCCTGGGAGACAGGTTGCAGTGAACAGAGATTGTGTTGTGGCACTCCAGCCTGGGTGACAGAAGAGTGAGACCCTGTCTCCAAAATAAATAAATAAATAAATAAACCCTCCAGTCTATTCCAGTTTGAAAGTTCAATCTCATATATATTCAATTTAAAGGTTTTTTTTTTTCCCCTTCCTTACTCCATGGTCAGGCCACTTACTTCCTGAAGCACTTGGGGTATGGATGGCTTGTGGTAAGCTCCCGGGATACCTCTTTCCTTTCCCTCTTGAGGGATCTACTTGGATACAAACATGTCAAGAAGAGAAGTAGAAAAAGACAAGTGTTTGTTAAGGTGCTGTTAAAGTCCTCTCTTGATTAACAGTGGCAGGCCATTGCAGTCCACTAATAGGCAACCAAACTGGCATTTTTGGTACGATCTTGCAGGGAGACTCCTGCTGCAGTTTCTGGATATGAAATTTTCTGTAGCTAAACCTTTTCCAACCTACACACCCATCTGCTTGCTCCCATCCTGTCAGTTTACCCACTGGTTATGTGAATGTGTGTGAGTTGGGGTGGAGATCTTTTCTCTCTGCAGAGAGATATTTTGATAATGGCAAAACAACTCCAGTCCAGGTACCCTGTGGTTTCCATTCAACCTACTGGAAACTCACTTCCTTGTGATGTCAAATAGTGGCATACAGACTACTTAAGTCTGCCTTCTTTCTGCACCCTGCCATTTCTTATCAGTTCTCTTTGTCCCCCTTTTCAAGTAGACGCACGGGGTCCGTCTCTCAGTCTGCTGCATAAGTAGATGTGGAACTGGAGAATGGGATGGGAGTCTCTTCTAGGCCCCTCTGATCTTGGTGAGTGACTTCTGTTAGAGGCCCCTGCCACTGTTTTGGGTGAAGACCTCCTTCCTTTCCCTGTGTTCTCCCTGAAGACTTCTAGTTCTTTCCCTCTCTTCTGTTAACTGCTCTTACAGAGTGGAAGGATGGTGCTGATTAGGGTGCCAGAGCCATGCCTGACTACAGATATTTTGCTCCTCGTTATCTATATATCCTCAGCTTTGTGTTTGTCAGTGATTGTGGGGAACGGCACTAGTCCCACTCGACATGTTTTAACAAATAATAGTGAAGTCTTGTGGCCTGATGAGGTCTCACTGTGCAGAATTTAATTTTTCTTTGCTTTTTCTTGTATCACTCAGGTGGTTTCTGTGTTTTGCTTTATTTTTTGGCTTCCTGGTTCCTGACTGATGAGGTGTTAACTGTGATTATGTTAATTTATGATTGATTTGTAAGATCTAACTATACCTTAGTGTATGAGTAAAGCTAAAGGAGAAATTTGGGTGGGGGGGCATGTTATAATTGTGTCTGTTTTTGCCTCATGTAATTTTTACTAAGAATATAAATTCAAATGGAAATACAATGTTTGAACCTTTTTCCTTCCATTGTTTAAATAAATCAGTTAAATCTGGTAAATGATTCTTGTCTGATGAGGAAGAGCAACTTTCTATCTGGAAACTTAATCTTTGATGCAGTAATTATGGGTTACTTCATACTTCATTCAACAATAGTTACTGAGGGTCTTCCATGTGACAGCCACTGTTTTGGGCATTGGAGAAACAACAGTAAATAATAAATCCCTGCTGTCATGGGGCCTACATTACAGTGTGGAGAAACAAACAAGAAACAGGTAAATGAGTAAACTGTATCATTCGTTAGATACCAGTAAATGCTAAGGAGGAGAATAACATAGGGAACGGAGATGGAAGTGGCAGAACGGTTTGGAGGATTTGCAGTTTTAGATAAGATCTAAAAGGAAGTGTTCAGTGAGAAAGTGACTTTAAGTCCTTGAGTGGGAATCTTGTCTGGTGAGTCCGGCGGCCAAATGAATGAGTAAGGTGGGTACTGGGATGGGATAACAGGGCAGACGAGGCCTAGCAGTCATTATGAGGGCTTTGGTTTTTAGATTTTTACTTTGAATGAGATGGGATCCTGTTGAAACAATAGTTGTCAACCTTGACTGAATGTTAGAATTATCGGGGAAGCTTTAAAAAAGTACTGATGCCTCGATCCCATCCCAGAGTTTCTGATTTAATTGGTTGGCGGTGGTGGGGGAGGCAGTGTTTTAACGTAGGCATCAGGAATTTTTAAAACTCTCAGGTAATTCTAATAAGTGGCCAAGGTTGACATCTACTGCATTGAAGAGTTTTGAGCAGAGTGAGGTATTACATGGTATTGAGGAGTGTGAATCTAGAGCCAGACTCCTCCAGTTTGACTCCTGGCACTGCCACTCCTAAGCATGTGATCTTGAGCAGATGTCTTGGTTTTCTCGTCTGTAAAATTGTTATAAGGATTAAACAACCTAATATTTAGATATTTAGAAAATGTGCTTTGTGAGTAGTACTATGTGTGTTTATTGAATGAACACTTGAATAAATGTGTTAATGGTATCACTTTGACTACTGTGTTGAGAATAAATTGAAGTGTGGTAAGGGCCAGATCTAGGAGAGACCCTTGGCAATAATCCAGGTGGGAGGTCATGGTCACTTGGACCAGAGTGGCAGCAAGTGGTGAGAAGTAGGATTCTGGTTATAATTTGAAGATGGAGATGACAGGATTTGCTGATGGATTGGACATAGGATAGGATATGGTTTGGATTTGTGTCCCCACCCAAATCTCCTGTCAGATTGTAATCCGCAGTGTTGGGGGAGGGGCCTGGTGGGAGGCGATTGGATCACAGGACAGACATCCCTACTTGCTGTTCCCATGATAGTGAGGAAGTTCTCGTGAGATCTGGTTGTTTAAAAGTGTGTACCTCTCTCTGCTCTCTTTCTTTCTCCTGCTCCCGCCATATAAGAGGTAACTCCTCCCTCTTCACCTTCCACCATGATTGTAAGTTTCTTAAGGCCTCCCCAGTCATGCCTCCTGTACAGACTGTGGAACTGTGAGCTAATTAAACCTCTTTTCTTTATAAATTACTCAGGTAGTTCTTTATAGCAATGCAAGAACGGACTACCACAGGGTAAGAAAAACTTAAGTATGAGGCCGGGCGCGGTGGCTCAAGCCTGTAATCCCAGCACTTTGGGAGGCCGAGACGGGCGGATCACGAGGTCAGGAGATCGAGACCATCCTGGCTAACACAGTGAAACCCCGTCTCTACTAAAAAAAATACAAAAAACTAGCCGGGCGCCGTGGCGGGCGCCTGTAGTCCCAGCTACTCGGGAGGCTGAGGCAGGAGAATGGCGTAAACCCGGGAGGCGGAGCTTGCAGTGAGCTGAGATCCGGCCACTGCACTCCAGCCCAGGAGACAGAGCGAGACTCCGTCTCAAAAAAAAAAAGGAAAAACTTAAGTATGACTTCAAGGTATTTTACCTGAACAACTGGAAGAAGGGAGTGGCCCTTTACTGAGCTAGGGAAGGCTGGATCAGGTTTCTGAGGGGAATATCTGGAGCTCAGTTTAAGTTTGAGATGGCTTGTTAGATAAGTGCAACCGTAGAATAGGCAGTTGTATACATGGGTCTGGAGGTCAACAGTGTTCAAAGCTGGAGATAACAGTCTGGAAGTCATCAATATTTAGACCTGTGAGAATGAGTAAGCTCACCAAGACACTGAGTATATATAGGAAAGAGATCCACAGACCACTCTCAGGGATACTCCAACAATAGAGGTCTGGGAGATGAAATAGTCCTTAGGGTTTCTAATGTACTCTAGAATGAAATACAATTGTAATTGTTTCTTTTTTTTAAAAAAAAGCTTTATTAAGATATAATTCACAACATATAATTCACTTATTTAAAATGTATGATTTAGTACATTCACAGTTATGTGGATAACACCACAATCAATTTTAGAATGTTTGTATCTCCCCCGAAGAAACCCTGTACCCTCTCATCCTTAGACAACAGCTAATTTCCTCTGTACCTAGACAACTAGTAATCTACCTTCTATCTTTATAGATTTGCCCATTCTGGATATTTCTTGTCAGTGGAATCATACTATACTTGGTTTGTTTAGAGAGAAATGGTATCCATTAGGACCTAGCTTCTAGATCCAATAGATACCAAGTTATTTGGTAAAGGTGGGGGCTATAAGATCTCTCCAGTATAAAGATATATTTCCTGTTTGCAATTAGTAACAAAACTGTGGGATGATATTTTGAGACTGTGAATGTTCTGTTTCCTAATCGCATTTCATCTACTGGTTTTAGTGTTCATTGAAGATGCTTGTGTAAATCAGTGAGACATTGGGATTACAAAGTGGTGATTTTCTGTTACTATCATATCTTCAGAAATTATGTAGTTCATAGTATTTCTAATTCAGACATATTGTACACAGTTTGTTCTTCTGTTTTGTGTTTGTACCTCTTTTCTCTCACTGTGAAAGTCTTGGTTTCTAATAACAAATAAATATTTTCTTTTATTTTAAATATAATTAATCATATCAATATATTTACATTATCCAATAATGTACGTTATAATGATCTGGAAGTCTTATCATACCTAAAATGTTTCACATTACAGTACCAAGTAGGAATGCTTTATCATAGGATAACAGTATATATGATTTTGTTAAATAGTACCAGATTCACCCAATAGGGTTTTACCATTTTGCCTTCTTGCCAGCAATGTAAGTTTCTGTTTTCCTACAGCCTCATCAGTATAGTGTGTTGTCAAGCTTTTGAATTTTTGCCAGTCTAATAGATGAGAAATGGTATATTTGTGTAGTATAGATTTAAAAAACTTCTATTATGGAGATTTGTGAACGTCCACAAAAATAGAATAGTGTAACCAATCCTGTGAACACCATCATTTAGCCCCAGCAACTACCAACCCAGCTACCAATGCCTCTTCTCTTTATTCCCTTCTCTCAAATTATTTTGAAACAAATCCCAGATAACATTTTTTTCTTTTCTTTCTTTCTTTCTGTTTTTTTCTTTGTTTGTTTGTTTTTTTGAGACAGGGTCTTGTTCTGTTGCCCAGGCTGGAGTACAGTGTCACAGTCATAGCTTACTGCAGCCTCAATCTCCTGGGCTGAAGCGATTGTCCCACCTCAGCCTCCCAAGTAGCTGGGACTGCAGGCACCCACCACTATGCCTGGCTAATTTTTTTTTTTTGGTGGAGATAATGTCTCGTCATATTGTAGGCTTGAACTTCTGAGCTCATGCAATCCTCCCACCTCAGCCTCCCGAAGTGCTGGGATTACAATTGTGAGCCACCATGCCTGGCCCCAGATAAATAACATTTTTATTTTATATCAGTAAGTATCTCTAAATGAAAAGGACTCCTTCTTTTTTTGGTAATAATCACAATACCATTATAAAAATAATGTGTCTGTTTTCTTAATATCATCAGACAATATTCAAATTTCCGATTTTCTTGAATATATCAGTTTTTTTTTTTAAGAAACTGGATTTAAATAAAATCCACATGTCATGATTGGTCCAGATGTCTTTTAAAGTATTTTTAAATTCATAGGTTTCTCCTCTAGTTCCTTTTCTTCTCCTGCTTTTGAATTTAATTTTAAAGAAACCAGTTATCTTTCCTGAGCCATTTCTTACCATATAGATTTTGCTGTTTGAATCCCTGTGATAGTTTCTTGTGTTCTTCATATTCTTGCGATGTCATTGGCAATGGCTACATCTTGGTATGGTTTTTTGTCTTTCTCCTATTATGAGTAATACTGAATACCTCGTCATATATTTTAAGGGCCATTTTTGTATCTTTTTTGGTACAATGTTCATGTCTTTTACTCATTTTTCTATTGAACGTTTGATATGTTTCCCTTGACATTTTTTGCAAGCTCTTTAAATGTTAGGGAGATTAGCCCTTTGTCTGTGATATAAGTTGCAAATATTTTCTACTGGCTTTGACTTTGCTTATCAGGTTTTTGCCATGGAAAGCTTTTAAAAAACTTTATCTGTAGTCATTTATAAATGAGTTTTTAAAATTGTTACTGGGCCAGGTGTGGTGGCTCACACCTGTAATCCCAGCACTGTGGGAGGCCAAGGCAGGTGGATCATTTGAGGTCAGAAGTTAGAGAGACCAGCCTGGCCAACATGGTGAAACCCTGTCTCTACTAAAAATACAAAAATTAGCCGGGCGGGAGTGGCGTGGTACCTATAATCTTAGGCTACTTGGGAGGCTGAGGCGTGAGAATTGCTTGAGCCTGTGAGGTGGAGGTTGCAGTGAGCTGAGATCACGCAACTGCACTGCAGTCTGGGCAACAGAGTGATACCCTATCACAAAAAAAATTTTTTTTTTTTAAATTGGTACTGGGTTTTTAATTAACCTCTTGAAGTTACATTCAATAAACTGCATCTGTTTAAAATGTATAATTTGATGAGTTTTGACCATGTCTACAATCACATTAAGATACAGAACATTTCCATAACTCTGAGAAGTATCCTCATGCCACTTACAGTCCTTTCCTTCACCCTCAGCTCCAAGCAACTACTACTGATCTGCATTCCGTCCCTATAGATTGGTTTGCAGTTTTCAGAATTTTATAAAAAATATAATTATTTCTATAAATTATATAAAATATATATATAAATATATATAAAATACATAAATTATATAAAATAAATAACACTAAAACCACTAGATGAAATGTTGTTAGGAAACAGAACTATTATAGAAGGCCATATCCTTTTGTGTCTGGCTTTTTTTTTTTTTGAGACTGAGTTTTGCTCTTGTTGCCCAGGCTGGAGTGCAATGGTGCGATCTAGGCTCACTGCAACCTCCGCCTCCTGGGTTCAAGCAATTCTTCTGCCTCAGCCTCCTGAGTAGCTGGGATTAGAGCATGCATCACCATGCCCGGCTAATTTTGTATTTTTGGTAGAGACACGGTTTCTCCATGTTGGCAGGCTGGTCTTGAACTCCTGACCTCAGGTGATCACCTGCTTTGGCCTCCCAAAGTGTTGGGATTATAGGCATGAGCCACTGTGCCCGGCCTATTTCTGGCCTTTTTTCTGCTTAGTAGCATTATCATTTTGAGATTCATTCATGTTGTTGGATCTGTCAGTAGTTCCTTTTTACTGTAAAGCAGTATTCCATCTCTATTGATTTGTTCCATGTCCCATATCTTTTTGATCTGGCTTCTTTCATATACCAAGATACAGTTGAGATTTATTAGTTGCTCATGTATCAATAATTTGTCCCTTTATTTTGCCGAGTAATATTTTACTGTATTGGATGCACCATGGTTTGTTTATTCATACACCAGTTGAAGGACATTTGGGTTGTTCTTATTTTTTTTTGCCAATTATGACTAACACTGCTATAAACATTTGTATCCAACATTTGATGTGAACATAAGCCTTCAGTTCATTTGGATAAATACCTAGGAGTGGGTTTGCTGGGTTGTATGGATATGTTTGATTATAAAAACTGCCAAACTGTTTTCCAAAGTTGCTATGTCATTTTGCATTCCCACCAGCAATGTATGATAGTTAATTTATTCCACATCTTTGACAGCATTTAGTGTTGTCAGGGTTTTTTTTGTTTGTTTGTCATGGACATTTTAGTTGGTATGTTATAGTATCTTGTGGTTTTTATTTGCAGTCACTTTCCTGAATAATTATGATAGGCATCTATTTGTGTGTTTATTTACTATTTTTATATCTTCTTTGTCAACTTGTGTGTTCCAAGTTTTTTGACCATTTTCTTATTTAGTTGTCTTTTTGAATTGTAATAATTACCTGCCTGTTCTAGGGTATCATTTGTTGTCTAGATACATATATATTGAATATTTTCCTTATTTGGTGGCTTGTCTTTTCATTTCTTTATGGTGTCTTTTGAAGACCAATTTTAAAGTTTGGTTACGTTTCAAATATATCAACTATTACATGATTCAGGCTTTTTGTGTCTTATCTAAGAAATATTTGTCTCCCCTTAAGATCCTGAAGACTTTGTCCTATATTTTGTTCTAGAAGCTTTATCATTTTAGCTTTTGCATTGGATCAGTGATCGATTTAGAGTTAGTTTTTTTCCTCATAGATAGTCAATTATTCCAGTCTTGTTTGTTGAAAAGACTGTCCTTTCTCTACAAAAGGCACCTTGGTTGAAAATTAACTGTTCTCTCCTCCTGTTTACTAGAAGAATTTGTAAAAGATTGGTGTTATTTTTTTCCTTAAGGGATTGGTAGAATTCACATATAAACTATTCTAGGCTTGGACTTTTCTTTTTGGGGTTTTAGTAATGAATTCATTTGCTTTAGTGGAAATAGGTACTTTAGATTTTCTTTTTCATCTTGTGTCAGTTTTTTCAAAATTGTGTTTTTTCAAATAATTTGTTTACTTCTAAATTGTCAAATTTGTTTGCATGAATTCTTATTACCCACTTATTATCTATAGGGTGTGTAGTGATAACCCCTCTGTACTTCCTAGTATTGGTGATTTGCTTTCTGTCTTTCACTTGGTTCACATAGCTATAGATTTATCAATTTGATCTTTTCAAAGAAACAGCTTTTGGTTTTAATTTTCTTCATTGTTTGTTTTCAGTTTTATTAGTTTCTTTTCTGATATCTATTATTCCCTTTGTATTTTGGGTTTACTTTACCTTTTTCTAGCTTTTTTAAGGTGGAGTTTATGTCATTGATTTTAGACCTTTTCTAATAAAAACATCTTAAGACTATAAATTTTCCTTTAAAATCACCTTTAGCTGCATACTACAAATTTTGACTTTTAAAAATTTTCATTTAGTTAAGAATGTTTTCTGATTTCCCTTTTGATTTCTTCTTTTACCCATATTTTATTTAAAAGTGTATTTTAATTTTCAAATAGCTATTCAGGTAATAATTTCATCTATAGCACTAAAAACCAATGAAAATTCTGACATTTGTTTATAAAATTCCTTGAATGTTCTGTATATTATATTTATATGGTATATGCCTGAGGGCTTTTCTGTAGCCTAAAATAACAGTTCATTATTTTTCACTGTTCTCTGGGTTGAAGGAGCTCATTTGGGCAGTTCCCTCTTGGGGGTCTTTCTCTCTCGTAGTTGCAGTCAAATGGCAGTTGGAATGAGAGTCATCTGAAGGCTTGACTGGGTTGGATGATCAATATAGCCTCTTCACTGACTGCTGGAACAGCTGGGTGTGGACTCATCACCTTTCTCTACACAGCTTCTTCATGGGATTAGTTGGCTTTCCCACAACAGGGCAGTCTGAAGGCAGTCAGATTTCCTATGTGACAGCTGACTTCTAGAGTGAGCATTCTAAGACATTGAGTTTTTTTCAAGTAGCTAATTTATCTGCTTTATTCTTTTAAACTAAGAAATAGGATAAATTGTATTGGGGCAGTCATTGTGGAAGCTGCCTAGTAAGTAACATGACAGCATCCTTTATTTTTATTTTTTTAGTCGAGGTGAAATTAGCATAAGATTACCCATTTTAGTGTGTGCAACCCAGTGACATGTCATACTTTCACAGTGTCAGTGTTGTGCAGCTATCACCTGTATCTACTGTCAAAACATTTTCATCACCTATTAAGCAGCTCTTCTGCATTTCCCACTTTATTCAGCCTCTGGCAACCACCAATCTACTCTTTGTCACTCTGGATTTATCTATTTAGGATCTTTCATATAAATGGAATCATACAACATGTACCTTTTTGTTGCTGGCTTTTTTCATTTAGCATCTTTCCGAGGTTTATGTAGGCTGTATAATGTATCAGTACTTCATTCCTTTTTATGTCTGAAAAATATTCCATTGTATGTGTATGCCACATTTTATTCATCCATTCACCCACTGATGGATGTTGGGATTGTTTCCACCTTTTGGCTATTTGTGAATAGTGCTGCTATGAACATTTCATATACAAGGGTTTATTTGCCTATCTGTGTTCAATTCTGAATATCTGTAGGCAAATCTCAGAGATATTGTGGATTCAGTTCCAGTCCATGGCGATAAGATAAATGTTGCAATAGAATCAATCACTCTAATTTTTTGGTTTCCCAGTGCATACAAAAACTATGTTTACACTATTATTAAGTGTGCTATAGCATTATGTCTAAAAAATGTACATACTGTAATTTGAAAATATTTTATTGCTTAAAAATGCTAACAGTCATCTGAGCCTCTTCAAATGAGTTGTAATTTTTTGCTGGTGGAGAGTTGTACCTCAGTGTTGATGACTGCTGACTGTTTAGGGTAGTGGTTGCTGAAGGTAGGGATGGCTGTGTGATTTCAAGAAACCACTTTTTTTGCTCATCCATGGAAGCAACTCCTCATCTGTTCAAGTTTTACCATGAGATTACGGTAATTTAGTCACATTTTCCGGCTCCTCTTCTAATTCTAGTCCTTTTGCTATTTCTGTCATATCTGTAGTTACTTCCTCCACTGAAGTCTTGAACCCTTCCAAGTAATTCATGAGGGTTGGAATCAACTTCTTTCAAAGTCTTGTTAATGTTGATATTTGGACCTCCTCCTGTGAATCATGAATGTTCTGAACGGCATCTAGAATGATGAATCCTCTCCAGAAGATTTTCAATTTACTTTGCCTAAATCTGTCAGAGGAATCACTATCTATGGCAGCTGTATTTCAAATCACAAATGTATATCTCATATCACAAAATGTGTTTCTGAAATAATAAGACTTGAAAGTTGAAATTACTCTTTGATCCATGAGCTGCAGAATGGATGTCGTGTTAACAGGCGTGAAAACAACATTAATCACCTTGTACATTTTCATCAGAGCTCTTGGGTGACTACGTGCATTGTCAGTGAGCAGTGATATTTGGAAAGGAATCTTCTGAGGAGTAAGTCTCAACAGTGGGCTTAAAATATTCAGTGACCGGGTGTGGTGGCTCATACCTATAATTCCAACACTTTGGGAGGCCAGGGTGGGCGGATCACCTGAGGTCAGGAGTTCGAGACCAGCCTGGCCAACGTGGTGAAACCCTGTCTCTACTAAAAATACAAAAATTAGCCAGGCATGGTGGCACGTACCTGTTAATCCCATTTACTTGGGAGGCTGAGGCAGGAGAATTGCTTGAACCTGGGAGGCGGAGGTTGCAGTGAGCCAAGATTGTGCCACCACTCCAGCCTGGGCGACAGAGCAAGACTCCATCCCCGCCCCCCAGCCAAAAAAAAAAGCAGTAAAACATGCCGTAAACAGGTGTGCTGTCATCCAGACTTTGTTATTCCATTTCTAGAGTACAGGCAGAGTAGATTTAGCGTAATTCTTGAGGGCTCTAGGATTTTTGGAATGGTAAGTGAGCAGTGACTTCAACTTAAAATCAGCAGCTGCATTAGCCCCTAACAAGAGTCAGCTTGTCCCTTGAAGCTTTGAATCAGGCATTGACTTCTCTAGAGCTGTCAGAGTCCTAGATTGCATTCCAATGGAAGAGTTTCACATACATTGAAAATCTCTTTAGTGTAGCCATCTCCTTGATCTCAGCTAGATCTTCCTGGATAACTTATGGAAGCTTCGATATCAGCACTTGCTGCTTCACCTCGCACTTTTATGGTAAAGAGATGGCTTCTTTCTTTAAAACTCATGAACCAACAACCTCTGCTGGCTTCCAGTTTTTTTTCCTACAGCTTCCTCACCTCTCTCAGCCTTCAAATAACTGAAGAAAGCCTATCTTTGGGTTAGGCTTTGACTTGAGGGTAATACTGTAGCTAATTTGATGTTCTGTCCAGACCACTAAAGCTTTCTTCATATCAGCAATAAAGCTGTTTCACTTACCATTCTTGTGTAGCACTTTTAATTTCCTTCAGGAACTTTACCTTTGTGTTCATAACTTGGCTGTTTGGTGCAAGAAACCTCACTTTTGATCTGTCTCAGCTTTTGATATGCTTTACTTACTAAACTTAGTCATTTCTGGCTTTTGGTTTAAAGTGAGACACTTGGCTGAGCATGGTGGCTCATGCCTGCAATCCCAGCACTTTGAGAGGCCAAGGCGAGAGGATTGCTTGAGGCCAGGAGCTCGAGACTAGCCTGGGCAGCATAGTAAGATCTTGTCTTTACAAAAAATAAAAAAGTTAGCTGGGCATGGTGGTACATGCTTGTAGTCCTCCCACCTATTTGGGAGGCTGAGGCAAGAGGATTTCTTGAGCCCAGTACTTTGAGGCCGCAGGGTTGCCACAAACCTTCAATTTGTAAAAACCCCAATATATGTGAAGTGCAATAAAATGAAGCACAGTAAAACGAGGTGTGTGTGTACCTAGGAGTAGTAGTACTGGGTCATATGGTAATTCTATGTTTAACTCTTGAAGAGCTGCCAAACTGTTTTACACAGCTGTTATACCATTTTACATTCCCACCAGCAATGTAGGAGGGTTCCAATTTCTCCATGTCCTTGCCAACATTTGTTATTTTCCTCTCTTTTAATTATAGCCATCCTAGTGGGTGTGAAGTTTTATCTCATTGTGGTTTTTATTTGGATTTCCCAAAATGACTAATGATATTGAGCATCTTTTAATGTTCTCATTGGCGATTTGTTTATCTTTGGATAAATGTCTCTTCGAGTCATTTGCCCATTTTAAACTTGGACTGAAGTTTTTGAGTTCTGAAAGTTATTTATATATTCTGGATATTAGACCTTTGTCAGATACATAGTTTGCAAATGTTTTCTTTCCTCCTGTAGATTTTCTTTTGACTTTCTTGAAGTCCTTTGATGCAAAAAAAGTTCTAAAAATTTGATGAAGCCCAATGTATCTTATTTTTGTTGTTGCTCATGCTTTTGGTATTATATCTAAGAATTCATTGCCAATTCCAAAATAAGATTTACCCCATACTTTCTTCTGAAAGTTTTCTAGTTTTAGCTTTTAAATTGTTAATCCATTTTGAGTTACTTTTTATATATGGTGTGAGGTAGGGGTTCCAGCTTCATTCCGTTACATGTGGATATCCAGTTGTACCAGCACCATTTGTTGAAGAGGCTTTTTTTCCCGCCTACATTGAATGGTATTAGCACCCTTGTTGAAATCAGTTGACTATAGATTATAGGTTTATTTCTGTGCTCAAATTCTTTTCCACTGATATATGTCTATTCTCATGACAAGTTGATAGCTTTTACCTGTGGTATATGGTAATATAGAGTATTGATTTTTCAAGCTTTGATTGCATTGTAAACTTTTTTTTTACAAACTTATGGTGAATTTATTAAAGAAATTATTTCCTTTTAAAGTCAGATTTATAAGAATAATAACAACAACAACACACAAACTTATTGGACGGTTTTATTTAAAACTTTTTGGTGTATTTTATCATTTCTCTGACTGCACATGGAATAGTGATGCCGATACATAGTGTATCAGTGTGCATTGTAATTGAATTTTCACTGTAAGTTAAATTTACCTTGAGCCTCTAAATAAAGAACTACTTATGTAAATTCATCCTGCTAAAAGATGTGATGGTGCCAGCTATAGAAGTACCAGAATAGGAACAGCTGTCTGTTGCAGATTTGGGCTAAGCATCACATCAAGAAGGAATCACATATCTGTAGTCTCTAGAGAAACAGTGCTTGGCACCTAACGGTTTTTTAACTTTAATCAGTACAACAAAAGTTGCAGTGCTTTAGGACCAGAATATGACATACCTTTTAAGTCCCTTTTAATCTATAATGTCTTTCTCTCTTTTTTCTTGTAATAATTTATTTGCTAAAGAAATTTTTTTTTTTCCTTGTTTCTTATAGTCTGGTTGTTGCTGATTGAATTCCTTTGGTGCAGTTTAGTATGTTCCTCTGTGTTCTGCATCTCCTGTAGATTGGCATTTGGATATAGCGGGGATCTAAAAAACATTTTTTCTTGTTGTTTTATGTTCACTTTATAGGTGATGTTTGTGCCTTCCACCAGGAGGCACATCATACCTGCTTATCTCTCTTTCTACTACATTAACTAAGTTTATTTTGATTCACTTTAGTTTTAACAATTCAGGGGCTTTTTAGAGAAGATGGTATAGAGCATAAGATAAGAGCTCTAGAGTGCAGTAATCTGGATTCAGGCTTTGACTCTGGGCCTACTAGTTTTGGAATTTTGGAAAATCACTTCCCCTCTGTGTTAAGTTCCTTATCTGCTGGGGATGATTATGCCTACTCCTAGGATTGTTTAGAAGATTAAAGAGATCATATATGGAAAAGAACCTGGTACAGAGCCTGGCATGTAGCAGGTGGTCACTAAATGTTAACTGTTGTTGTTTTGTGAATTTAAAAATATTCTAAAATAATCTAAAGGATAGATTATCTTGATTATTCTAAAATCTAAAGGATAGATTATCTCGATTTGTAAGTGAGGAAATTATACTTTGGATAACTATTTTTTTTGGCTCACCTGGGTTTTTTTAGGGAAAAAGTAAGGAAATTATTCAACTGAGGTGAGTAGCTGTCCGTTGTCCCCATCAAAGTGAATAGTTACATTTAGTAACCACTCTTCATAAACTTAATTTCAAAAGTGATTTTTGTCAGTGACTTGGATGTTGGTGTGTGTTCATTTTAATTGGCCTTATCTCATGTTGGCAAGTTGCCCTCTCATTGAACAGACTTATACCATAGCACGTTTTATGCTTGCAGTCCATGAGAAATACTTTTCTGTTTCATAGGGAGCTTACTGTTAATGTTTTTATTTTACAGTGTAATGTTCAAGCTCAGCAATGCCTTATGTGGATCGTCAGAATCGCATTTGTGGTTTTTTAGACATTGAAGAAAATGAAAACAGTGGGAAATTTCTTCGAAGGTACTTCATACTGGATACCAGAGAAGATAGTTTCGTGTGGTACATGGATAATCCACAGGTTCGTAAAGTCCCAAGGATTATCTTTTAAAAGCATAGAAAGTTGTATTTAAGTATGTAACATACTATACAGGTTTTAGTATTTGTCTTCTTAAACGGTATATTTTTAGATTTATTTCTACTGACTGTCCTCTCTGCCCTGCACTCCTGACCTCTACTGTCTTGTTTGAATTTCAGAAGGCGAAACTAAGTTTATTTGATAAAAATTAATGCTTTTGTATTTTTCCCTTGAGAGAGAAATGCTCTCTCTGGTAGAAAATTAGGTTTTAGAAAATTAGATCTTGAATCACAGAAAAGAATAACAATTGAAGCTGTCCCAAAAATCAGAAATACTGTTTTTGTAACATGTATTTCAAACAACAGCTAAAATAAAGACCAGGGATAGATGATTTTCTTGCATTAAGGAGGCTTAATACCAGGGTCCCTTTAGTGAGATCAAATTTAGGTTTAAGATGCTGTATCTAGGATAGAGACTGGTTTTCTTTAATAAATAAATGACTTAACCACATGATGCTCTTGCGCATATGTAGTCCTTTTATTTTGTAGTGTCAGATTTGAGTCAGTCATTGTAATGCCATCCATGAACTGAAATGCATTTTGATTTTATTGTTGTTTTGCAAAACATAGGGGTAAATGTTGTAATTTAAAAATTGGAATCCCAGCCTTAAGATCTGTAAGAGGCCTGAGATTAGATATCATTTGTGAAGTAGTTTTAAACTTTCAACTTCTCTACTTTTTTTTTTTTTGAGATGGATTTTCACGCTGTCACCCAGGCTGGAATGCAGTGGTACGATTTTGACTCACTGCAGCCTCTGCCTCCCGGGTTCAAGTGATTCTCATGCCTCAGCCTCCCGAGTAGCTGGGACTACAGGGGTGAGCCACCACGCCCGGCTAATTTTTTGTTATTTTTAGTAGAGATGGGGGTTTTGCCGTCTTGACCAGGCTGGTCTTGAATTCCTGACGTCAGGTGATCCTCCACCCTCAGCCTCCCAAAGTGCTGGGATTACAGGCATGAGCCACTGTGCCCGGCCTTTTGGAACTTTTTATCTTCAAATAAAAATTGGTATAAAAGTTAAAAATGGGGTTGTATGTTGCAAGGAAGTATGTGCAAAGCAAGGGATGAATCTCTAGCAGACTTCTAAGCTGATTTTTGTCCAGTAGACTTCTCATGTGGGTGAGGACTGAAAGGTCTAGGGAAGAGCAGCAACTTACACAAGGTTCTGTTCTGTTTCACAGAGCAGGAACTAGGTCTCCTGATAAGTAGTCTAGTATTCTTCACTATATACTAATTTTAGGTTAGACAAGATACAGATACACTAATGTGTGTATGTTTATTTACGTAGAATTTGAGTTGTAAGGGACATCTCACCCATGTGAGCCATTGCACGGTTCTGCCTATTTTCTCTCCCTGATTTTTCTGTCTCATCACTAGGTCCGGTTGACATATGTATGGTTTCACCTGAATTTTACTTGAAACTCCTTGATTATTTTTCCATGTTCCTACATAATAGATTCTTCTTGTCATTCTTCCTTTATCAGTACTACCCATTTAACAGAGCTAAAAGGAGTTAAGTACAAAATAAAATATATTTATTACCCTGAATAAAGCATGAACTTGGAATTCAGAGGAAAGTTATACAGCTAGTAGAAGGAGTTGAAGTCTTCATGGAAGTGGTAACATTTGAAATTGACCTAGAAGTTTGGATATAATATTGGCTAAGAGATGGAAAAGTTGAGTATTCCAGTGCTCAAAGAATAGTGTGGGCAGAGATCAAAGCAAGAGAGCCTGTGGCATGTTTGGAGACTAGATCACTTTAGCTATATCACTCATCTAGGTTTGCACTCAGCTAGGTCTTGTCCACATGAACTTTTGAAAGCCATATCTCTATGTCGGAATTAATGCATTGGCTTTTCTGGACATAGTGTCAGTTTTTTTTTTAAGTGCAGAATTTAAATGTTTTTTAGTTTGTTCTTATTGATTTTATATCTTCTTTCCAACTTAGGAAATCTTGATTCTGCCAGCCAGTGTATTAGCCATTAGTACCAACTTGGTGTCACTTTTAAATGTAATAATCAAGACATAGCTACTCTTGAAAACTTTAGTAAAATGTCTTGCTAAGATTATTATATTATTTTCTTTCTTTATCAAGGTTATTATGATCAGTATCACCATGTTATTACATCTTGACATAAGCAATTAGATTGAACCGTATGAAATTGCTAATATACCTAATACAAAACCATTTTGAATTACTAAAAAAAATGGCAATTTCATATGGTTCAATCTAGTTGCTTATGTCAAAGTATAATAACATGGTGATACTGATCATAATAACCTTGGTAAAGAAAGAAAATTAGTTTGATTCATCTGTTATCAGGGAGCCACTTCTTCCCTTGACCACTGCTTCCTTTTCCACTAACCATGGGTTTAAAAATTCATTCTAGTGTTTATTAGGGATCATTTTGGGGCTTTCTGTGTTTTGTCAAGGAGGTTGGTAATCATGGAGAATGAAATAATTAAGTTGTACGAGGGAGTGCATTTGAAGAGATTTGAAAGAGTATTTGGCAAAATGAGTTTAGGAACTCATAATCAACAAATGGCCTATTTCCCTTTTTTTCTTAAGTGTTCTATTAGTTTGTTATTTCTTGTTCATTGTCAAGTAACAAATTTTGAATCTTTTTTTTCCAGTCGAACCTGATGGTAATCATACTAGTCCATAGAAACTGGGTATTTTGAATATTGCTTTTCTTTCAGCTACTTACATTTCTCTGTAGTGTACTACTATTACTGTGACACTTTATGTCATGCTTTGGTTTCTCATTTGTCTTCCTTCCACAAAGACTTAGAGCTCTATTCAGCAGTTAAAATAATAGGCTCATTAAAAACTGAAAAGAAATAAATTATTACCCTTAAATGGAAGGGTAACAGTTTTTGAAAAAATCACTTTGGTAGTAGTTAGAGATTCTTGAAGACATATTTACATTTCTTTTCCTTCCTTAAAGTTAAAAGCCAAAAACCCATAAATATAAAACATTATACATAAGAATACAAATAGCTTTTTAATGTTATACATTAATGAATTATAATTTTATTTTATATGCCTATTTACTATTTATGATTTATATTTGGAAGCTTGTACATAGTATATAGTTTAAAGCAGAACATAATTAATGGAATTTTACAATATATAGGTGTGTGTGAAAGTTTTGAAAAGATCTGTCCCTGTCAACAGTAAGCAGTTCATGTTTGGGAATCTTAAGTCTTTGAAATGTCTAGGCTTCCAGTTACCTCCTAATCATTCATTAGAACAAGCCCATAGATTTTTTTAATTTTTAAGTACATTATTATAAAGTCAGTTGAATAGTTGATGCTTTCTAATCTCCAGCAGAAATAATTTTCAAAATTAACTAAATCTAATGTTTTCATTTTTACCTCTGAAATATTCTATCAGTCTTTTATCAGTCTTCTGTCATATAAATGAAATTTATATTCTTTGTTTCTTTTCCCCAGATTCTTTTGTCTGGTTTTCCTACCTCCATCTTCCTCCTCTATAATCCATTCAGTTTATTATATAGTAATTAAAGCATAATTTTGATTCCAGATCTGCTCATAAGCCTTCTTTGTTGGCTTCAAATTCTCTACAATATAAATTCTTTGCTGCTTTGTTTTTTATGTAGGTCCTCTATGATTAGGTTCTCAGTTCAAGTTTTGAGACCACCATTTTGTACCACAATCTTACAGGACACTACATCACAGCCCAACATAGCCACCCTCTCTTTCTAGTACAGAGCTGTGCATATTCAATTGTTTGCCATAGTTTATCCGTTTTCTCTACTTGGAATATTCTCCCCTGCTTTTTGTGTTTCAAAATTTTTCTTAACCTCCAGCCTAAATGTTGCTCATTACTTCAGTTTTTCTGGATAGCTTCAACCAGAGATGATTCTCCCTCTTCGTTTACCTTTAGGTCTTTTACGATGCAAACCACATCTAAAACTTATGGGAAGAACGAAAATACTGTGTGTGAAAGTGCCTACATTCCCTGCATATGATGTAAAGAGAAGCTAACATTTTTTCTTTGGAAAAAAAAAGTATCAATGTAGATTAATATGGTATAACAGTGAACCATTTAAATGGGGGGAAATGCAGTCCATTTTTGTCAACAGATATTTGATAAAGAAATTTTAATAGAACAAAGGAATATGTATAGGTTTTTAAAGTATCTTACAATTACATTTGTTTTGTGCCTCTAAATATTTCCCCCTTGCTTTCGGGAACAAAATCTGATCTTGTTTTTGGCTTTTTAAGCTCATGAGAAAGAGTATTGGTTTAGCTCCAGTGATAAAAATAGCCTTTTAGTCATAGAATGCATGATGATGGAAAAGAGTAGGATTCAGTTTTGTTATCCAAACTATGGACTTGATTTCAGACCTAATAAAAACTTGAACAGAAGAAAAGTTCATTTGTAAAATGTGATATTAAAAATTGAGTTTTTTAACTTTTCAAAAGTACACATGGAACATTATATTATAAAATGAATTTGTAATATTGGATATTAATTATATATTAATAATTTGTTTCTAGAACCTACCTTCTGGATCATCACGTGTTGGAGCCATTAAACTTACCTACATTTCAAAGGTAGTGTTTGTACATTGTCTTATATTCATGTGTGAATTAAAATCCTTGTGAATGAGAGTACGAATGGAAGCAGCAGTTTCCTTTCCATGTCCTTTAACAGTGATGTTCAGATTCCTATCATGCTGAAACAGTTCCTGATTACTATGTTTAGGAAATTCTTTAAATCGATACAATTATGAAGAATATGATTTTAACTTACAGGATGTGGCAAATTGCAAAAGTTAACATTAACTTTTATGATCAGGTATACGAACATCGGTAAGGGAGAAATCAGTGAAACAAATTCTATCCTGAGAAGGTCTGGAGATTTTTCCAAGTCTGTATTATGTTTGTTTAGGCTGTTTCCAACTTTTAAATCCCATTGTCTTTGATACTTTGTTTTTTAATGTTTTATTTTGAGGAAAATATGGACCATTTTCATGTTGAAAGGATGGTTTTCCACCCTCTTTTCACTTTGTCTCTTTTCATTTCTGTTTTCTTCTTTGTTTTTCTGGTAATTTTGCAATACTATTCTTTTATTTTTAAAAATTTTGATTTTATGTTTGTCAGGTACCTTTTTTTCTTATTTTCTTCTATTAATGTTTAGGGAACTAAAAGATGCTGAGGTGCTAGCCCTGTGGGTTTGTGTGTGTGTGTGTGTGTGTGTGTGTTTTACATAAAAGCAATAAACGCTTGTTGACTACTTATATATGAGATGCAAAAGGTAGCAACACAGTATTATTAGATAATATGGGTACTATTATGCATATACTGAGATCTGTTGGCAAAGGTAGATCACTTCAACAGAAGACAAATTTACAAATGTGCCTCTGTTTAGAAGATAGATGTTACATAAATAAAATACTTTATATTAGTGTTAAACAGAGGTATTCATTCTCATTGACCAAAAAGAAAAGAAAAGAGCCCTTGGACAATAAAGATTACATATTTAAGAGGAAACAGCCGGGCGCGGTGGCTCACGCCTGTAATCCCAGCACTTTGGGAGGCCGAGGCGGGCAGATCACGAGGTCAGGATATCAAGACCATCCTGGCTAACACTGTGAAACCCTGTCTCTACTAAAAATACAAAAAATTAGCTGGGTGCGGTGGCGGGCGCCTGTAGTCCCAGCTATTCGGGAGGCTGAGGCAGGAGAATGGCGTGAACCCTTGCAGTGAGCTGAGATCCAGCCACTGCACTCCAGCCTAGGTGACAGAGTGAGACTCCGTCTCAAAAAAAAAAAAAAAAAAAAAAAGGAAACATTTTTCTGTTAAAATCATGTTATGTAAATTTACATATGACAAATATTATATGGAAGCTCTTTCTTGAAGTCAAGTATTGACTCAGTAAAGTAGGTAGGGTGACTGACCAGCTGCTTTCCCCTCCTCCATTGCTCTTCTTTTAATTTATAACCTTTTTTTCTGTGCAGTTCTGTAACTTTCATCTTGTCCTCCCACTTCCTGAAGTTTAAATTGTGCAGTTTGTACTCTACTTTGGATGTACCACTTTTTTTCCAAAAAGAATTTATTCCAAAAATTTATTTCTGGAACAAACTTTTGTGTGACTCAGAACTGGTGAGTTTGTAGTCGGGATCAGTGAGGAATCCCAGACTTAGAATTCCTTTTGAAGGTACAAAACAGATGCTACAATTACAAGTTCTGTCACTGGACAACAGCATGGCAATAGTTGTGAATGAGCTTCTAGGAGGTACTTTATTTAAAGGGATAGCAGCCACCAAATGCAGCTGGTTGCCTCATCTTCTAAAATGAACCATGAGCTGCATTTAATAAAGTGATCCCATTATCCTAGGGTATTCTCCTGTGCAAGAGAGGATCCAGCCCCATTTTGATCTTCTTATAGCAGATTAATGCCTTAATCTTAATTATTAAGATTAAGATTAATTCAATTAAATGCCTGGATTTATGGACTTTAAGTACACAGTCTCCCCTTTACCCATCCCCACTTTTGCTTAAAAATCATAGCTAATTTAGAAATACGTTACTTGGGAAGAATGCATAGTTCTTGTAGAATATTCATTGAGGATATTTTGAAAATTATGTTAAACTAAAAATACTTGTGTGTATGACATAAAGCCTAATGGTTTACTTTCAGCTTCTGTCTGACATTTCTTTGAAGAGAAAACAAGTTTGTTCAAAGAAAATTTGGAAATATTATTTGCTACCTCTTACTGCATGTATGTATGTACCTCTTACTGCATGTATGTACATGGAAACTGCATCCTATATATTTAATTTGCTATTCTTTTTCAGTTGTCTTTCATGTTTAATTTTAAGTCTATTTACTAAATGTGTATGATTATTGGGGAATCATACATGTGGAAGTTTACATAGTATATACGGTTGGTTTTAGGATGATATGAAGAAGTTAGGAACCCATCTCTATTTTTCTTTTTAGGTTAGCGATGCTACTAAGCTAAGGCCAAAGGCGGAGTTCTGTTTCGGTAAGTAGCCATGTTACATGTATTTTAAATTGACTGATATAATTGTATCATATTGTAAAAGAAAACTGTAGCAGAAGACCACACAAAACCTATGGCTGAATGAATTATTCTAAAGTGAATTCACTTGTAACTGCTATACAGATAAGGAAATAACATTTTGCACTCGCCCTCCCCTAACCCTGAAGCCTCTTTCCTGTGTGCCATCCTAGTTACAATCACCTCCTTCTACCCATATGTAACTGTTATTTTGGCATTTATAATGATCACCTCCAGTGAGATTTCAGGTAATTTTAAACTTTCTGTGTCATGTTATTCTATATTAAACATATAAATAATTAAAAGGATTTGGTCTTTAGCTTGTGGGTAGTGAGAAATGTACAGTTTGGGATAGGAGTAGTTGAGGGTATTGGATTAACTTACTCAGCAAATGTTTAGTATATGCCAGGCACTGTGCTTGGCAGTGGGGCAGTAAGATGAATAAGAAGCAGTTGCTGCCCTTAAGGCTGGTTGGCTCATAGATAAAAAATACCAGGCAATTATTATTGCAGTTTTCACAACCTGTAGATAAAGGGATATGCAATCTATTAAGCACAAATAATGACCTTCAGATCTTTGTTGGGGAGCTCAGGAGTCAGGGAGCCTCCCTGGAGGAGGAGATGCTTACGCTGGTGGCCAACTAGCCTCCTGCTTATATCCTTTACCACTGCAGAGAAAAGGCAGGAGGACCACATGCACAGAGGATTGTGGGGAGAAGAGCGTGGTGTCTCTGGAGCTCAGCACTGAAGCTAGAGGGTATGATAAGTGGCTAGAGAGTAAAAAGGCAGGCAGAAGCCAGGGTGCTGTGTTTTGACGAGCAATAGGTTTTATTATTTTGAAAAAAGGAGAAGAGAAAGAGAGCATCTGAAAGCAGACATAAGGTGAAGGAGTTTCTTTTTTTTTTGTATGGATAGGAAAGTTTTGATGTAGGTAGACTGGGTAAGTGGCCTCTGAACTACTGTACTTATGTAAGGTCCTGAGTTAGTGTGGTGGCAATGGGAGAAGGAGGAAGGGTGAAAAGAAGGAAAAGTGCAGGGACTTGGTGGATATGGGGGAATTAGAGGGAAGAGAGAGGTGGCAGGGAAGTTTGCTTCAAGTAAAGAAATGGGAAGTCGGAGAGCTGGTTCTATAAGGTAAAATGTTTGCTATGGAGTTGAAATGGTCGGGAACTTCCAAATGGAAATGTTCTGTTGATAGTAATTGAGGACTGGATGGAGCTTTAAGGTCAAGAATGGAGAAATTTGGGGTCTGTTAAGAAGGGAGTGGTAGTTGAAGCTAGGAAAATTGATCCCTCTCCGAGAGTGTGTTAGTGGACATTAGTGACTGAAGGAACAGATATTTGGAGTGGCCAGCTAACATCAAAAGGGACTATTTCACATTAAAGTGAGAGATACTTTTGGGGGTAGAATTGAAGTTCTTTGCTCTCTTTTGCTTGAAAAGGACAGGTTTCTTTAGGCAGTAGTTAGAAATAGCATCTTGATATGAGCAAGATGAAACATGACTGTCAAGGTAATCCTCTTACCTTGAAGATTAAATAGGAAGATTAAATTATATGCTTTTATCTCACTATGAAGCTATTTTTTAAAGTTACATGTTTATTACTAATTATAATTTTGGTTACGAAGCAGGAAAATGTCTCAGAGCCTTGTAAATGAATGGGTATTGCATGTCAAATAACTGAGAACTTTGTATTTTAGAATGTATAATGCACATACTTTTGACAACCCTTTTTTTCTAAAATCCCAAATTTACCGAAATAGTAATATACAGTAACAGACTTGACATTCATAGTTATTGGAGTATTTAGAATGGGTGATTTTAGTTGGAGTCAAAAATTAAGATTAGTCATTCATTGATCAGTCAATAGTTTATTAGTCCTCTACTGCTAGTGGGAGTAAAGATTCATGAAATGCTTACTTTTAGAGAGAGAAGCACTGACTTCTAAATAGAACCACAACTTTTCATTCAAAGTGGCAACGTGTCTTATCTCAAATTGTCCCAAACCAGTGAGAATAAGAAACATGCAAGCCATTTTTGATGGAGGGAGCAGAGTATCTGTAACCCTCAGTATGTAAAGTTGGAAAGTAGATAGAGGAATGGTAGATAATTTAGCAGAGTGGAGGAAGAGGCCAATGAAAAGCTCACCATTTAAGTGTTCTGCCTCACCTCAATTCTAGATAGGCTTAGGTACAGGAGATACATTTTCTGAGGAAGCAACAGTGAGGAAGGACCAAAAACAGGGACTTAGTTTGCATATCTATATCAGAAACAACCTCTGTTCCCTACCTCCGTCTAGCTCGATCAGGCAGACACCCTTCCCCTGTTCCAGCAGGAAATGGGATGTGTGGTGTCTCCACAAATAGAATCAGTGAGGCTGTATATTTAGGGGCACTAGTCCCAGAGAACGAAAGGAATGAGGCATGAAACTGAAAATAGGAAGATTAAATGAAAGTCTGCACAATCAATGCAACCCCAACCCCAGAGCACTGGGCAGCCAGGTTTAGGTGAGTAAGATCCGAATACCCTAGAGAAAAGATCCATAGATACTGACTGACATCTGGGCATTTCTACTAGAAGAGGTTGCCATAGTTGACTAGTGAGGTCCACAGTCAGCAGCCCTACAACAACCCAAGAGAGCTTTTCATCAGTCTTTTTAGCACTTTCTTTTAAAATATGAATAGACAGCCCAGGATTACTGAACATTTGATGAGAGAGGATTATCAAACAGGAGAAGGAACATGAGACAATGCAAAACTCACAAGAAAAAGGCACAGAAATCTGAAAGTAGAACAAAGGTAAAGATAGATAATGGAAAAGAGATAAAAGCAATCAAGGAAGTCCAACATCTGATAGAGACTGAGAGGACAGAGGAAAGTACAGAATAGAGAAAACAGAATGGGGAAAATTGACAAAGAGTGTGATAAAATACCTTAGAACCTCTTGAACCAAAACCATATGTTCATAACCAGTTGATCTCAGGTCGTGAGGTGATTTTTGTTTGCAGTTAAGCTAATGTTTATGCTTCAGGTTTTATCCATTTTATGTATTCATTCTAATCATAAAGATTTGAAATGAAATACTCAAGTGGAAAAGGTAGGAAGGATACAAGCTTCTAGGGATGCATTTATTATTCACAGTGAAACCCTTACTTTAGGGTTTTTATGGTAACTTAGCAGTATCAAAGTTTTTTTTTTTTAATTGTTCAAAGATTTTCTTTCCCTTTCTCCCCTCCCCACCAATATTGCTAATACACCACATGTCAGTCACTTGCTTTCCTTTTTCTTTTTTCTTTTGAAATGGAGCCTCCTCTGTCCCCTGGAGTGCAGTGGTGTAATCTTGGCTCACTGCAACCTCCACCTCCTGGGTTCAAGTGATTCTCCTGCCTTAGCCTCCCAAGTAGCTGGGATTACAGGTGCCTACCACCATGTCTGGCTAATTTTTGTATTTTGAGTAGAGACAGGGTTTCACCATGTTGGTGAGGCTTGTCTCGAACTCCTGACCTCAAGTGATTTGCCTGCCTTGGCCTCCTAAAGTGCTGGGATTACAGGCGTGAGCCACTGTGCCCTGCTTTACGTTTTTTATAGTGCTTCCTTACTCCTTAGAAATCTCCAGATGATGGCAGTGAAGAATATTCTGTACCAAGCACTGTGTTAGTTTCTTTACATATAAGATCGTTATCTCTTAAGGAGGTGGAATGAGTGGCATTCCCATTTCACAGATGAGGAATATCAGGCTCAGAGAAATTAAGTAATGTTTGAAAGATGATATTGCTTGTAAGTGCATAAGCTAGTCAGGTTGGACTGATTCCAGGCTGATTTTTTTCCTAGATCATACCTATATATCTACATCTTGTCATGAAGTAATTCTTAAAGTCCATGAGATTTTATTCAGATTGCAAAGTATACTAGGAGTCTTTTTTTAGATATATATTTACATCTCTTCCTTCCGTTAAAATTAGAGACCCTTATATAAATATTATTTATTCAGAAGTGTATGTATTAAGCATTTACTGTGTACCAAGTATAGTATATTAATAAGTGCATAGATTTTTAAACTCTTCAGATGTTCTGGGCAGATGCCCAAAATAACATTGAGGGGAAGAAGCCATTATGAGCGAAGAGAGCTCTGCTTCAGCCTAAGCTGAAAAAAAAAAGAGTATAAAAGGAAGCCTTACTGATGGCTAGAAATTACAAACAAAAGTTATTTATTGATAGGTATAGCGTCCTAGTGAATTATGGATTTATCTTAATATGTGTTTATGGCAGTTATAACTTTTCCAGTCTCTAGAAAGCTATACAAGAACAGACTTCCAGTGTGTCAAATTTCTTTTAAAGTTATAGACTGGTTGTTTTGTAGTGCTTTGCAAGATAGGCTTTGACTTCCTTTCTAAGACCTTCATCTCAATTCAAGGAAGCTGTAGTTTAGAGTGTCTTGGTCTCAGTCCCAATTTCAAAATCTTGTGTGTTTTCCTTGAGAGTTTGCATTTCCCCTTCTCTTAGCCACATTCAACTGTGTGCTAGTGTATCTTAAAATTTTGGTGGAGACGTTTTGAAGTTATTTTTATGTTTGAACAATTGCAGCAGTATAACTATTCAGGTACTTAGCTCCTGGAAGAATATTTATGCTTTTAAAAATAAATGCACGTGGTGTACAATACATAGCTGTAATTCAGGAGTGGACTACGATGGTTTATAGACAGCTGTATGTGCGCATGTGCTTTGCTTTATAAAAGTACATAGTCCCTAAAGGGGTATATATAAACTAAATTGCATAAAAGTTCCAAATGTATTAACATTCAAAATATAAAGGAAATTCATAAGGTCTAGAAAAATAAATCTTAAGTTAGGGAGATTTTCTAGATGATATGAAATCTGGATACATTTATAGAAAAGATTCATAGTCTATTTCTGTATGATCAAAACTACTGTTAAAGTAAAATAAAACTGACACTGGGAAAAGTATTGGTAATAAAGCAGAAAAGATTAATATATAAGTTTCTATAATAATGAACAATTCAGGAGAAATGTGGGTAAAAACAGTAAACAAAACTCACAAAATAAATGCAAATGGCTAATAAACTTATAAAACTAATTTATCTCAATAACCAAAGAAATTAAAATTTGATAAGCTACAATTATTTACCAATAGGTTGTGAAAGAGTATTAGTCAGGAAAACACCACACTAGGTATTTCAAACCCAAGGGATTTGTTCCGGGGAGTTGGTTACCCAAATCTTGAAGACTAAAAGAATGCGAAGGGAATGCCGAAGTAACCCAGAAATTAGAAACTGCATGAAGTAACTACTACTCAAGGAGGGCTAGGGAGACAAAAAGGGAGAGACAGTAGTATTACTATAACCTAGGGCAGCGGAGTAGAAGCTACTATGGAGCTATTGGTATCCAAGGGGACTCTGCAAGGCTGGCATAGGGGGCAGGAAAAGGCCCCTAATAGTAGCTAGTTGTGTGCTGCTGTTGGAGAGAGGTCAACAACAGCAGGAATCAAGGAGAGTCTCCTCTTTCTTTCTCCCCCTCCCACCTTACAGCCTCTCATCAGTACCTACCGTTGGCAGAGAATGGCCTCAGATGGGGTCTAGGAAATATTGTTTGCAGATTGCCAGCCCCAGTGCCACAGAGCCTTTGAAAACTAGAAACTGGAGGTATCCACAGGTGCTAATAACCAGTTCTGGTGAGGGGTGTTCAATGAAATAAACCTTGCGTATGTGGTTGATAGGAATGTGAACAGATTCAACTTTGTGGGAAGATGATTTGGAAATACCTATAAAAAGTTTAAACGTCAGCTGTCTTTGACCCAGCCAATCTATGTCAAGAAATTTATCGCCCAGAAATGCTAGCCAAGTGTGGAGAAATATATGTGTATGATGTTTCATTGTAATATTTTATATAATTTCAAAAACTAGAAGTAGCCTAAGCATCTATCATTAGGGGATTGACTAAATGTATTGTGGTGTATCCATTTGATAAAAAACATGGCCATAACAAAATAAGAGTTTTACCTGTGTTATTGTGTGATAAAAGCCATATTATATGTGGTCTGATATATTTTGTCAAATCCATGAGAGTCATGGTGTTGAACCTAGCGAGGTTTTTCAGCTACTGCAAACATAAATTTAGAGGTAATAAGTACAATATTTGGTGTGTTATTTTTTTCTGTCAACAGTTATGAATGCAGGAATGAGGAAGTACTTCCTACAAGCCAATGATCAGCAGGACCTGGTGGAATGGGTAAATGTGTTAAACAAAGCTATAAAAATTACAGTAAGTATATGTATTTTTTTGAAACTGTTCGATGTCTGGAATTAACCTTTTCATTTTGAAAATACACCTACCAAATGTTCCCAGCTTACCAACAGGTTTCATACTCAAGCTTTGTTTAAAAGACAGGTATTCAGAATGTGAATATGTTTTCTTGTACTTGGTGACTGTTGGTCCTTTAATCAGCCCATTATTGCCTTTTTAACTTATGAACCTAATAAGGAGATATATTACTGCAGATCTTAATCACTTCTTACAACGTTTCTAGGAGAATATGTGCTTAGTACGTAGTGTTCTACCGGGAGGATATATTATTTTCTTCTAGTATAGTGTAAGAGATTTCCTGCCACCTACCTGGGGAATAGGCACTTCTCTCTTCTAAGCCCTGACTGGGGATTGGGGTCAGAGAGGGAAAGAGTTGAAAACAGGAGCAGGACAAGGGGAGATGAAGGCTGAAAAATGAGGGATAGGGATAGGGATAGTGTCTGAAGGGTTGTGGCAACCAGAGGGTTCTGCCCCATGTGACCCTTGAGAAGTTTGTCTCAGGCTCTAAACTTCTTCCTATGTCCAATTTTTTTCCTTGCGTTCCAGGGCTTGGTACCTTTCCCATGCTACAATTTCTTGCTTGTAATGTGTGCTTCTCTTCTTTTTTGGTTTTCTGATGAATATTTATTGATTATTTACACTGTGCCAGATCTTGGACTGAGGGTTTTACTTAAATGAACTGGAAAAGTGAGACCTAGAAAGATTAATCTACTAGTTTTATAGCTAGTAGATTATGGAGCTGGAAGTCCAGTCCAGTTTGTTGGACTCTGGAGCCTGAACTCTGAAGTGCAGTGCCTTACTGCTTCCTGAACAAAAACAGCCCCCGTCTCCTTACTCTTTTGTTCCTAAAACCAAAAACCTTTACTGAGAGAGTTTGCTAGTGATGGTGAGCAGCAAGTAGATATGTACCTTGCCTCACCTTTCCCTTTACACTTTTGTAGAAAAATACATAGTAGACCTGCCTGAAATATGTTGGGAAGGAGTTCTTGTGTTGTGAGATTTGTGTCAGTTGCGTTTTTTTTTTTTTTTTTTAATAAAGTGCAGTTATTTACTGACCCTAAGTGACGTATTCTCAAAGAATATGTGCCCTGAAAGTCAGCATATGTTAGTCACTCGTTAGTTTTAATCTAAAATGAATAATTTCATATTTATATCACAACACAATAAAGAGTCAGTGTAGTTAAAGCTGTTCCCAGAGTTAAGTCGAATTTTTTTTTGTTTTGCACTAGAACAGCTTGTTACCACATGACAGAAAACGCCTACGCACTGCATCTGATCTGTACATGAAGTAAAAGTTATTTTAGGTTTGTGCAGTTTCAGGAAAGCAATTTTTTAACCTGATTCAGACATACATATTCTTAAAAACTTTTAGCTAATCATTTAAACTCTTTTAATAAATATTCCCTGCTGAAAAATTTCTTTAGAAAGATAGTATCTCGTAACTTTACTAAATTCATGTTTTACAATTTGCAGTAACAAGCAGCACTGGTTTCTTAGTGCTTTAAGAGAAAAAGCAGTGAATTGTCTCAGGCTTTTTACCATTTTAGGGGGTCTTGAATTGCTATGTCTAATTTATCAGTGGTATGAAACAGTCTTACACAAATGACACTGGTAAACTTTCTAGCATGATGGAAAAACAGATTATAAATTCTAAATAGAATTCTTAAAAATACTTCTAAGTAGCTTTTGTGGTCTTGCAACTTTATTTTACATGTTGAAATTTTTATAGTTTTTAAGAAAAATTTGTTGGTAAATGATTTTAATGTTTTATAATTCACATTTGGGAAATATAATTACATATAAGATATAGAAATCCTTATTACTATAGTGATTAATAAAGTGGTTATAACTGCATTAAAGTGAGTATAGAATTGATAGCACTTATTAAAAATAAACTTTAGATAGACACACATTTAACTCATAGGATAGCAATGAAATAATTTCCCATGCTTTAATACGATATGCTTTATGTTAATTTTATTCCTTAAAAATCTTACCACTTTTATGTGCATTTTATACATTAACTGTATTAAAGTGTGGAATCTCTAATTTGTTATATTTTCCTATGAACATTGCTGATGATTTACATGTAGATTTATTTGAAAACTTAAAATGTACATTTTGATATAGGTACTTAATACATAAATCTTTCTATGGAATCACTCTCATTTTGGTCAACTATGTAATTTAGTGGTCTTTTAGTGGTCTGCTAAGTACTGTGTGATAAGTAAATTTTAAAATTTTAGAAATCTGAAATTAGAGTTTGGAAATGTGTGGTTTCAAAATAGAGGTGGTTAGAGGGCAATGGGTAAGGGAATGATGATTTTTAAGCTATTTCCTAATTATAATATATTGCCATTTTAATCTATTATCCTCCAACTCTGTGACTTTCCTTACTTTTCTTAAGTCTAGATGGGTGCCACTTGAAATTCTTTACCCTTTACAGTTGCTTTTCAACTTATGATGGGGTTACATCCTTATAAACCCATTGTAAGTCAAAAACACAAGTTGAAAATCCATTTAGGATCCCAACAAACCCACTGTAAAGTTGAAAAATTGTAAGTTGAACCATTGTAAATCCTGGACCATCTGTGTTACACATGCACAAAAAGGAAAAGAGCCACAGTAGGAGAATCATCCCTGAAGGGGGAGTATCAATGACTGGAGTGAGGAAAATCAAATTTTAAAAGTATGCTTTCCACTGTTCATTTATAGTAGTAACAACATAAATATGGTGGTTTCTGTTTCCTTATTGATTATTAAGGAATGTCTAAGATATATATGGTTTATTCCTGAATAGAGAGCCACTGTTTTTAAACATGTCTTTTTTAAAATTTAAAAATAAATATTCGATTTGAATCTAAAAATTAGTCCTTTGAATTTGTGGCAGAAACTCCACAAGTTTGGTATATTTTTAATAGAAACTGGAAACAAGTAGATGTAGAATTCTCAGAAAGATTGTAAGACATGGGAGTTTGTGTCTGCACTAAGAATTTTTATTCTCAGTGAAGTGAATGGAACATTATCGCTTGTTTCTTTCCTTCTTTTTTTTTTTTTTTTTTGAGATGGAGTCTCCCTCTGTTGCCCAGGCTGGAGTACAGTGGTGCTATCCCAGCTCACTGCAGCCTCCGCCTCTGGGGTTCTAAGTGATTCTTGCGCCTCAGCCTCCTGAGTAGCTGGGATTACAGGTGTGTGCCACCACACCCAGCTAATTTTTGTATTTTTAGTAGAGACTGGGTTTCGTCATGTTGTCCAGGTTGGTTTTAAAACTCCTGGCCTTGAGTGATCCACCCAGCTCGGCCTCCCAAAGTGCTAGGATTACAGGCATGAGCCACAGCACCTAGCCCAACATTACATTATCATTCTCAGTGAATTGAATATCAACTTTCCTTTTAATTTTTGAGAAACCTGCAGCGTTTTTTTTTTTTTTTTTTTTTTTTGAGACGGAGTCTCGCTCTGTCACCCAGGCTGGAGTGCTGTGGCCAGCTCTGAGCTCACTGCAAGCTCCGCCTCCCGGGTTCACGCCATTCTCCTGCCTCAGCCTCCCGGGTAGCTGGGACTACAGGCGCTGCCACCTCGCCCGGCTAGTTTTTTGTAGTTTTTAGTAGAGACGGGGTTTCACTGTGTTAGCCAGGGTGGTCTCGATCTCCTGACCTCGTGATCCGCCCGTCTCGGCCTCCCAAAGTGCTGGGATTACAGGCTTGAGCCACTGCGCCTGGCCAACCTGCAGCATTTTTATGTATTTCACGCATAAATACTTTAATCTGTTTTGTTCATCTCTTTATTCTCTAGTTATTTTTACCTTTTCTTTTCCTACTATTAGAATTTCCTACTACTAGGATCTCATGCAAATGCCTGCCAAGAATACATTCAGATCTCCTACACAAAATGCAGGGATGTAAAAAGATAGAAAGCCAAGGAAAGGGAGAAAGGCAGTAGACAAAGAAACCAAGTGGATTCAGTGTCTGACATGTGCCAACTGCCCAGTGGAATCACTTTTCTCATTTTCATTGGACAGTTGGATGGTTTGGGGTAGGGTTGTATCCTGAAAATGTCTATCTTAGTGGCTGAATGTAGACCAAGTTTTCCAGTGGTGCCTATCGTTTTTAAAGGAGTTATCCATATTCATGGATATTTTACTTGAACTTTTCTTGTTCTTAGGGAATACGATGATTAAAGTTAGATAATTTTTATAGTAAAATGCAGTTCTAAGTTAACTATTAGCGTTTGATTTTATTATAATGACAAATTAGAAGCAGTGAGCTTAACAGCATAAGCAAGGACTTTTAATATACTGTAATTTAAGAAAAATGGAAAAACCAATATAAATTTCAGTATTTTTAAAATGATTTTAAAGGTTTTTCGTAATAATTTCGATGTCTGAGTAAACTTCTTGAAAGAATAACGGCTGGTTTTCTTATGGGTCACCTCTTAGCAGCACCTCTCATCTAATCTAGTTGAATAGATTGTTTTCTCTCTGGTTTCAAGTTATCTTAATGCTGTTTTTTGTTCTCAGTGAGATAACTGGGCCATATTTTCTCTGTCAGAATAATTGAAATATATGATGCCATTTATTAGAAAATGTAATGGGCTTCCCTAGCAAATCGTTCCAGGGTGTACTATCCTAATTTTATTTGACAAGGAAAGTTATCTTCATTGTTTTATTGCCTTTAAAAAGCACTCCAAAATGTGCACATTCTTAGAAGAATTCAAAAGGTATTCAGGTTTCTCTTCTCTTTCCTGTTTTCTCTCTCTTTTGTTTCTGCGGATGAGGGCATTGTAGTATGAATATGAACCAGAGGCTGGAGGGTTGGGCTTGAGGCCTGAGAGAAACCACTTCAAGGGAGGCAGGTGGGGAAGGAAGGGAGAGGGAGTTTTAGAAGTCACCTAAGAGACAAGTCATTTATTATATCCATAAATCACATTTGTGTGGATTGGGATTTACTGTAGCTCAGTGTCCTTTCATATACACATGGACCATGTTTGCTAAATATTTTGCAAAATGCTGCTTTGCAAATCCTTATCTGCATTGTATACCCTGTTTTCTACAAATTGGGTGGGAGTAGCATCGTGTAGAAGGAGAGCACAGGTTTTAGAGCAGTGTTTCTCAGTGTGTTTTCTGAAACTCCTGCCTCAAAAATGTCTGGTGTTCTTGCTTAAAGTGCAGGTTTTTGGGCTGCAGTATAGATTTGTGGAGTCAGTTTTTGGGTTCGAAGCAGGGGAATCTGAAGTTTTAAATAATCTTCCTGGGTGATACCTTATGCACTCTAAAGTTTGAGAAACCACATTGCTTTGGCATCACACTGGTAAATGGTTTGAGCCTTTGAATACAATGTGAATGATGTCCTGTAGTTCTACCAGTACTCTATTAACAGGAATTAGCTATATGACGAGCAAACTATTTAAGTTAAATGTTTCTACACCACTACTTCTGTGATTGTCAGTAGTGTTTGTCATAGTGTTTCTGAAAGACTGCAAGGTTCCAAATGCCCTTTAAATCATTGGAGAAAGACTAAATCATGTTCAGCATGATAATTGATGCTAAGCAGATTTGATTACATTTTATTCACAGCCTTAAAAATGTGTGATTTAAATACAGACTACGTGCTTAACAGTCTACAGATGGAAATGGTGATTAACTCAGTACCTTATTTACTGAATAGATCACATAAGAAAAGCTAAAATATATGTTAAAAATTTGTGATACCTTTGATTTTTTTCATCCACTTTAGTGAGGTGTTAAAAGGAGATTGTGCTGTTACCACAGTCATTGTTTTCCTGTACTTGTGAATGATTTATCATTGATCCGAGTATTGGAATTCCTTCTTTAAATTTCTAATGAAAAGTTTTGTTTTGAAACTTCTGATGTGTTTTAAGAATTTTGCTATTTTTCCTGCTGACTTTGGATTCATCCATTGAGTCTTTCAACATTTATTGAATACACTATGGTTTTGGTAATAGGCTCTGTCTTGAAGTCAGGAAAGACTGAATATGCCACAATCCCAGAATCATGGGTAGGAATGGAAAAAGGGAAGAAAACAGCAAAGAGCTGTAAACCAGCAGTAAGTGTGCCAGTAAACAGGGTCTAGAGCACAGCAGTTGGGCTTGGCAGAATTACACACACTTGGCTAGAATGTATTATAGTCAGGAACTAAACCTATATTCCCTAATGCCCCTGAGCCTATTTCCTTATCTCTTAGGTGGGGGTAGAGTCCCTATGCATAGGGTAGACAGGAGTAGTAAAGGAGAAAAATGTATGAAATAGTACCTGCCCGAGTAAGCACTCATTAAGTGATAGCTATATTATAAAGTATTATTCCAACAGAAAAATTAGTGTGATAACTTAAAGGAGTACATAAATGGACTGTAAATAATTTTTATATGTATTTGTCAACTATATACAAACAGACGATTAATTAGAAATTCTGTGAGAAAGTAGGTTCACATGTATAATGCTGGTTGCAAAATGATTCATTTTATTTACTATTTCAGGTACCAAAGCAGTCAGACTCACAGCCTAATTCTGATAACCTAAGTCGCCATGGTGAATGTGGGAAAAAGCAAGTGTCTTACAGAACTGATATTGTTGGTGGCGTACCCATCATTACTCCCACTCAGGTAATTAGGTAACTCTTCTATTGTGTGAGGGTCTAATTACTGTATATTGATTTTTATATTATTAAAACTAAAACAGGGCGTCTTTGCTGAATTAGTATAATATTCAATTACTATAAAATATTTTTGTTTATTTCAAAAGTATTTATTATAAAAAATTTGGAAATTACATAACGTTTAACACTTTATCGTGATTTCTCTGAGCCTTTCTTCGGTGTACTTTTCACCTCAGAAATGGAGATATGAGTTGCATATTACGCTTTGTAAACAGATTTTTTCACTTACATCATGAGCATTTTCCAAGTCATCAGAAATCCTTTTGTATCATTTTTATTGAGCGCATAGTAGTTCTTCCATGGATTTACCATAAATTATAAATCCTCTATTGGACAAATAGAGTTCCTTTTCCATTTTGTTTCTTTTACTTTTATAAACAATGCTATGATGACTATTCTTAAAGGAGAAATTCCTAGAAATAAAATTGCTGAGTCAAGAGTTTGCAAGTAGTAATTTTTAAAATCTACTTTTTCTACAACCTGGCCTAAGTGAGCTAGACAGAGGACTGGGATTTTAACTAAGTTACGTCTCAGAAGTACTCATGCTAAATTAAGTCTTTATTTGAGTCTTAGGAAAAATATAGATTTATGAACAATTTTTGATGAAATTAAAACTCTTTTCTGAGCTTGAATTTCTTGTTTTGCTGTTGAAAAGGATGAATTTGTAATGGCTACTAAGTTACTGGTAGTTGAGAAAGCAAGAATTTTAAAGTAATCAATTGGTATTGCCAAGCTTGGGTATTTTCATTACCAGTGTGCCTTTTGAACTTAAAAGACTTTGACACTTTATAAATCTTTTACGTCAAATTGTATTATACCCCACATTTTTCAGGTCTTTTGCTATGGGAGGGTGATTAGTGGGTTTAGAAATCTTACAACATTAATTAATTAATTAATTATTGAGTGCCTTATGCTTGGCAAAGGGTATGTTAATGAAGAAAATTGACAAAATGAACAAAATGAACAAAATATGACAGCTCTATGCTGTCATAGAGCCTACATTTTTCACCAAAGTTGGATTAAAAAATAAACTAGGATTGTGTGTTTACTTTTTCCAAAAGTAATGATTTTAAACTATTAACCTTCTGGTAACTATGTAGCTAGATTAAGCTACTTTCACTGGTATTATGACCTATATTGACATAAGGGGTAAGACTATTTTCCTGTAGTTGTGTTAAGATATTGTATTAGTATCTGCGGCTGTTTTAATTTTGTCTAGAGTTAAGATTTTGTTGCATTGTAATTTTGGTATAGATATTTCAGTCATTTCTAGGATTTGATGGGGGGATATAATTTTAAAACTCTGAAAGAAGTTTATTGCATCATTTATTTTGTAGTATAGTTTTAAAAATTATAAAATAATATATATCTATTGTAAAAGGCAAAAATTGGTAAATTGGACCTCATCAAAATAAAAAACACTTGCTCTATGAAAGCCCTTCTTAAGAGGATGAAAAGCTACAAACCAGGAGAAAAATTTGCAAACCACATGTCCAACAAAGGACTTTTATCTAGAACGTAAAAAGAACTCAGAACCCAACAGTAAAAAACCCAAGAAATCCAGTTAGAAAATTCATGAACAGATATTTCATCAAAAGATAAAAGATACACAGATGGTAAGTAAGCACATGAAAAGATGTTCACCATCATTAGCTAGTAGGGAAAAAGTACAAAGTAAGAGCACAATGAGAGATGACTGCACACTATCAGAGTGGCTAAAATAAAAGTGACAATACAAATGCTGCCAAGGATGAGGAGAAACATCTCTCAGGTGTTGCTGGTGGGAATGAAAATTAGTATAGCCACTCTGAAAAACAGTTTGGTGTTTTTTTTTTTGTTGTTGTTGTTTTTAATAAAAGTAAGCTTGTGGTTCCTGTACAACCCAGCATTTGCAGGCCTAGGTGTTTATCGTAGAGAAAGGGAAAATTACGTTCACATAGAAACTTGTGCGTGAATGTTGATAGCAGTTTTTTCCTAATAGCTAAAAGCGGGAAACAACTCAAATGTCCTTTAATGGGTGAACAGTTAAACAACTGGTCCTCCATCCATACCATGGAAATACAGCAATAAAAAGGAATGAACTCTAGATATAAGGAACAGCCTGGACGAATCTCTAGAGAATTATGCTGAGTGAAAAAAGATAATCGGTAATCTCAAAAGATAACCTTCTGTTTGTTTCCATTTACATTATATTTTCAAAATGTCAAAATTATAGTCTTGGAGAACAGATTAGTGGTTGCCAAGTGATTTAGGGGTAGGAGCTCTAAAGTTTACAAGGGAGCCTTGGGGTGGGTGATGACCAATTCTGGGTCTTAAATGTGGTGATAATTACACAGATCTACACATGTGATAAAACTGCATAGAACTGTATAGACACACATAGACGAATGAATGTATGTAAAGCTCGTGGAATTCGAATAAAGTGTGTGGGTTGTGCCAATGTCATTTTCTTGTTTTTGATAATGTTAGGCAGTTTCCCTGTGAGGGGAAACTAGTGAAAGGGTACATAGGACCTGTTGTACTTTTTTTGGGCAGCTTCTGGTGAATCTGTGTAATTATTTCAAAATAAAAAGTTAACTCCTTCCCCAAGAAAGAGCACTGGTGGCAGGACTTGTGCAGAACAAGAGGAACAGAAATTTGTGCTTAAATCAGTGACAGGAAAATTATGAGTAAGTATATCAGATTAATTAGAAAACCCTTCAAAAATCTGTTTCTAACTAATCTAAGGTGGATTTTAAGATTTTCTACTGGGATAGCATGAAATAAAAGTATGCTAAACAAGCAAGAAAATTATTTATTGTGCTTCATTTTAGAAAGAAGAAGTAAATGAATGTGGTGAAAGAATTGACAGAAATAATCTGAAACGGTCACAAAGCCATCTTCCTTACTTTACTCCTAAACCACCTCAAGATAGTGCAGTTATCAAAGCTGGATATTGTGTAAAACAGGGAGCAGTGGTGAGTAGCTTAACAAAATACATGAAATAATGAAAAAGGATTATGTCCTAGCAAACTCAAATTAACATGGAAATTGCTTTATTTTATGAAAGACCCAAAGTGAGAGACCAGCATGCTGAGGAGAGTCAGGAGATACAATAGGGAATATTCTATGTTTATAATTCAGTGCTGTTATTTGCTTGGTTTGCACGGGGCCAGGAAAGTTAATGCACATTACCACTGACTTTCAGTTTAAATGAGCTTTCCTAACAGTTTAATGTTTTAGAAAGTTTTTCTGTTGATCTCCACTCATCGTCAGGAGTGGGTCAGGGAAAGAGAAAGTTTTTCTATTGATCTCTACTCATCCTCAGGAGTGGGTCAGGGATAGAGAGCTTTAGTGGGGAGATGGCAGGCCAGGGGCAAGGAGAAAGAGTGGGGCATAGTAGGGTTTCTTCCTTGATTAGGCATTGGGCTGACCTCAGTGATAAGCTCTCTGACCTTGGGCTACTTACTTAACCTCTCAGGCCCTCAGTGTCTCTCTTAAGGAATAGCGTATAAAACCTACCATCTAGGGTTTTGTTTTGTTTTTGTTTTTTTAAGAGATGTAAATGAAAAAGGTGTGTTTCCCTTTGCACAGCACCTGGTACTTAGTAAAAGCTGTTATGGGTTAGCCCAGATATTCCCACATAGTTCCATGATGAATTTTTTGCAAGAGCAAGTAAATTTACCGGTATTTCTAAGGTTGCAACACACCTTAGTATTTAAGCCATTCTTTCTATGTGAACTAAATCTTTAGAATTTCATGAGAAAATTAACTGTGAAGTTTGGAAATGTTTAAGTCTGTGAGTAAAGAAATACTTAAAATTATTTTGGTGGTTCCATTTGATTTCTCATCACTTTCTGGCAACTCTTAATTGTTTTAGGGCAGCCAGGAGAATGTCCTTTCACCTGTTTGACTTGCTTTAGGCTGAGGAAAAAAATGCCGGTGAGGGCAGGGTTTTCTTACTGTAGAATGTCTGCAGGTAGAGTCAGAATTCTCATCAGGCTGTGATGCTCTGTTGTGTGTGGATTGAAAGCCCTAATTTACACACAACTGAGCATCATAGCCTGATGGTTCCTTTTTGTTTTACTCTTAAGTCCAAAATACCAGTCAGAGATACTTAAGTGCTTCTGCAAAAACTATATTTTATTGACAAAAAATGTTTGTACAAAATAGGTTTACTTTATTAAATATTTAGTGCTTTACTACTACGTATAAAGTACTTGTAGAAGAATTCATGCATTTTTACAGATGGAGAAACTTGATGTGGTTTAATAACACTTCCTGTGTTTGCTCTTTACATGGGGCTGGCGGGGGCGGGGTGGGGAGTAGGAGGAAGGGGAGGTGCTTTTAAAAAAAAAAAAGTTTCAACACTAAAGATATGAAATAGGCTGGGCACCGTGGCTCACGCCTGTAATCCCAGCACTTTGGGAGGCCGAGGTGGGTGGATCATCTGAGGTCGGGAGTTTGAGACTAGCCTGACTCACATGGTGAAACCCTGTCTCTACTAAAAATACAAAAATTAACTGGGAATAGTGGCAGGCGCCTGTAATCCCAGCTACTTGGGAGGCTGATGCAGGAGAGTTGCTTGAACCCGGGAGGCGGAGGTTGCAGTGAGCTGAGATCACGCCATTGCACTCCAGCCTGGGCGACAGAGCAAGACTCTGTCTCAAAAAAAAAAAAAAAAAAAAAAAAACCCACATAAAATCATACAATAAAAGATGAAAGCCAGGCACCAAAAATTGAATTAGGAATTCAAAGCCTGGGTAGCTAGAGAGGGATGAGGTTTAATTTATCGCATCTCTAAGGGGAGTAATGAGATTTTTTAGTGCTTGGCATGTCTGATTGTGGATTCATATCAGGGTAATTAAGTGGTGACTAACATTTGACATTCTTCGAAACACAAGTCTTAACGTCTGTGTTCATCTCTGGTAGATGAAAAACTGGAAGAGAAGATATTTTCAGTTGGATGAAAACACAATAGGCTACTTCAAATCTGAACTGGTATGTTGTTACGTCATAAATGTTGCTGTAAGAATGTTTGAAAAGTGTTGCATTGTAGTGATTATATGTAATTTCTTGTACTGTTCTCTAGTTTTAGAATAAGTCTAGTTTTTAGAGGTACATACAGTTTATTTGGCGGTGATGCTTTTGGTTAATGATATTTTTCTTAAATACGTTGTTAAGTAAAAAGATCCTATCTTCAAAGCGGCATTCTACCTTGAAAGATCTGAAGATCTCAGAATCCTCTAGTCTATAAATTTCTGCTAAAGGGGCTGTCCTCTTGGGGGGTTAGCCCCACGTGGAGTAGGGAGAGAAGGACATCCACATGGGGAAGGGGTGGTGGCAGAGATGGGAGAATGGTCACATACACACTGATTGATAAAATCAGGAACTATATTAAGGGTAATAGAAGCCAAGTCTTGTCAGAGAAATAATACTTTTTGGTGAATGAATGTATATTTATATGTATGATGAGGAATGAGATATTTGTATAGTTTCAAAGTACCTATCTACTAAAATAGGTATTAAGTATTATACGAGGGTTGAAAAAGAGTAACATTACAGTGACGAAAGTGGTGTAAAGAATTCTATCTGTAAAAGTCAACGTTTAACCCTCTGTATTTCTACCTTCTCTTGAGATTTTCTTTGCCTATTTCACATTGATTCATACATCACTTCACATAAGACGTTTTTATCCTCCCTGAAGGTAGAATCAGAAATTGAAATTCCTTATTTGCCTTGTTTGAGTTGCATCCTTATTTAAAATATTGTAGGGTGACCTGAGTCCTGAAATAGCTTCTTGGATAAATTGAATGCAATTCTGTAGTATAAATGTTTATCCTACCTCTTCTTTTTGTGTGGGACCTTTGAGAAGGGAACCTTATGCTTTATTTGAATGAAGTCACCAGAACAGCATTGTTCATTAGAACTTTCTGCACAAATGGAAATGTGCCGTATCTGTATTGTCCAAGGGCACTAGCTACATGTAGCTGTTGAGTGCTGGAAATGTGGCTAGTGTGGCTGAGGAACTGACTTTATTTCATTTTAATTAATTTAAATTTACATCATTAAACACAACGGCCACTGTATTTGCCAGCAGAGCACTAGTGTATAGGAAGGGAATATTTTAAGATTCACCTCAGGAGTCAGTTCTTCTGGGAAGCTTCTAGACTCTGGGTTAAGTGTCTTCTCCTTATGTGCCCTGTGGTACCCTGTGCATACTTGTATCATAATGCTCTTCCCAGGGTTTGGCAGTCACGTGCATTCTTGTCTTTGCAACTAAATTAAATGAGCTTCTTAAGGGTAAAGACTCTTGTAGTCTTATGATCACAGGGTCTGGCACTTGGTAGATTGTCTTTGAATGAATGAAAAATGGCATAGCATAGCAAGAAGAGTCATTTTAGCATGGGGCTTTCTCAAAGCTTAAGAGCCTCAACTGGAAGTAGTAGTTACTTGGTTCAGAAAGTACCTGCCTTGTTGTCTCAGAGGCTACACTTGTGCTTGGTTAGCAGGTTGTCTCATTGATTTTATTTAATGCCAATACTCCTGGGAAGAGTCATTCATGCAACAGACATTCATTGAGCTCTCCATGAACTTGGTGCACTGTTCTGGGAACTGGAAATAAAAGAGAATAATTAGCAAAGTTCTCTGGCCTTCAGGAGTTCAGTTTTGATGGGGAAATTGACATGTGCCCCCATCATCAACAGTAGTTTTAATAATTCAGATTATTTTTAGTATTTAGAAATTGCAGATAAAGCTGAAAACCTTTAAAAGTCAGTAATTATAGCTGTACTTAAGTTTTCCTAATTTTACAGGGTATAGTTTATCTCCTCTGGTAGTTCTTTGTTCTTCCTCTCAAATTTCACAGAATAATGCCCAGCATACAGGTTTTCAAAGCTTAGTATTTCTGTAATAGTTCTTGTCTCAGCTCCCCCTCCCCCAGTTTTAACATTTCTGAAATCTTAACGGTATGTCTTAGAGTTGCTAAGGGCGAGGGGCGGCCAGGCTGCAGCTGTGCTGTAGTTGACTGCTTGCCATATGCACAGTACCTTTGGGTAAAATCCAGAAGACATCGGCATCAGCATGTGCAGGAAAGGGTGCTGGCAGCTTGGGAGGAAATCTCAGGGACACCATGACGCATTCTTAAATGCTGCATCACCAACACTCTTCTTGGCACAAAGAATGACTTGGAGTGAAAAACATGGACATTGGTGGCTCTGAGTCAAAAAGTGATTCAGAAGATCTGGAATCTAAATGTGAAATCTTAAAAACTGTAACCAGTTTATCTTGTTTATATTTTTCTTTTTTATATATGCTCAAGAATAATACATGATAAAAATGTTTAAAGTGTAAATGGGCTCTTTTATAAAACCTTTCATCATGGAAAAGTGTAAACACACACTTTCAGTAGACAGAAATAATACATGGAACCTGCATATACCCATCACCTAGATGTCATAATTGTTAACATATGGCTCAGCTCGTCTTGTTTCTTCTGTTTCACCACCCACCTCCTGCTTCATATTTTGAGGCAAATCCTAGATATTCCATTTCATCCGTAAATATCTCAGTGTGTATCTCTAAAAGATCATTTAAAAATTTTAAAAATAAGTATAAAAGACTTAAGTGCACAGCTGAAAAACTGGTGAAAACATTTGCAACATATATTAGAGATAAAACTTATAAGGAATCTTAAAAACTGAGGGGATTTTTCCTCACCTACTTTGCCCTCTTTTCCTTGCATCAATCCCAAACAGTTCAGACCCCTATTTATTAGGTGAGGCAAAGCAACATAGGCATTCAAGAGGGACCAGTGCAGCCTTGTGTGGGTGTCAGAGCCTATGCAGGACAAGGAGGCTGTCCTCTTGGGGGGTTAGTCCCACGTGGAGTAGGGAGAGAAGGGCATCCACATGGGGAAGGGGTGGTGGCAGAGATGGGAGAATGGTCACATGCACACTGATAAAATCAAGAACTATGTTAAGGATAATAGAAGCCAAATCTTATTCAGAGAAACAATACTTTTTGGTGAATGGATGTATATCTATATGTATGATGAGGAATAAGATATTTGCATAGTTTCAAAGTACCTATCTACTAAAATAGGCATTAAGTATTGTACAAGGGGGAAAAGAATAGCATTACAATGAGGAAACCTGGCAGATATCACTTTACTCAGGTTGGTCAGATGATTAAAGTGAATGTCATTGGTAATGAGATAAATTGAAATCACCTGATAGGATAGCGGAAGACGAAGACAGCATCACTTCTGTGGTACCCCTGCCCAAGGTGTGTAATCAGAATCCCATCATGAGGCACACCCAAATGAGGGACATTCTACAAAATAACTACCTTGCAGTCTTCAGAGAGTGAAGATTATGAAAGTCAAGGAAATAATGAGGAACTGTTCCAGACTGAGGGAAAGAAAATATTTGACAAGCAGATGGTGTTCGTGCTTCTGAACTGAATCCTTTTGCTCTAATAAAAGACATTGTGGGCACAGTTTTCTGATTCTGGTGATTGTATTGTGGTTATGTAAGAGAATGTCTTTGTAGGAAAAGTATTCAGGGGTCGTGTGGGACAGGTCAGCAACTCACTCTGAAATGGTTCAGGAAAATTAGTTCTTTGTGCTGTATTTTCAATCCTTGTATAAATTCATGTTTGTTTCAAAGATTAAAAAAAGAGAGAAAATGGAGGGGAAAATATCTGGTAGGCAAATGAACAAAAGACATGAATAGACAATTCATTTAAAAATTAAAATAGGTCTTAAAATATTTAAAAAATTCAGCATCACTGATAATTAGAGAAATGCAAATTAAAACTGCAATGAAATATTCTCATCTGTCATGAGAAGGTTGTGGCTGAGTGAAGAGATTGGCATATCTCCACCTACCCTTCCCAAAAGCAAGTGTAAATGCCATTCTGTAAACAAAAGGAATCAGGAACCCTTGGCGATGTGGCTGATTTCAGAGTTGGGGCATATAAACTACAAACAGCTCAGAAAGTGAAGTTGTGCCAGAGAATAAAGAAGTGGCTCAGAGAATGAATGGAACATGTCAAAAGGACACAGAAATTACCTTGAAGGGACTGACCAAAATGCAGACAATTTAAAAACAAAATAGTTATAGTAATGGAATATAACCCATAGAATAAAGTAAGTCATGAATAACCAAATGGAGAAGGAAAAATATTTCCTTAGAGTAAAATTCTATTTAATGTATGTAGTTGGATTGATGGGGCTAGAAAAATCACCATTTGGCAGCCACTAGTAATGGTTTCAGGCAAGAGTTTTCAGTGTTTGATAAAACTAGTTGCAAAATGATGATGGGAAACCTGGTATTATTACAGGCTCCAGGTATCTCCCCACAAGATACTTAACAATGACAGAGGGAAAAAGTAATTTTACAGTTACTGGCAAACATGGCCTTAAGCAAGAGATCAGGGTTAACACACCAGTGACAGGACAAGCCACCATCGGTGTGTACGTCCTCATAGTGGTCCACTGAGAAGAACAGTGTCATACCTGTGGCTTCCTGACAAAAATGTATAACCTGAATCTCAGCACGAATGTCATACAAACCCAAACTGGCAAGTGTTCTACAAAAATAACTGGCCTGGACTTTTTTAAACTCTGGAAAACGAATGAAGAACTATTCCACAATTAAAGGGGACATAACAGCTACATACATCGTATGATCCTGGATTTAACTCTGTATCAGAAAATAATTTTTGTGCTGTAAAGACTACAAGTAGGGCAGTTATTGAAATCTGAAGATGGTCTGTAGGTTTTAGTATTGCATCAGTGTTGAGTTTCCAGTTTTCATAATTGCACTGTGGTTATGCAAGGGCACATCCATGTTTTAGGAAATACACACTGAAGTATTTAGTAAAGGTACATCATATCTACAACTTACCTTCAAGCATTTCAGGAATCTATCTGTCTATATATACTCACACACATACGTAAACATAAACAGATAATGATAAAGCAGATGTAAAATATTAACAGCTTAGAAAACAAGGTGTAGATTATGCAGAAATTCTTTGTACTATTTTTCTAAGTCTCATTAAGTGAAAAATTATTTCATAATTAAACTATTTTGTAAAACTTTTTTTTTTTTTTTTTGAGGCGGAGTCTCGCTGTCTCGCCCAGGCTGGAGTGCAGTGGCTTGATCTCAGCTCACTGCAAGCTCCATCTCCCGGGTTTACGCCATTCTCCTGCCTCAGCCTCCTGAGTAACTGGGACTACAGGCGCGCGCCACCTCGCCTGGCTAGTTTTTTTTTCTTTTTGTATTTTTTAGTAGAGACGGGGTTTCATCGTGTTAGCCGGAATGGTCTCGATCTCCTGATCTTGTGATCCACCCATCTCGGCCTCCCAAAGTGCTGGGAGTACAGGCTTGAGCCACCGCGCCCGGCCTGTAAAACTTTTTTTAAAAATCAAAGATTTTTTTAAAATCTATGATTTTTTTTTTTTTTTTTTAAAAAAAGCACTCCTGGCTGGGCGCAGTGGCTCACGCCTGTAATCCCAGCACTTTGGGAGGCCGAGGTGGGCAGATCATCAGGGGTCAGGAGTTCGAGACCGGACTGGCCAACATGGTAAAACCCCGTCTCTAATAAAAATACAAAAATTAGCTGGGCTTGGTGGCGGGCACCTGTAATTTCAGCTACTTGGGAGGCTGAGGCAGGAGAATCCCCTTGAACCCAGGAGGCAGAGGTTGCAGTGAGCCGAGATCACGCCATTGCACTCCAGCCTGGGCAACAAGAGTGAAACTCTGTCTCAAAAAAAAACAAAAAAAACAAAAAAAAACACTCTGTCATGGTTTAGTTTTATTTTTGGTGCTACATAAAGTAATGGTATGTCTTAATCTCATGCTGTCATATTCAATGAAATAATGTATGTTGTATTTTATGGAATGTATACTAGAAATACGCTATTAGGAACCAGTTTTATTTTATATTTGTGTCTTGTATCTACTTTGTAACCTTGGGTGATATACTTAACATGTCTAATCTGCAGTTTCAGCACATGAATAGTAGTACATGTGTTGTAAGGTTGTGGAAAGTGTGAGATAAAAATTAAAACATAGCAGATGTCTCACCACTTAGTAAATGTTCAATTTTGTATTTATATAAAAGTGGTATTTGTAAAATAACAAATTTAAGTTAAAGAAGCAGGATGTGCATTTGCTCTGCTGCCTTGTATATCAAAGTGACATTCCAGAAAAGGAGGTGCTGCGCATACTGGTATGTGGGTCCATTGGGGAAAGTCTGATGGCTAATAGCTTTTAATAAGCTACACTGCCCTTAAGGTCAGAAATAATGTGAATAAGACCCGTATGCAGTTTTTCTTCTTTCAAACAACAGTGTATATTAAGGTTATAGTGTTTGAGCTGTTCAGATGCTGGATGGTTTAAGAAGGTAGATTTATTTCTGAGATGTGTTTCAGCAAAGAAGTATGATTTTCACATGGGTCTCCAAATAAGACAGCTAATGTTTGAAAGGATTTTAAGTATAAACATCATGTATCTGTTTTTTTTTTTTTTTTTTGGCCAGGAAAAGGAACCCCTTCGCGTAATACCACTTAAAGAGGTTCATAAAGTCCAGGAATGTAAGCAAAGGTAAGGAACCACTCTGACTTGATGCCTGGCACAACTTATAAACACAGAGTAGTGCCTTAATTTGAGTAATGTACTTACAGATTACATTTTTCCTTATTAATTGTAGTTATTTTTAACTCTTTATAGTTGAGATACTCTGGAATTTTCAAAACCCTCAGATTAAAGTATTGAACTGTTTTGTTCATTTGAAAACTAAAAATTAGGAAAGAATCCTTTATTTGTTTCTTTGAAAACTAAAAATACTGAAACAGCTTGTTAATGGAAAGGAATAAATTTAATGTGAACAACTTATGGTTAGACCCTCAGATTTGACAAATTGATGTGTTAATTTTAGTGTGTAAAAGATGCAGTAGAATAGAGCTTTACAAGAAAATATGTTAACTGTGACAGTGTTTCACCAAACTGATTACTGAAAACTCTGAACTTTAAAGTTGCTTTATGAACTTTTTCTAAAAGTAAAACTACATAAAATATGTAAAATCTTACATGAAAATAAATGGGAAAAGATAATTTGGATTTGTCAAATCAGTACTTCACCTCCTTTATTTATTGACACATACTGGGTACTGGGTAAACAAATGAAAGAGAAACTGTCAAACAACTGCTATTTTACTATAATTGGATTTTTTTTTCATACAGTGACATAATGATGAGGGACAACCTCTTTGAAATTGTAACAACATCTCGAACTTTCTATGTGCAGGTAAGATAATTATTTGGCAATTAATAGATCCTAGATCCTCTTGACAAGAAATTAATAATTTTAGAGGTGAAATAAGCATAAATAAGCACTTGAGGTTAAAAAAATATGACAACTGTAATTCACCAGCTTAATAAAAGGGTACTATATATAGAGTTATTGGTGGGGTTGTATGTTCAGGAAGTGGGAGTATTTGTTATGAATTAGTGAACTAGAACTAAGTAGAGAAAGGGAAATGCTTTTAATTTAGATGTTAAGTGTGTACTTTCAAGTTGAATTATTTTTGCACATATTTTAGAATTTTGATTTTTCTATTATATCATTTTTTGGTAACCTTATTAAAAAACCCCATAGTAAAAGTAGACAGTAGATCTATATAGTTTCGCTAATAGTAGGCATCCTGTATTTAAATTGTACTTTTTGCATACCTCATTGAATTATTTAAATGGAAAATTTTAAAAAACGATTTGGGCCGGATGTGGTGGCTCACACCTGTAGTCTCAGCACTTTGGGAGGCCAGGGCAGGCACATTGCTTGAGTCCAGGAATTCAAGACTAGCCTGGGCAACATGGCAAAACCCCATCTGTACAAAAAATACAAACATTAGCCAGCTGTGGTGGTGCAGGCTTGTAATCCTAGCTACTTGGGAGGCTGAGACACAAGAATCGCTTGAACCCAGGAGGTGGAGGTTGCAGTAAGCTGAGATCGTGCTACTGCACTCTATCCTAGGTGACAGAGACCCTATCTCAAAAAAAAAAAAAAAAAAAAAATCAAAGGATGATTTGTTCTTGTTTTATTGAAGTTAAATATGCTTGTTCCAGAAAACTTGGAAAATATAGAAAGATTTCAGAAAAATGTGCTTTATAAAACAGTCCCACATTGAGGCAACCATTCTTATGATTTTGCTCCCTTTCTTAAGGTATAGATTTTTATAATAGGTGGGGTCATACTAAATATAGTGTTATATCCTATTTGTTTCTTATATTGTTATTTTTTTCCCATGTCATTAAAAATTATCTGAAAACCTTTTAGAACTGCACCATACTCCATACTCCATTGTATTGATTTCCACTAGTAAATTGTTTCTGTATTACTCTGTTGCTGAACGTTCATATACATAGTTTTTGTACATTTATTGCAATAAACAATGTGATGAAAAACATCTTTGTGCATTACTTTGCCTGAATTATTTAGGGTAAGTTTCTAGATTGAGATTAACTATCAGAGCATGACCCTTTCTATTTTGTCAAATTGATTACTAGAATTGTATTTCCATTAGTAATGAATGAAGTATACTCTACCTCTGGCTACTTTTAGTTTTTTTTTTTTTTTTTAAAGTCTTTGTTAATATTACTTACTCAAAAATATCCTGCATTTTAAATTTTTTCATATTTCTAGATTCTAGAAGCGTAAGGGATTCTAGAATCTAGAAACAAGAGGCAGTATATCTGCAGCCCACTTGGGGCCTTATTTAATTGGATTAATTTCATAGTAAGGTTTAAAATTCACATTGAAAGCCAGACCTATCTGTCAATACTTGTTGTAGACTTTAGGGTACTGCTAGAAATTATTTCCAGAAAAATAATATGTAAAAGAATGTCAGAATTTTAAAAAATTACACAATTACATAAATATTCTTGTAGCGGATTCAGACAGTGTAGCAGTAGATAGAATGAAATAAGAAGGGTTTTTCTTTGCCTTCCTCCTCTCCTTGTTTTCTCTCTGGAGGTATTCATTATTGACACCTTTTGATGGGTCTGATCTTGACATTGAAATGCTCGATTTATGTCTCTGCGTAGTTAAGACCTAGCAAAACCTGGCTTTAAAAAAATGATTTCTAAATTTTTTGGAAACAGTTGCCTTAGAGTGATTTTGTTGATGACAGTATTTAAGTTACCAAAATAAATACACTGGCTTTATAGAAGTGGAAGGTGATTTTGAGGAAAAATTGTTTGAATGAGGTCTCTTTTCCTTTAGGCTGATAGCCCTGAAGAGATGCACAGTTGGATTAAAGCAGTCTCTGGCGCCATTGTAGCACAGCGGGGGCCCGGCAGATCCGCATCTTCTGTAGGTTTCCTGCCCTTTGGGGTGATACTCCCTTGGGTGCCCCCCATCCTGTTAAATTGTTTTCCTTCCTCTCTCCCAATCCACCTGGTTTCTTTCTTTATTGAGATTTATTTGTATGTTGACTTTTATACCAATTGAACTTGCAAAAAATAATGCATTTCTAATGTAATGCTTCCTTGTAGTGTTACGTATACATAACTTTCTGTGCATTGTATTGTGTTAAATGCACAAGCAGGGCAACTAAAGAATAAACATTTCCTTGCTTTGTTTTAGGAGTTCTTACTTGTCAGTAGCTCTAGATTTGACATAATTTGACAGATTCTTAATATGATGTGTGGCCTGATCATGTAAGACTTTTAGTTACACAGGTTTGTGAACATCTCAATTTCCTCTTTACTTCCTCTGATTTCGGTTCAGGTTTTTTTGTTTTGTTTTGTTTTTTACCTTTGGCTTAACCATGCCATAAGATCACTGAGCAGCTGGGGCCTTAAATGCAGTTCAGTGCTCCCAGTGTTTCCATTTCATGTTTTAATTCTGATCTTAAAACCTGCTTTAAAAGCCTGCTTCTGAAAACTACCATAATTATCTTTGTGGTAGTATGGTAATAAAATTGAAATGCAACTAAACATTCTGCTCAGAAATATTTTTTAAAAGATTTTTCTTGTTCAAGTACATAAGAATTAGATTTGCCTTTGGAATACTTTGGCCACTGATCTCAGATCTGAAAATTTAAAGTATCTTAAAATGTAACACTGCCATCTGCAGAAAGTAGTCTCATATGTAGCATGATAGCCTTTATTATCTAGATTTACTATGATATATATGCTAGATACTTAGACTTTTAGTATTTTTTTCTGATAGTATAATAATACTGCCTTTTATTTTCTGGTAGTGATAACTACAGATAATAGAAATCAGTGTTTCTGATTTCTTAACTGTTGTCATTCTCTTTATATCCTTTTTGAAATATCTAAGAAGTCACTTTCATAGATGTTCATTTTGTAACTGCCTGTATTTTATGTGACTTTTTCAGCAGTCAAGTATGAGACTCTCTGCAAAAACAATGTCTGTTGGGAAGAGGAAAAGTTGGAGAAGGATGTTTGTGTTTTGTGCTTTGTGGTGGGGGCAAATTGGACTATCTAGCTATGACTGTCAGCAGAACTTTCTCTTTTCCTCCCTCTACCCAGTATAGGTTAACTCTAATCTTAGCTTTGCACTGTGTTCCAGATGCGGCAGGCCAGAAGGCTGTCGAACCCTTGTATACAGAGGTATACATCAAGAGCTGGTGAATGCAGCACGTATGTGGGCTCTCACGCAAACGTGCCTTCTTAGTGGAGGGCCCAGACTTACTCACTACTTACAACTGATCATAGAAAGTTGAGTTAACCAAACTGCCTTTTGCAGTTATCGTAACTGATTTTGTCAATACTAACGCAAACTGTTTCACTGTAGTCATCAGGTTGGATATGTGTATTTAAAAATAAAAATAAAACATACAACTTTACTAACAGAAAGAGACATTAACATATAAAAATTAATATACTCAACTGCTGCAAGAGTTTCAATTTCTATATTTTATGTATTTAAAAATTTTTAAGATATACTATGAAATGCACCATTGTTCTAATAATATATGCAAACTAATGCATGCATATGCATTAGATAAACTATACATTACTATAGTTTGCATGGCATTTAAAAATCTCTGAAATTTAGCCATTAATGGGACTCTGTAGTGTTTTGGTAATTTGTAGCACTTTGATTTCAAAGGCACTGGTATCATAAATGAATATAATATACTAGTACATAGCAATGTATTTAGAATGGTCATATTTAAGGATATCTTCAGATTTGATCTAGTTAGAAGCATATTGAAATTAACATTCACAACTGATAATTATTTCACCACAGTTTAAAATATGATAAATGTGTACCCTTTGTTACCTTTAAAATATTAAGCCATATGAATATGTGACCTATTCAGAACTAAAATTAAGTATAAAATGAAAAGACTGTGTTATTATTGGTTGCAGTGAAATTCAGGGAAGTAAAAACTAAGTCTTACCGGCAAAATAATGTTTGAAAGATGTTGATTCGTGCTTATTAAAGAAATATGGCCTTTCATTGTTATAGGCTGTATTTTCATTTTTTTTTCATTCTAAAATATGTGGGATAATTCCTAGTGTTGACTGAGAATATACTCTTAAATAAAATGATACAGCTGGGAGGTTCTCTTTTAAACACAGTTCAGTTGCAGCTGGAACACTGTATTTCAGTTTAGGTTGGCTGAATCTTCAAAGTGTCATAGGCTGCCAAATTCGGCTTTGGTGACGGAACTGGTTTCCTAGTGGAAATGGTTTTTGGCTATCATTGCTTTAAACTCACCTCTAAAAATGCATTGCTTTGGGAAAGAACTTGCACATTTATGCTGCATGGCTTCTGCTGCTGCCTTGTGTGTATGTGTGTGTGTGTGTGTGTGTGTGTGTTCTGTTTTTCAGAGAATCGGGTCTCACGCTGAGTTACTAACCTGGTCATTAGTGATTGACTGTGTCTGACTGCCACTCCTTTTTGCAGGAGCATCCCCCCGGTCCTTCAGAATCCAAACACGCTTTCCGTCCTGCCAGCGCAGCCGCCACCACCTCACATTCCACAGCCTCTCGCAGCAACTCTTTGGTCTCAGCCTTTACCATGGAGAAGCGAGGATTTTATGAATCTCTTGCCAAGGTCAAGCCAGGGAACTTCAAGGTCCAGACTGTCTCTCCAAGAGAACCAGCTTCCAAAGTGACTGAACAAGCTCTGTTAAAACCTCAAAGTAAAAATGGCCCTCAGGAAAAAGATTGTGACCTGGTAGACTTGGATGACGCGAGCCTTCCCGTCAGTGACGTGTGAGGCAGAAGTGCACGGAGCCTGCCTGCCTCTGCTGTCCTCAGTTTCCTTTCATGAGGCTTCTAGCCAAAGATGGTAAAGGGGAAAATGGTTTTTAGTGCGTATATTATACTGCCACTTAGGTGTACTCTTTATAAGCTGGTAAACCAAGAATCTAGGGAGTGGCCAAACTAAATATAATTTCTTTAAAAAAGAAAGAAAAGGAAAAATCCAAAATATCTCAGTATCATCTGTCTGAAGCATTGCGTGTTCTCATTCGGGTGGTAACAATGTATGTGTAATATTTTTTTCCTAGTGATTTTGACAATTTAAATGTTTAACAACTTAAAACATTAAAAATGCTTATTAATAACTTTGGTCATTTAAAAAATGCTACAATGACTTCCTATTAAAGCTTCAATATTTACACATTCTTATTGGTCAATATTACCACATGAAATATTGCCAAACCAAGATACCTAAACTCATGATGTCTGTGGTGCTGTAAAATTTATACAACAATGTGGATGATTTTGAAATTATAATCATTTTTGATGCCCTGAATCTTGAGGTGACTTGTTTTGCAAAGAGGATATTATTAGACCAACAGTAAGGGTTGTGGGTTATATCAGCATAGAGAAAAGAAGAAAACTAGAATTCAAACAACTGTATCTTAGACATTTGTTTGAAAAAGCTTCATCAGGCCTTGGAGCAGTCAGTGCTTTATTCAGCAAAAATTATTTGGTAGGAAATTTTTGGGAGATCTGATTTTCTTATCAAAGTTTTGTAAATAGTTCTTATTTCTATATTTGGATTGGTGAAAGACCTCAAGTTTATATGTAAAGACATAACTGCCCTTAGTCATGAAATTGTTGTGACCTCTACTTTTTGTCACTAATAGCCTATATTCAAGTGCCTGTGTTTTTTCATCTTGTTTAGGAATGTTTTGAGATTAATGTGCTTAAAAGTCCTATGTGACTGGTTTTAAACATTGGGATAAAATTAATTTTCAGTAGAATAGTTTAATGTGTTAAATAAGATAGCATTTTATGTTAGAGATACCAGAATGCTGGTATTCTACTACCTGTGCAATATATTTGTTTTAAAAAACAAATTCGAGAATACATTTAATCATAGGGATATAGATATAAGCACCTCTCTAAAGAATCTTTAGTTTCTGGTGTTGAATTATAGACCAGTTTGAGTAAGTACCGTGTGGTTTTTTTTTTTTTGAGACGGATTCTCGCTCTGTTGCCCAGGCTGGAGTGCAGCGGCGTGATCTCAGCTCACTACAACCTCCGCCTCCTGGGTTCAAACAATTCTCCTGCCTCAGCTTCCCAAGTAGCTAGGATTACAAGTGCATGCCATCACACCTGGCTAATTTTTGTATTTTAGTAGAGATGGGGTTTCACCATGTTGGCCAGGCTGGTCTTGAACTCCTGACCTCAGGTGATCCACCTGTCTCAGCCTCCCAAAGTGATGGGATTACAGGTGTGAGCCACCGTACCCGACCCATAAGTACCGTGTTTGAGGTTCAGTCTTAAACATTTGCTTTAAGAAAACAGTCTTGAATTTCACATGCTGCTATTTTTATATTTTGCCATTTTACAGTACTGTTTTGTTTTGAATTCATACATATCACTGAAAATTTCTCGTTTTCATTTTCTTAGATGACTTCTTGTCTGAGACAGAGAAAAAATTTCCTACTACAGCAGTGGGGTCCAGAGGTTAAGATATATTAGAATTATACAGTATCGGTTTAAAAATCTGTATGCATAAAGAATGCACCACTCAACTTTTTTATTCATAAGCTAATATTTTTTTAAAGTTATATTAAAGTTTTTTCTCTTTTGCAGCTACATTTGAAAGTGATAGCGTAAAGAGATTTTAATGAGTTATCACTTTTTCTGCTGATATATTCATTATAATGGCTTTTTTGAAAGTTCCTTTTTCATGAACACACCCGAGAAATCTTAAATATAGACACTTTGCAATATTTCTAATGCTGTTTAATTTTGGTACAGCTTCCACATTGCATGTTCATTTTAGCACATTTTGGTATTTGCAATTTGATATATTTCATGGTGGCAAAATGTTAGCTCTATTTTGGGACATTTAAAAATAGAACTATCCTTGTTCAATAGCATAGGAAAATGTTCTTGTGATTGTCAGGGTCTCCTAATATTTATCTCCATTCTTTTATAAGTCTATGGAAACTATTTAATTATTTTCAAACGTACACACTTTTCTTGTAAATATGTCACATCTGAGTTCAAAAAAAATACTTTGAATACCTTAATATTTGCTGCATTTTTTTCTGTATATATAACATGTCTTCTTTCAGAATGGGAATATATGTGTGCCTCCCAGCATTTACTGTTAAAGTCTGTTATCGTTATATGTCAAACTGGTTGAACACTGTAATGACTTGAGAATAAACTGCACAGAGTTTATTCTGACTTATTTCTCATTTTGTTTGGTTCAGCCCGTGTGTGAACAAGTAAATACAATGATTAGGGATGTGTTTGGTTAATTGACTTCAGTTTACATATTTAAGGACTGAGTAATTATTTGGTCATCTTTGTAAGAATAGGAAACTTCAGATCTGTGAATTCTTAAGGCATCCCTTCATGTGAAATTATAGAAGGAAAAATGTTTTTTTTTTTTTTGATAGGGGAAAGAACTTGCTTATTTTTCTTAATTAAAAAACATGTTTTCAAAAGCAAAATTATCGTACGTCAGCCTCAGAGCATCGTGTGAATCATCTGGACTGCTTACAGTGCTCCGTGATTATTTAGACGGCATGATGTAAGGCGGAAAGCAGAGGGCATATTAATCTCCGGGTGGGCAGTTGAGATGCACTCAGAAAACTGCCAGGCATTAGAGGCTGCTCCTTGCAAATGTTGCCTATTGGTGATAAATGTTCCACGTCTGTTGCAGTGAACACCATATACAGGGCCTAGTGCAGTGCTTGGTGTACAGGTAAAGCTTAAATACTTCTCCAGTGAGGATAAGGCATTAATGTAGAATGTGTGAACATTATAGAAAAGTATATACCTATTTGTTAGATAAATCATACTTTTGAAATTCTGGAATATTCTTTCCTTAAAGCAACTTGCCTTCAATGATTCGAGATACTTTCTTTTGCTTGTTGTGTCCAATCCATTGTCAGATCCTGCTGCTTTTCCCTGGCATGTTCATACCTTGTCCTCTGAAATTTAGCCAGCAATGACTTTGAACCAGTATCTCTGCTCACCTATTGATGTCCTGTTGGGGCTCTCCTGGACTACCCTATTTCTGTCATTGTGCAGCTTAGGTATCAAAGTAGACATCTTCATCTGTTGCTTTTTCCTGAAAAGCTGAATGACTTCTTAAAGATGAACTAGGCCAAGCCCCCACCATCAGTGCTAACTGAGATAGATTGAGACCCCAGAAAGGAGGAGGATTTGCCTGGCCCATGGGGCGCATTAGCAACAAAGCTGTAACTGTTGGCTTCTCACTGTACTTGGGAGCATCATTAGGATCTATGCTCAGGGTGTAGCTAGAGTAATCCAGCCACATATACCAGGTTGCTTCCTAATAACCTATGGCATTCCGTACCTCCTCTCTAAAACACATTGGCTTTCGTTTCTTTTTCTTCTCAGTCTCTTTTTCTGAAGGCCATTTGTTGTGTGAAATGCTTTATTCGTCTTAGATCCTCAGATCTCGGTTGAGTCAAGTGACTTGTGCATGTCTAGCCATGCAATAGCAGCGTATGTACTTCCTGTGTGTGTTCTAATGTGCTGCTGCTACAAATGGATGGAACACATTTGCCCTAGAATGCAAGGACCTTGAGGTTTGTGTCTGCGTTTCACCTGTTAGGTTTTTCTATAGTTCTATTAGACCATGGATATGTTTATGTTTGGTACCCCTTTATTGCAGCACGTTCAGCACTTTCAAAAAGGGGAGCATTTAGTATTTGGTTCTATTTAGGAAGAGCTTTTAATTATTTCCAAGAACTTATCTAGGTTTAGCAAATGAGGTTTTAATTTTTTAGTATGTCCTACCTATTTTTCTAAAAGATTATTTTCTTACCAAAAGTGCCATTGCATGTGTAAGCCATGTTTTCACGCCAGCCATGGGAGGTGCTAATAGCCTGGGTAACAATTTCAGTCATACTTGTCCAGGAGCCTGCTTCCTTGAAAGTGATTGATGTTCCATTGTTCCCATTTTGTCTTGGACACCTGATTGTTACCATGGTGTTTGTCCACTGCTGCTATAGTCTTGTTGATGCTGCTCCAAGTAAGTAGTTGTGTTTTATGGTTACATAAGTTTTATTTAAAGCTTATTCCTGGACAGATTTTGTCCATTTTTGAAAATATCTAACTAATTTGACTAGTAGAATTAGGCTAACAATACATGGTTCAAGCAAAAATACTGCCTTTTGTAATGAAAGTTTCTTCTTGCCTAGTGTCTCATTGGTCTGAATATAATGGCTGTCTTAGACCTGGCGTCCTGGCGTCTAATCTTCAACTCTAGTTCTGCTGTATGTGACTTTAGGCAAGTGTCTGTGTTTTGGAACTTAACTTTCTATGTTATATAAAATGGAATTGGACAAAAGCTATCTCTGTCTTGGTAATTATTATTAACTGATGCAACTTATTTTTTTTCCTTTGAAAAGTATTTTTAATGTTTTTATCCTAAACCCAAAATAAGGGAAAGTTGTAAACATTTTTGCTTTAACAAAAAGGAAATCCCTTTCTTAGCTTTTCTTTCACTTCTAGTTGCAGTTCAGGAATTTTCTGTAAGTGGTGCTTGTACCTTTATCAAAAGTTCTGTTAACAGTTGGTGAGGCAAGAAATATTTGTATCAAAAATGCAAAGATATGACTAGCTTAATACTAGGTCTCTGTGTTTAGAAGTTTATGTAGGATTTGTGTATGTTATCTATTTTTTAAATGATTAAATTGTATGTTTTAAACCTCAAGTAAGACACACGTTGAAAATATTGCTGAATTGAGGCTAGCATTTACAATTTTGATTGATGAAATCTGTATTTTTTGATACATTTAATAGTGCCTTACTGTGGTATATTCATGTGGTAACAGCGCCACCTTCTGGTTATATCATTGCTAAATTTAAAATTTGGTAATTTGGAGTCTTTGTTTATTGCCTCCATCATAGAAAATTAGAGAAGATATGTGATTGCCTACGATAGTTTTTTTTTTTTTTTTTTTTTTTGAGACAGAGTCTCGCTCTGTCACCCAGGCTGGAGTGCAGTGGCCAGATCTCAGCTCACTGCAAGCTCCGTCTCCCGGGTTTACGCCATTCTCCTGCCTCAGCCTCCCGAGTAGCTGGGACTACAGGCGCCCGCCACCTCGCCCGGCTAGTTTTTTTTTTTTTTTGTATTTTTAGTAGAGACGGGGTTTCACCGTGTTAGCCAGGATGGTCTCGATCTCCTGACCTCGTGATCCGCCCGTCTCTGCCTCCCAAAGTGCTGGGATTACAGGCTTGAGCCACCGCGCCCGGCCTGATAGTTTTGAAATTAATACAAAAGTTAAACCAACATTTAAAAATTACTATTTTTTTTATATATAAATGACTGTAGGTTCACATGTAGTTGTAAGAATTAAAACTTTCCGAACTTTCAAAATGGGGAATATTTAGTATTTGGTCCTATTTGGAAAGAGCTTTAATTATTTCCAAGAACTTACCTGGGTTTAGAAAATGAAGTTTTGGTTTTTAAATTATGTCCTAACTGTCAGTTTCTATTTCTGTAAGAATGTTGACTCACACGCCTGTAGTCCTAGCTATTCAGGAAGCTGAGGCATTGGAACACTTGAGCTTAGGGGTTTGAGATCAGCCTGGGCAAAATAATGAGACACCATCTCAAAAAGAAAGAAAAAGAAAAAGAAAAGATATTGTGTACCCTTTGCTCAGTTTTCCCCCAACAACATCTTGAAAAACTAATACAGTATTATAACCAGGATACTGACACTGATACAGCCAAGATGCAGAACAGTTCCATCATCACAAAGCCCCCTCTTTGTTTTCCTTTTTATAGTCACATCCATCTCCTATTCTACAGGTTTGGAAACCGACTTAGCCACTTGTCCAGAGTCACATTAGACTTGAAATGTATCTTTCTGATACCAAAGTTTGGGCTCTTAACATACTACTTCTACTGTCTCAGTAGAAGTCTTACTTCCAGATTACTAAATGAGTTGAATTCAATCTGTTTTCAACATTTCTAGAACCATGCTATTTCAAATGACAGATTATTTATACATACCTTTAAATTTAACATTTGAGAATCAATAGGTAAGTATCAAACTACAACTTCCCTGACATTTCAAGCCCTGACATTCGATAAATAAGGTTGCCAAAATAAATAGTAAGTAACAGATTAAAATAGCCTTAAGATGCTGAATTCTTGCTTTAGAAATAGCTATAGGGCCTGGTTATAAAGATAATCACTTGGTGTAGGCTAACAGGGTTTTACCACGTGGAGAAGCTTTGACCTGTTGGAGTTGGGTCAATCGGTGTCTTCAGTGGACAACATGCAGCACACAGGAGGCCTAAGAAGACGACAAAGATGTCCGCAAGGAATCTGCCAAAATATAAAGTAATATGTGATAAAATCTAGCATGGAAAACTACAGTAGCATGGGAAACTACATGTCAGAGACCGAGATGGCCCGTGGGTGATGATGGAGTGGGTAAGATGAGTGTTGTGATGGAGAGGGCCTTTTGGGGGGTCCCATAAGAGAAAGAAGTACTTCTAAGTAAAAGCCATGTGACTATAAATTTCTAAATGTTGCAGGGGTCCAAAGTGATGGAGAAAGTTTAAATTGTTCTCTTAAGGCTCCATTGCCTCTTTCCCTCCCAAACTGGTGTGTATACCTCTCATGCACGTTTTCTTTAGCGGGGAGGAAAGGAGGTGATGTAGGGAATTTTCCATTGTCAGGAATTTACAACAACCTTTTTATTTTTATTGATTTATTTATTTTTGAGACAGAGTCTCGCTCTATCGCCCAGGCTGGAGTGCAGTGGCGCGATCTTGGCTCACTGCAAGCTCTACCTCCCGGGTTCACGCCATTCTCCTGCCTCAGCCTCCTGAGCAGCTGGGGCAACAGGCACCCGCCACCACGCCCAGCTAATTTTTTTTGTATTTTTAGTAGAGACGGGGTTTCACCATGTTAGCCAGGATGGTCTCTATCTCCTGACCTCGTGATCCACCCGCCTCGGCCTCCTAAAGTGCTGGGATTACAGGCGTAAGCCACTGCGCCCGGCCTTTTTTTGTTTGTTTTTTTTTGCCTGTCTTTGGTACCTTATCTGGATCAGATATGGCAAGTGAAAGGAAGGGAAGAATTAAGGGTAATGACAAGGTTTTTGGCCCCAACAACTAGAAGCCATGAACTGAGGTAGCAAAGATTGCAGGCAGAGCAGGTTTGATGGAAAAGATGTTTGCAGTATTGGTCGCAGTATTGAATGTTAGGGTTGACGTGTCAGACATCCCAGTAGAAATGGCAGGCAGGCATTTGGATATGCAGATTTGGAATTGAGAGAGATTATTATTTGAAATAAAAATGTGGGCTTCAAAGTATTAGGTGCTATTGAAAGCTTTGAAACTGGGTGAGATCACCTTTAGAGAGAATGAAGATGAAAGAAGAAAAAAACCATGGAATGAGCCCTGGGGCACTCCAATGTTAAGAGCTTTGGAAGAGGAGGAGGAAGTAGCCATGACGAATGAGGTGGTGTGACCACCACGTCAATAGGATATCAAGAGTACGTAGTGTCTTAGAAGCCAAGTGAAAATGAAGCAAGGAGAAAGAGGTGATCAGATGTGTCAAATGCTGCTCATAGGTCAAGTTTAAGAGGCAGCCTGAGAAATGCCCATTATGTTTGGCAACGTGGACAGTACAGATGTCATTGGTGATCTTGCCAGGGCCTGTTCTGATGGAGTGGTGGCGACAAGTAGAACTCTGAGGAGTTTTGCTGCAAGAGGACTGGAGAAAGGTGATGGTTGCTAGTAGCAAAAGTAGTCTTTTCTTCTTAAGATAGTGGCTTGGCCAGACACAGTGGCTCACGCCCTTAATCCCAGCACTTTTGGAGGTCTAGGTGGGAGAATAGCTTGAATCCAGGAGTTCAAAACCAGCCTGGGCAACATAGCAAAACCCCATTTCTACAAATATACAAAAATTAGCAGGGTGTGGTGGCGTACATCTGTAGTCCCAGCTACTTGGGAGGCTGAGGTGGGAGGATCACCTGAGCCTGGGGAGGTTGAGGCCACAGTGAGCTGTGATCGTGCCACTGCACTCTAGCCTGGGTGATAGAGTGAGTCACTGTCTCAATAAATAAATAAAGTAATTAAAAATTGTTGGCTTATTTGTTGATGAAATGACCCAGTAGGAAAAGAAAGATTGATGATGTATAAGAGTACAGAATTGTTGGGACAAGTCCTTGAGGTGAGATGAGATGGAAGCTAGGGCACAAGTTGAAGACTTGACTTCTCCAAATGCACAGGTGTTTATCTGTGGTAGGAAGGCACAGTATGTGGTGCAGCCACTGGTTAAGTGGGTAGACGTGGAGGGGTAAGTCTCTGAAAGTCTCTGCCGTAGTGTCAATAAACTAGGAAACAGAATTCTCAACTGCAAGTAAGGTGGGGAAAGGTGTGAAGGGTATGAGAGAATAGATGTCTGGGATTGTGGAGAAAGAATGGACTAGGGACATTTAGGATATTCCAAGCAGCACTGAAAACTCACTGAGTTCTGTGTGCAAGAATGACAAGTGTTCAATAACTGAAAACTGGTCATTTTTGTCACACTCCTGACTTCAGTGGAAAAGCATCTAGTGCAGGAGTGTCCAATCTTTTGGCTTCCCTGGGCCACAGTGGAAGAAGAAGAATTGTCTTGAGTCATACATGAAATACACTAACATTAATGATAGCTGATGAACTAAAAAAAAAACTCACAAAAAAATCTCATAATGTTTTAAGAAAGTTTACGAATTTGTGTTGGGCCTCATTCAAAGCCGTCCTGGGTCACATGCGGCCCATGGGCTGTGGGTTGGACAAGCTTGCTCTAGTGATTCCCCATGCTGCTGGCTTGTGGGCTGAAAAATATTTTATCAGGTTAAAGAAGTATCCAACTATTCATATTTTATTGAGATTTTTTTCTTAAGTGAAGAATGGTGATTGAATTTTGTTAAATATCTTCAGTTTGTCTGGAAATAATATTTTTATCCCTCTTTAATTAATTTGGTGAAAGCTATTAATCCAGTTCCCAATATTTAACCATCATTACATTTCTGGAATAAATCCCATTTGGTCAAGATGGGTTATTTAAAAAATCTGCTAGATTTTGTTTGCTATTAGGGATTTTTGCATGAATATAAATCATATTGATCTGCGTTTTTCTTTGGTGTAGCTCTAGTCTTTGTAGGTTTTGTGGTGTTTTACTAGCTTCATAGAAAATGCTTGGAAGGGTTTTTTTGGGTTTTTTGTTTGTTTGTTTTAATTTTAAGCTGTTACAGAATAGCTTCAAAAGAACTGGTATTCTAGGCGGGGCCCAGTGGCTCATGCCTCTAATCCCAGCATTTTGGGAGGTCGAGGTGGGTGGATCACCTGAGGTCAGGAGTTCAAGACTAGCCTGCTCAACATGATGAAACCCTGTCTCTACTAAAAATACAAAAAATTAGCTGGGCATGGTGGCAGGTGCCTGTAATCCCAGCCACTTGTGGGGCTGAGGCAGGAGAATCGCTTGAACTGGTGAGGCGGAGGTTGCAGTGAGTCGAGATGGTGCCACTGCACTCCAGCCTGGGTGACAAGAGTGAAACTCTATCTCAAAAAAAAAAAAAAAAGAGTTGGTGTTCTATACTCCTTAAAGAGTTAGTGGACTTCCCCTCAGAAACCCTTTCAACCTGGTGTTCTTTTGAGGGTGTGCTACTGACAACTTCCTCATTTCCTCTATGAAAATTGATATGCTTAGGCTTTCTATCTTTTCTGGGGTCAGTTTTGATCAATTATATCCATAGAAAATTATATGTTTTATCTAAGTTTTTAAATGTATTTGCTCAGAGCTGAGCACAATATACAGAACTTATTTAAGGAGAAACACATTACTGCAGATCCCACTTTGTTCTTCAACTCAAAATATATAACTACTGTGAAGATTGCTTATATGACAGTTGTGATATCTTCTGATTTGTACCTGGCAGCAATGTGATCACAAACATGCCACCAGATTAAAGTGGTAGTACTCAGGTAAGAGGAGGCTATTCCAAATTAAATTTAGGAGTCTTTAAAAAATTATCAAAATTCAATGTAAAAAGTATAATTTCTTGAACATGTGGTTCCTGGAGAACATGTCTAGGTTCCCCATTTGAGAAACACTGTCCTAGTGAATAGCATTTGAACTTCTTAGCCTATGTTCATGGCCCTTCCATGTCCACCTTCTCACACAGTGCTTCTGTGTATATCCTGCACTCCAGTTCAACCAGACCTTTCCGTCTCCCAGTTTCCCACCTTCCTGCTATTATTCGTGCTGTTTCTTCTGCCTGGAATGCCACTTTCCTAATAATTGTTGCCTGTTAATTCCACCCATCCTTCAATTCTCACCAAAATGCCACTTTCTCCTTGAGGTGTTGGAATTGCTTTCTCATCTTTCCCATCACACAAGCCATGGTGACCCCAAAACACCTGATTCCTTTCTCCCTTCCCATGCCAATGTTCAGTTCAGTTCATTGGAACAGAATTGACTTTAAACTTTTGCTCTTAAACTTTGGGCTGACTAAATAGCTTTTCTCCTTTCACTGTAGTGCCTTTTAAAAGCCAAAGATTTCAACATTTGGAAGAGATTAGAAAATGAAAACAGTCCAAATCCAGCTCTTTGTTGATTAGATTGGCCCAAAGGGGACGTAAATAAGCAAAATGCAAATAGATTCTAGTAGTAATGGCCACTGTATAAGCACTACACCAATGCAGTGGTTTCAGCAGCTCGTCCTGGGCCCCTTTCGTACTTATGCATGTGTGGTTTTACGTTTAATTTCAGGTGCTAACAATCACTTCGTGGGCTCCTCTTCAGTCTGCTGTGAGAGAAATTAAATCCTAACCCCCTAAGGCAGTGGTTCTCAAAGTGTGGTCCCTGAGATCAACGATGTCAGCATTACTGAGAACTTGCTAGAAATGCAAATTATTGCTCCCATCCCAGTCCTACTGAATCAGATTTTCTGGGATTAGGACAGGCAGTCTGTTTTAAGAAGGCCTACAGGTGATTCTGGCACCCATTAAAGTTTGACATTGGCTGGGTATGGTGGCTCACACCTATAATCCCAGCACTTTGGGAAGCCGAGGCGAGAGGATTGCTTGAGTTCAGGAGTTCGAGATGAGCCTAGGTAACATAGTGAGACGTCGTCTCTACTAAAATTCAAAAAGAATTAGGCATGGTGGTGCATGTCTATAGTCCCAGCTACTCGCAGTGGGTGCTGAGGTGAGAGGATCGCTTGAGCCTGGGAGATGAAGGTTGCAGTGAGCCCTGATGTGTCATTGCACTCCAATCTGGGCAACAGAGTGAGCCCCTCACTCAAAAAAAAAAAAAAAAGTTTGAGATCCTCTGCCCTAAGATATCCATTATCCATTACATGTAAGGAATTAACTTCTATGCGTCTAGAATGGCCTTAGTTACATAATATCCTTAGAACCGAGAAAACAGTTACCTAAATCACTGCCTGTGTTCTATGGTTCAGATAAAGAACCCACTGAGAAAGCCTGTGTACATGAACTGGCTCTGACCAATTAAACACGAAACACAGGTTGGAATAAAAAAATTTATTTGATGGTCTTCCATATAGACAGAATTTCATCAGTAATCGAAGAAAAGTGGTAATCACATATAAACACCAACTAAACTGTGAGCTTTCTGGCAACGGAAAAGGAAAACGTTGAGTTCTAGAATAGCCTTTGTTGTTTGATGCAACTAACCATATCACCTTTTAGAGCTAGAGAACCTTCCACGTATTAAATGTTTGGAATCTTTTATGATGTGGATTCTGCTCCAGGTGATACTGAGTAACGTGGGGACCAATGTCCTTCACAGGTTTTGTAGAAGACTTTTTAGGTGGTCTTCCATATTCACCCTTAGAAGCAAGGATAACCCTTCGAGTGTAATTCTGTGGAAATGATTTTCCTTAATTTCCCTGTCTGTCCATTTCGTGAGCTCCTCTGTCTGTCCATTTCGTGAGCTCCTCATTACCTTCCATGACTCACTTTGCCATGTGACACGGAGCCTCCCTGGCTCCAACTGCTGGTACTGACCATTCCTTTCTTTGGTGTCTGTGCTATTGTGGACACAGAGCCACCATCGCTGTTACTGTACTAGAGTCTTTACTTTTTTTTTTTCTTTTGTGAGCCTAAGCATTCCTCAAGACAAGAATCTTTGTTTTGTTTAAAAAAAGAATAGCCTTAATTTTTTTTCTGATTTTACAGTGAACACCCTATTGTAGAACATTCATGTAAGCAAAAAGAAAAGAAATAAAAATAATTTGTAATTTCATCAAGAAATGACCTGTGTTGACATTTCAGTGATTATACTTCCAAGTCTTTTACTAAATGTGTATGTAAATAGCTTTATTTGTGTGTGTATGTGTGTGTGTATAAATATCTGTAGCCTCTGTAAACAAGCCAAATATCACACACGCCACACAAAACAATACAAGCAAAAATCACCAGACTTCTCATGACTCGACTTGATTCTGGATGGCTCTGTGTGCTTATTTACACATAGACATTGGCAAGTTGATGTATTTGGGACCATGCTCTATATGTTGTTTTGTAGCCTGTTTTCCATGCAGCAGTATGTTACAGACACTCTCACTTATCAATAAATATATATGGACACCACTATTTATAAAGGTGTAAGGTCTTCCCTTGTGTATTTATTCAGAAAAAAAACTTTAACCATTCCTGTATTGGACATTTTGATTGTTTCTACTTCTTCACTGTTTTAACAATACTGCAGGCCATGTCTTTTCTCCACTAGTGATATACTCCCAGGCATGGGTTTGTTGCTCTGGAAGGTATATGCGCTTCCTATCGTGGTACTGTCAAAAGACCTAGGAAGGATATACTAACTTACGCTCCCATCAATAGTGCATGAGAGTGCAGGCTGGGTGGGGTGGCTTATGCCTGTAATCCCAGTACTTTGGGAGGCTGAGGTGGGGAGATCACCTGAGGTCAGGAGTTTGAGACCAGCCTGACCAACATGGAGAAACCCTGTCTCTACTAAAAATACAAATTTAGCTGGGTGTGGTGGCGCATGACTGTAATCCCAGCTACTCGGGAGGCTGAGGCAGGAGAATCGCTTGAACCCAGGAGGCGGAGGTTGCAGTGAGCCAAGATGGCACCATTGCACTCCAGCCTGGGCAACAAGAGCGAAACTCCATCTCAAAAAAAAAAAAAAAAAGTGCCCATTTCCACACATCCTTGACAGTACTGGGTTTTGTCCATACTTTTAATTTTTGGCAATCTGATTTAAAAAAAATGGTATCTTCTGATTTTTATTTGTATTTCTTTGAAAACTGTAAGGTTTTTTTAAATGTTAACTGAACATTTCTATTTATCCTTTTTGTGAATTGCCTGTTTTTATCTCAAGTTTTTCATTGCTGTTGAAGTTTTCTTATTGATATCTAAGAATCCTTTGTATATAAACATTAATCTTTTTTCTGTATTTACTTACCTTTGTCCTATACTGAAATAATTCTTATTCATCATTTGTCTCTTATTTATGGTTATTTTAAATTTCTTTTTAGATTTTGCTTTTGTTATCACACTTAGCAAGTAATTTGCCACACAAAGGTTTTATATATATATACTTATAATACTTCCCAATACCTTTTTTACTTCTAAAAGTTAAATACACATGGAATGATTTCGGCAAATAGCATAAAGATCTAATATACTTTTCTACCTCATCCCTGAAATTCAGCCAGTTTTCTCTATGCTATTTGTTTTTAAAATCTATTTCTCTCATTGATTTGGAATATTACTTAGGCACTAATTACTTGCATTGGAGTCCATTTCACAGCTTTTTATATCATTAATATGAATATTTCTCTATAGTATATATTAGTAATTATTTATATTTTAATATCTGATAGAAATGTTTTTCTGTTCTCAGTATTCTTGAACGTCCAACTGCTTATTTTGAAGTTCCAACAAATTCTACTTTTAAAAACTTGGAATTACATTAAGTTTGTAATATTGTCAGGATGCTTGTTCCTGTAAACCTGAGATGAAACTCAGAGTCTAGCTGTCTTAGTCCATTTGGGGTGCTGTACAAAAATATCAGACTGGGTGATGTATAAACAACAGAAATCTATTGCTCACATTTCTGGAAGCTGGGAAGTCCAAGATCAAGGTGTCAGCAGACTCGGTGTCTGGCGAGAGCTGCTCTGTGCTTCATAGATGGCTCATTGTTGCTGTGTCCTCATGTGGCAGAAGGGGTGAAGGAGCTCGCTTGAGCCTCTTTTATAAGGGCAGAATCGCATTCATGAAGGTAGAGCCCTCGTGGCAATAACTCCCCAAAAGGTGCCCCTCTTCCCAAACGCTATCACATTGGGCATCAGGTTCCATATGCGTTTTGGGAGGACACCAACAGTCAGACCATGGCACAAGATATGTTTGGTGACTCTGTGGACAGAGGATTCTCCCACCTAGGGATCTCCCAGGTAACTGTTTGTCTTTAGAGGAAGGAGATTTGCCTTGAGGAACCTGTGTACATGGAAGGAGAGGATGACTGGATTGGTGCTCTGAAGATAGAGAAGGCTGTGAATAAAATCTGCATTTTGAAGATAGGAAAGACAAGAAGTGCTGTTCTTCAGGACAACGGTGGCAGAATGGGGCACACAGAAGAGCATTGTCCCCATTTCTGTGGCACCTGGTACAGACAAGAGCCAGAAGGGCTGCCACCCCTGACATGCCATTGGTCACTCCAAATCAGTGGTGTGCAGGGGCTGGCTCCTGAGACCCAAATGCTAAATTTTCAAGAATTTTCCAAGCTGGTTGTTAAACAGAACATTATTAAAAATTAAACTTATAAACATACAATTAAATGAGTTATGTGAGGAACAAAGGTAATGAATATTCAAAATTCATCATTCGTTAGTCATTTTACTACACCTTACTACAATCTATGCTTATTTACGTCTGTTGTTGTCTGTATGGTGGAAATACTATGTAATGATATGCTACTGTGCATGCTTCCTAATTCCACATTCAGTGATGGCAAGCTTGACACTGGCACAGTGGGAGTATTTACACCATGGAAATTGGCAAATGCTACAAATTAGGACTTGATTGATTGTTTTCCTGATTGTCTAGAGGAGGGGCTGGCAAATTTTTGTGTAAAGGGCCAGATAGTGTTTTAGGCTTTATAGGCCACACAGTATCTGTCACAATGACTAAGTCTGCTCTTACAGAGCAAAAGCATAGAAAATACCTAAATGCATGAGTGAGCCTGGGTTTTTGTGCTAACTTTATTTGTGGATACTGAAATTTAAATTTCATATAATTTTCATGTGTCATGCAATACTATTCTTTTGATTTTTTTTCAATCATTCAAAAATGTAAAAACCATTTTTCTATGGCAGGCTGTAGAAAATCATGGCACACACTGGCTTTAGAGACTATTATTTTTTGTGAATAATATGCTACATCTCCCTTATATCAGTAAAATTTATAATAAACTTTTTTTTTTTTTTTCTAGAGAACTGGTTGTTAAATATTTGCCAGCACACCACCACTTCAAGTGTTTTCTGAATTGGGGACATGGGAGGAGGGAGTCCAGCAGTACCCTGGGGAGGAGGCCGTACCCTCTCCCATGAACCACTGGCACTGGGGGCATGGTGAGCTTGCCCCTACAGGGTTTGCCAACAGCTGACTTGAACCACTACAAAGGAAGGGCAGAGGATTCCTGTGCTTGTGTGATGTGGAATACTCTGGGGACTGTCAGAAATAACCCTGGAAACTATAAGGTAGCACCAAGGTCCTGCTGTCATGTAGGAGGGGCCTATGAGCTGGTGAGGTTTCTGTATCTGCAGATGAAGGAGTTGGAAAATTCCAGTTACATAATGTTTTTCCCATCTAGGAATATTATGGTATGTCATTCCATTTAGCCAAGTCTTTATTTGAATCCTTCAGTAATTGTATTCATGTAACTCCTGTATTTGTCTTGTTAAGTAAATTCCTAGGTAGTTACATTTATTTTTTAAAAATGTTAGTATTTATTTATATTTTCATTTAATTTTTCTAGCTATATTTTTGGTTCTATAAAATTTTTTTTATTACTTTTTATCTGTTTATTGCTGGTCTATAGGGAAACTAATGCTTGTATAAATTAATTTTTTATACTAGTCACCGTATTGAATTGTTAGTGTTTTTTTAGTTGATTCTCTTGTGTTTTCAGTAATACAATGATATCATCTGCAATAAATGATCCTTTTAGCTTTTTCTTCCCAATTTTTGATAAATTTTAGTATTGGGGTGTGCTTGCTTTACAAAATGAATTGGGAAGTTTTTCATTTTCCCTCCTGATCAATATCAGTTGAAAGAATGTAAAATCTGTTTATGTGACGTTTCAAAGAATTCAACCATGAAACCATTTAGCCTCAAGAATTTTTCCAGAAGTGATTTTTGTTTGTTTGTTTTTACAAATATTTCTTTTTCACCATAGATACTGGTTTACTTAAGATTTTTTTCTTTTGTCAAATTGGTAATTTATGATTTCTGAGAAAATTTCTATTCCATTGCTGTTTCTACTCCTGTCTCTCTCTAATCTATTCTCTAGCCAGTAAGCTGTCACAACCTTTAAAATTTCAGGTGGTCATTCCCCTGCATGAAAACCTCTGACAGTTTTCACTGATAGGTTATCATTGCTTTATGTCTCCTGGTCTATGAAGGCCTAACATGATCTGGTCCTAACTTCCACCTCGCACTTCCTACTGCCTTGCTCAGAGTGACAGGAGGGCCCCCAGAGGAGGAGCTAGCACAGGCATGCTGAGTACTGGATTTCATGCTGATTCTGGAAACAGCTCCATGCCAGTTTTAAGGGAGGCTTAATTGTTCTGGGAGTTTTGCTGACATAATACAGCTTGGCTCACGGGTGGTTCTTGTCCTTAAGCTTAAAGGTAGAACAGGCATTAATAAATGCCACAAAATGTCTTTGGTTGTGTTCAGCCAGTTCTTTTCCCAGAAGAAAAAAAGCACTGTGCTTAATTAAATTCAATCAATATTTTTCAAGGGCTTCTTATGGACAAGAGATTTTGCTGGACTCTGGGATATAAGTGAGGCAGACACAAACAATGTACCTCTATTGCAAGGCAAAGTAAAAGAGAATGTATTGATAAAATATGCCACAGTAATGAAAATCTCAGAGGCTTATATCCACACAGGTTTATTGCTCAGTTGTGCTGTATGTCCAGGTGGATTGGCTATGGCTCTGCTCTTTGTCATTTCACTCTGAGACCAAGCAAGTTGAAAAGCCTCTATCTGGAAAATTTCTGGTGGTCATGGCAGAGAGAAAAGGCATGCTGGCCAACATGCAATCACTAAGACTTTGTTAAGAAGTAACACGTGCCACTAAAGATCACATTTTATTGGCCAGAGAAAATAGCATGATCAAGTTGGACATCAAAGGGGCAGGGAAGAATTAGGTTGAACCATATGAGATTGGCATTTTATGAAGTCAAAAGTGATTGAATATCTCAATTGTATTTGGTTTAACCTAATATAATTCTTCTATAGGGAGGGCAATGATTATTTGAATAATGTAATCTACTCCATAGTGGTACCAACAAAATTGCACTAAGAAAATCTTATTAAGATTTTCTTTAAATTCAGACGAAAATTTTATTCACTAATTCTGCATTTCACTTGAGATAGCCACAGACAACCAACCCTTCCATCTGTGGAAATGGGTAATAAAAGCAGAGGTGTCACATTAACCTTTTTTGCTGAATTTAGGGGCCATTGGTTTTAGATTCCAGCTTTAAGGAGTCCGTCTCAATAAAAATGTGCCATGTTCTTGATATATGCCAGGCTTTGTGCAACGTGCTGGGACAGACAGTGAAATGCACTGACAGACAAGGTCTGTCCTCAGAGGGCTGAGAGTCTAGTTCCTGCCCTGCTATCACATGCAGATAACCAGTAAATAGGTGCTGTGGAGGGTGGGAGAGGTTGAGGGAACTTAGGGTGTAGTTCTAATGGAGCTCACACGATTGTTGGCTAAATTCATTTCTGTGAAGCTGCAGAACTCACAGCTGCTTGTTTCTTCAAGGCTAGCAGGAAAATCTCTCCAAGCTCAGGGCAGGCTTGAGCTCTCTTTTAAAGGGCTCGCCTGAGTAGGCCAGGCCAACCTAGGCTACTCTTGCTTTTGATGAACTTGAAAGTAAACTGATGAGAGACTTAATCACAAAATCCCTCCATCTTTGGCATATGATGTAACCCGATCACAGAAGAGACATCCATCGTATCCACAGGTCTTGCCCCTACTCAAGTGGACTGTGCAGGGCACGGACACCAAGAATGGGAATCTGGGATGCGATCTTAGAATTCTGCCTGCCTCAGGGTTTCATTTTCAAAATTGTCACGGATCTTGTGGGTGTGTCTCCTTGTTGTTGTAGTCCATGTTTACCTGATGTCGTCGGTCATTTGTAGATCTTTTGTGAAGTCTTCTGCCCAGAATTCATTCTTAGTGGATTGCTTGCCTTTTTGTTTTTGAGTCTTCTAACCTGAATATAAATTCTTGGTTGGATACAAGTATTGTAACTATGTTCTCCCAGTCGATGGTTCCCCTTTTTGTCTTTGATAAACATAAATTCTTCATTTTAATTGTCATATTTCTCATTCCTTTTTTTTTGCTGGTTGGTGGTTTTGTGTCCTGTTTATGAATCTCTTGCTTAGCCCAAGGTCATAAAAATATTCTTCCACCTGGACCCTTTCTCCTGGACCCTGCATTGATTTTGTTTTCAAATGTAGGTCTATGATCCACTTTGAATGAACTTTTATGACTTGTGTATGTATGGGACCAAAGTTCATTTTGTTCTCTGTATGATGAGTCAATTGATACAGTATCATTTACCGAAAAGAGCATCCTTTCCCTATTGATTTGTGACTTTGACTTTGTTAAATCAGGTGACTGGAGGTAGGCTAGAATCTGGTTTGGCTTCTTCTACTGCATGAATCTATTTGTTCATCTGTACACCAGTGCCAGACTGTCCTCACTATTGTCTGGCCATGCTGTGATATCTAAACAATGTCTTCAAAGGAATCCTGGGCATTGCCATCTCTCTAGAGAGGCCTCACTTCACTCTCCCAGCCCTAAACAACTACAGATTTATTTTCTGTCTCTGTAGATTTGCCTGTTACACAGATTTCTTGTGAATGAAATCATATAGTATGTTGTCTTTTGTACCTGGCTTCTTTCATTTCCAACATGCTTTCAGGGATCACCATGTTTGCAAGACTGTGTCCTTGTGCAGGAAACAGAAGCACCGACCAGGAGGACTGGGGCAGGTGAGATTGGGAAAAAAGAAAGGGAGGGAATAAGCTATGTCCAGACACTAAAAGGACTTGAAGGATCTTTTAAAAGAGATGTATACATGTAACAGGGAATTAGACAGCGTGGGAAAGCATCCGCTCTCTTAAAATATCAAAAAAACCCACATAGATTTGGAACAAGCTTCTTGTATCCTTCGGTGTGGAGCATGTGGTCCTCGCTCAGCTATGTGGCTGACCCACAGAAGGCAGTCACGGATGGAGCTTATAAAGGAAGGAGAGAGGCCCATACACTGAACTCAGAGGCAGGAGAGGATGAGTTTGAAGTGCTTGAGGAACACGGAGTGACCCCAGGAAGGAGCTGGGCCATGTTAGGTGGAGCTGAGAGAGGAGCCCCAGATTCAAGGAGGGTATGTCCAGGTAGTAGCTTGAACGGCACAGATGGAAAAGGATTTGGCTTTCTTTGTTTTCTTCCTTTGATTTTTTAACTGCCCATCCCTCCACAATATTAATGGTTAGTACAGAAAAGAAAAAGGAGAAATTATCACCCATCACCCCTCCACCCAGAATTAACCACAGTTAACACTGGGGCCCAGTTCCTTCCAGGCTGGAGTCTCAGAATCACTTTCTTAATCAGGAGCCACGGTCTGCACAGCTTTATATCCTGCAGTTTCTTGCTTAGTGTAAAAGCATTACCCTGGGATCTGATTTCCTTTTGCATCTCAAACCCGGGAAGTTTGGCCATTAGCAAGGATTTCCTGAATTTCCTTGGAATCATCACAGCGGCTGGGCTTGGTCTTCCTGAAGCTTAGGGCTAGTTCTCCCTCCCTCCTTTCAAGCTGCAGGTCTTTGTGAGAAGAAGGCGGATGCAATAGCAGAGACTTAGCTTTCAGGCCTCATTCCTCAAGGAGGTAATTGTTCCCTTTAAAGGAAGAGAGAATTGACTGAGTGGCAGCACTGGATTAGGCCTGGGCATCCAGAAACTGCCCACAAGAAGTGGAAGCCAGTGGGAGACACACAAGTGTCTACGAGGCGAGGTGACAGAGCTCTCTGAAGGATGGAGAAGGGGCTGTGGCGGCTGGCCCAGTGGAAAAGTACCTCGACCATGATTCATCAGGGTAATGCTCCGTTGGTGCCAGGTCATCACCCCGTCTGGGAGTGCAGACAGCTGACAGCTGAAAGTCACATCAAGAATGGAATCAATTTTCAGGGAAGAAAGTAAATGAAAGTTAAGATAAAAATGCATTACTTCACTGCTGTACCTTCTGCTGCAAGCATCTGTTTAATACAAGCAACATGAGACTAGTGCCTGCTACGTGGCAGGTGCTGTCCGGGCACAGCGGGCAAGGCAGGCTCCAGCACTAGGCAACTCCAAGCCTGACTGAGGAAGACAATGTGGTGGTCCACCTGGACACGGATTGGCTGATTAAATGAGGGTTATGAGTTAGACAAATAAAATACCTGGTGCTGCTGAATTTCACATCTCTAAGGACATTGCTCTGGCTCTAGACTAACTGGGTGACTTAAACGTGGATCCACATAGTGTCAGTACACAGAAATGACCTGTGTGTGGTTCTCAGCCCTGCTGCTCATTGGAGTCCCGGGGAGTTCTTCAAATTAGAGACACTAAGGATGCTTAGTCCCTGCCCCCTCCCCCTGAGTTTTTAAAAATAGCTTTATTGCAATACAATTCAAATAAAATACAATCTACCCACTTAAAGTATACATTTCAGTGGTTTTTAGTATATTCATGGATAAGGACAAGCATCAACACTGTCAAAATTTTTTTTTTTTTTTTTTTTGAGATGGAGTCACCCAGGCTGGAGTGCAATGGCATGATTTTGGTTCACTGTAACCTCTGCCTCCCTGGTTCAAGCGATTCTCCTGCCTCAGCCTCTCCAGTAGCTTGGATTACAGGTGTGTGCCATGATGCCCAGCTACTTTTTGTATTTTTGGTAGAGATGGAGTGTCACCATGTTGGCCAGGCTGGTCTCAAACTCCTCAAGTGATCTGCCTGGTTTGGCCTCCCAAAGTGCTGGGATTACAGGCCTGAGCCACCAAGTCCAGCCAACACAGTCAATTTTAAAACATTTTTCTTATCTCAAAAAGAAACCCCATACTCTTTAGCTATTCTTTTTATTTTCTATTAAATTTATTTTTTCTTTCTCTTCTTTTTTTTTTTTTTTGAGATGGAGTCTGGCTCTGTCACCCAGGCTGGAGTTCAGTGGCTCAGTCTTGATTCGCTGCAACCTCCGCCTCCTGGGTTTAAGTGATTCTCCTGCCTCAGCCTCCTGTGTAGCTGGCATTACAGGCACACACCACCACGCCCTGCGAATTTTTGTATTTTTAGTAGAGACAGGGTTTCACCATGTTGGCCAGGCTGATCTGGAACTCCTGACCTCAAGTGATCTGCCCGCCTTGGCCTCCCAAAGTGCTGGTATTACAGGTGTGAGCCACCGTAACTGGCCAACTATTTTAAAAATTTTTAAGAGACTGAGTCTCACTTTGTCACCCAGTCTGGTGCAGTGGCAGGATCATGGCTTACTTCAGCCTTAAACTCCTGGGATCAAGCAATCCTCCCACCTCAGCCCCCTGAGTAGCTGGGAAAACAAGTGTGCACAGTCACTAAACTAAAAAAAAACTTTTATTATTATTATTATTTTTTGTAGGGGTGGGTTTTCGTTATGTTGCCTAGGCTGGTTTCAAAGTCCTGGCCTCAAGCAATCCTCCTGCTTCATCCTCCCAAATTGCTGGGATTACAGGCATGAGCCACTGTGCCCAGCCTCTGCCCACTCTTCTAGCCCTAAGCAAGCAGGAATCTATTTTCTGTCTCTGTACATTTTCCTGTTATACACATTTCTTATGAATGAAATCATATAATATGTTGTCTTTTGTTTCTGGCTTCTTTCATTTAGCACCATGCTTTCAGGGTTCACCATGTCATAGTGGGTATTTTATTCTTTTTTATGGCTGAATAGTATTTCATTTTATGGATATGCCATAATTTGTTTATCTGTTATCAGTTGATGGACATTTGGGTGGTTTCTACCTTTGGGCTGTTATGAATAGTGCTGCTATGAACATGCGTGTTCCAGTTTCTGTGTGGACACGTTTTCCTTTCTCCTGGGTAGCTACCTAGGAATAGAAATGCTGGGTCATACGTTGACTCTGTTGGAAGAACTGCCAGACTGTTTTCCAAAGCAGCTGTACCATTTTACATTCCCACTAGCGGTGCATGAGGATTCTGATTTCTCCACATACTTGTTATCATCTCACTTTTTGATTCTGGCTACCCTAGTGCCTATGAAGTAGTATCTCAGTGTGGTTTTGATTTGTTGATTTGCTGATGACTAAAGATGCTCAGCATCTTCTTATGTGCTTATTTGTGCTCTTAGAGTTTGTAATTCAGTTGATCTGGAGTAGTTCTTTTTTCTTTTTATTTTTGATTTTTTTGAGACAGAGTTTTTCTCGGTCACCAGGCTGGATGGAGTGCAGTGGCGCAATCTCGGCTCACTGCAACCTCCGACTCCCTGGTTCAAGCTATTCTCCTGCCTCAGCCTCCCGAGTAGCTGGGATTACAGGCCCGCACTACCATGCCCAGCTAATTTTTGTATCTTTAGTAGAGCCAGGATTTCACCATGTTAGCCATGATGGTCTCGATCTCCTGAACTTGTAATCCGCCCACCTTGGCTTCCCAAAGTGGTGGGATTACAGCTGTGAGCCATGGTGACTGGCTTTTTTTTTTTCCTTTAAAAAAGTGTTTGGCTGGGAGTAGTGGTTCACACCTGTAATCCCAACACTTTGGGAGGCTGAGGCAGGAGGATCACTTGAGCCCAGGACTTCAAGACCTGCCTGGGCAATATAGCAAGACCCCATCTCTAAAAATAAAAAAAGTAAATTAGCCAGGTGTGGTGCTGCACACCTGTGGTCCCAGCTCCTTGGAAGGCTGAGGTGGGAGGATCACCTGAGCCCAGGATTATGAGGCTGCAGTGAGCCGTGATCATGCCACTGGACTCCAGCCTGGGTGACAAAGTGAGACCCTGTCTCAGAAAAAAAAAAAGGTGGGGGGGCCCGGGCGTGGTGGCTTATGCCTGTAACCCTAGCACTTTTGCAGGCAGATTGCTTGAGCTCAGGAGTTCGATACCAGCCTGGCAACATGGCAAAACCTGGTCTCTATGAAAAATATAAGAAATAGCTGGGTGTGGTGGTGCACATCTGTGGCTGTAGTCCCAGCTATTCGGGTGGCTGAGGTGGGAGGATCACCTGAGCCTGGGGAGGTTGAGGCCACAGTGAGCTGAGGTCGCACCACTGCACTCCAGCCTGGGCAAGAGAATGAGACCCCCTCTCAAAAAAAAAAAAAAAAAAAAAAAAAGAAGTTTTTTCTTTTGAAATAATTTTAGGTTTAGAGAAAAGTTGAAAAACAGTAAAAAACAAAAAACAACTCCCCCCCTCAAAAAAAACTCTCATTTACCCTTAACCCAGATTTCCCGAATGCTTACCACCCTTGCTACATCATTCTAGTTCCTGGAAACATTTAAAGCATGTGAAACATTTAAAACATTTAAGTTGCAGGCTTTAAGTTGTACTTCCTTTACTTCTAAATATTTCAGTGTGTTTTTCTTGAAAAAAAAAAAGTTCTCATACCACAGTAACACGATCAAAATGGGAAAATCAACATTGATTCAATACTATGATCTATAATCAAGTTTGTTTTTTTTTCCAAATCCCTGGGTCTCAGCATTTTTTTTAAAGCTTCACAGATGATTTCAGTGGATACTGGGGACCTCTGTTGCCTCCTCTGGCAGAGCAGGACTGAGGGGTGGACCCTCCCTGAGACCACCCAACAATTTAAGGTGGAGTTATCAGGACGCCTGACTCCTGGGGGCATTTTTGTGTGACGGGAAAAGACAGTGCTCCTGGCTGAGTGAGATGGCAGCTGGCTTGGCAAGGGGATAGCACCTTTGTCACCACGTCATGTCCCTGTACTCTACGTGCTGCACCTACACCCAGGACCGATGGTAACTGAGCGGAGGGGAAAGGAGGGCCTGAGATGGCAAATGTGTTCTCCTCGGCGGTTCCTGTGTCCTTCATTTCCACCCGCGAGAGTCTGTGCTGGACACTGGAGTTGGTGGAGAAGGAGCCAGTGACAGGCAGAGGAGCAAACTGTCTTTATCACACTCCAAGATCCCAGCTGCTAAAATCCACACTGAGCTCTACTTACCAGCCTTCTTCTCTCTTGCCGGAACCTCCTCTGTACTCAGACCAGCAGCCTTAGCACCACCTCACACTGGTAAGAAATGCAGATGATCAGGCCTTACCCCAGATCTATTAAATCAGAAATTCTGGAGTGGCGCCCTGCAGCTTGCATTTTAACCAGGCTTCAGGTGCTTCTGATGCATGCTCAGGTTTGAGCACCACTGGCCACAGGGAGGCGGAGGCAGGGCCCAGGGTCAATTCAACCCTCCTCTGGTTGAATAGCTGGAGAGTTGGGAATATCAGTCAATATTTCCAGTGCACCTGCTACAAGCCAGAAAAAGGAACAAGAAGACACAGTGGGTCTGAGAAAGTGATGGGGTGAGCAGAAACCCAAAGCCCATAGAAGGCCATCCGAGTGGCCCCTTGAGTAGGTGAACTGGCTTTAGGGTTTACTGAAGGAGGTGGAAACCTCAGCCTGCTTCTTGTCTGGGTTGTTATAGGAGTCATTTAGAAAGCTGTACCGTTCTTTCAATATTCTCACTACTTTCCAACGCTCATTTTTCCTGCTCATTTCTGGATTGAAAAAATGCCTTGGCTGTATGTGTAAGAAAACAACCATGCAAGTTTGTAGAGAAAGAATCTGGGCCTTCTAGGTCACGTTGGTTTAAAACTTGGACATCAAGCACCTTAGAGACCATGTTGCCAAATAAGCTTAGTAAATGCTTTCTAATGCTTACGAACTGTGGCGCTTTGTGCTTGCTGTAGTACTATATAGTTAGACAAATGAAAGAACTCAAAGGTTGAGCCTCTTCCGTCTCTTAATTTTTTCTTTTTATAAGCAGATTTAAAATTCTGGCTCATAATGTCCTTGATTCAATGTTAAACCATTTTGCCTAAATGGCAGCAAGTTCTAAATGTGAGGGCGCTCAGCTTTTCAAGCGGCTCCTGAATGACAGAAAATTGACAAGCTGTCATTCAAGACCTTTTGGTAGCTGCCTGGGGCTCTGTTTGAATTGTATCTGTCTGATACTTTACCATGGAGAGTGAAAAATTTGATCACATGCCATGCTTTTAATTTTCTAAAGCAAATATGTTGGAAGGAGTCAATAAATGCAAAGATGGACTGCTGGTCTCATGCAACTGATTTAGGGGAAGGGTTTGCCTAAATTAATAAAAGATCTGAATTGTAGATCTTAAATACGTAGAATTTAAAGACTTAAAAAGAAACTGGGCAGCAGCAGGCCTGGGGTTGTCTTTTAAGTATCCTTATTTAACTAATAGACATGAATGTTTTGATTTGATATTAGAAATGCTAGTACTGGAGCCTCTGAGCCTACTCTGGCTCGAGAGGCTGCCCTATCTAAAAAACAAGAAAAAAGAAAAAAAGAAATGCTGGTACTGTAATTCTAAAGTGCTTCAGAAATTCTCAAAAATAGGCCAGGCATGGTGGCTCACGGCTGTATACCAGCACTTTGGGAGGCCAAGGTGGGCAAATCACTTGCGGTCGGGGTTTGGAGACCAGCCTGGCCAACATGGTGAAACCCCATCTCTACTAAAAATACAGAAATTAGCCAGGCATGGTAGCAGGTGCCTGTAATTCCAGCTACTTGGGAGGCTGAGGCAGGAGAATCGCTAGAACCTGGGAGGTGGAGGTTGCAGTGAGCCGAGATCGCACCACTGCACTCCAGCCTGGGCAACAGAGTGAGACTCTGTCTCAAAAAAAAAAAAAAAAATTCTCAAAAATATTTTGAACTTCCTCACCTTTGTCCTATTTTTGAAGGAGGGGTCTACATTAAAGAGATCATACAGAAATAATTTAATTGTTACAAAACGAATGGAATGTCTTTACTTTTTACCTGATTGAGTTACATTAACTGCATCTTCAATTTAAAGTGCTCCTCAACCTAAAATATAGTCATGTGTCTATATTTAAAGATGCATATTATTAAATCTATTTTTTTTTTCAATCTATCATCCACACTGCAGCAAGGTGACTCTGCCAAAACATATCTCCTTAAAAGCCAACTGGAGCTTCCCATCAGCATCAATGTGAAGCCAAAAATCCTTAGGAGGACAATGCCCTCACAACATAGACCAGTCCCCTTCCCTCCAGCTGCCTGGACTGTCCAAAGGACTCTCTTCCTGCCTGCAGCCAAACTGCACAACTTGGAATTTCCCCACCTGGGCGGACTCATTGCATCATCACCAACTGGATGCATCTTCTGCTCTGTGCAGCTGTTAAAATCTTTCTCAACCCTTGAGATGCAGCCCAATCTCCTCCTAACATCTGGATTCCTCTCTGTCACTGCATTCCCTCCTGTCATCCTGCCTTTGTTTTCTTACCCTCCTCTCTCTCCTGTGTGATAGACATTAATTAAAATTAAATAAAAATTCAGATCATCCTTGTACTTGCTGCATTTCAAATGCTCGGCAGTCACATGTAGTTAGGGGCTACCCTCTTGGAAAGCACAGATAGAGATTATTTCCATCATTGCAGAAAATTCTAGACTTGGAACTTCTTGAGGACAGGCGCTTGATCATTCGACACTGCTCTACAGTGTCTAGCAGTGTCGACTCTGTAGCAGGGGCTCAGGAAATTTTTCCTGAACCGAACCTAACTGAACTGATGTGGGTTTGTCATCAGGGTGTACCTTCTGTTAAAGGAGGTTATGATTTCTGATGCTGGGGTGACCAGAGGGGATGGGAGTGGGCCTGGCACTTGGAGGACTGGGGGCAAAACCAGCTGAGAAGTCATCCTTTACTTGCTGGCATGGCCCCAGCCAGGGTTCTGTTGCTACGGGAGAATGGATGAGTAGGAATGGATTATATCATCCTGGATCTAGAGGACAACCTGGCTTGAGGGGCATGGGGGACACTGGAAGTCAGGGTAAGAAACTTGGACTTCATTCTACTGGCATGGAGAGCTCCTGGAAATGAATGAGCAGTAGAGTGATAGAATAAGCTTATAGGAGGAGCCAAAATTTTTAATACAGCCCCTTAGATCTTAGATCTTGTGACTTAGGAAAGACAATATGAGCCCCTGAGCATTCTGGGTCCTTTGTACATTTGGGAGAACAGAGGCCCAAAGTGGGAAATCATCCTCCTCCTGGGCAGCGCAAACATGGCTGCTCCATTCCTATTCAGAAGCCTCGTTTCCTGATTAAGGCTCTGGCAGCTGTAGTGTTTCATTGTTCATTATTCATGAATAGACTTGGCCCTGTTCAAAACTGAAGCTTCAATGCTGCAAATGAGCGCTGCAGAGAGGATGTTGGGGAACTCGCCTGTTTGGCTTCAAAACTGCCCCCTTTTCTCTGGAAAAATCCTCTCTAGAATCCCGTGCCAAGGCCTGGTGAGTGAGACATGAGTTTTCATGATGTATCAAAAGAAAAATGCTTCTTTTAAGAAAACGTCTTTATAAATGGCAGCAGACGGGGAAGAATCTAAAAGAGAGAAAGAGCAATGCTTGCAGGTTGAAAGCATTACCTCCAGATATGAGGACGTTAGGACTAACGGAAGGTCAGTGATGGGTCCACGAGGCCCGGTTTCAATGGGCTTACCATTTCCTTCTTCGTGTGCCCACCGATGGACACACGTAGGCGCACACACCAACAGCCTCCCATGTGGACAGTCCAGGGTGCCCACAACCCTTCCAGCAAGACTTTGATTTCTCTGTTTCAAAGAATTTCTTGAGGCCCCTCTGTAGAGCTGCTTGTCTTCTTCACGACCCGTGCTTGGGTCAGGGCAGGTGGAGTGAGCTGCACTAACAGCTGGGAGATGATCCTGTGATCTCATTGTGCAGTGGTCCTGCCAGGTTGCTCTTTCTAAAACCTTGGGTATTGCAAATTCTGCTTCTTAGGGACCACTTGACCCCCCAGTCCTCCCCCTGCTGACTCCCTTCCTGGTGAAGCCACCAGCATGGCTCTCAGGGTAGTGCTCTCTTCCTTCTCTAGAACAGTCACGTGGCCCCATGGCTTGCACTTACTGGTTACCGTGGTTACAAATGCCTCTTCTAGGCTGTGAACCATCAAGGGGTGGGTCCAGTTCAGCCAACATATCCTCAGGGATTTTAAGTAGCTGGGGGTCCCCCCGAATCTCCATCACCCTCTTGCCCATTCTCCATCCCCTCCCCCACCACACATACACTCTACTCCCCCAGTGCTGAATAACTTGCCAAAGCACGGTGCTGGCACTGGGGCATTTAGGGGTGAAGAAGATGGGGCCTCTGCCCTGGGGAGGAGGTGATGAGGGGAGGAACAGCAGCACAGAGGGTGGGAGGCAGAGGAAATGGCACTAAGTGGGGGAATGAGGATGGAAGAGGAGCATGCTAGATGGGACGATGGGACCCAGCACTGACCAAATAGAAGCTTGTGGGTGGCACATCAGTCACTCCAGGGAGACATGCAGTCACTGCCATTTTCCTAATGAAACTCCTCCAGTTATTAAAGGCCCAGAGTCACAGACTTAAGGGCCAGAAGTGGGATTTGAACCCAATTCCCCCAGATGACAGGGTTCCTACTTGCTTCTCTAGGTCACATTAGCCCACGCTGGAGGGGAGGAGGGGTGTTTCAGGAAGAGGGGAGATGTGGGCAAAGGCACAGAGAGGTATGTTCCAGAAAATGCAAGTTATTCAGCACTGGGGGAGCAGAGTGTATGTGTGGTGGGGAAGGGGTGGGGAAGGGGTGGAGAATGGGTGAGAGGGTTGTGGAGACTCAGTGGGACCCCCAGCTACTTAATTCCCCGACAGGGAAAGAGCTTAGAAACTCCCTCCACCTCCCACAAAGCAGTGGGGCAGCTGCAGCCACACTGTTTTCGGTCGGCTCATTCCCTCTGCAGTCTGGCTGCTCAGAGGGATGGTGGAGGATGGGGCTTGCAGGCAGGCACGGCCAGTTTGGAAGGTGTACTGGCTCCAGCACTCAACTTGTGGCTGACACTCAGGGAAGTCACCCTTTCTGGCCCTCAGTTTTCTCCTCTGTAAAATAAGGGAATTCGACAAAAATAAGTTATCACCAATTTATTCACCACCACGTGTCCTTTTAATTCCGTCTGCCCCAGGACTGCAGTGGGGAGAGTCTTTCTTTGCTGATGGACTTTGAAAATCATTATCCCCACCCCGCACTTTTTATGGTTAACCACAGCTAGCCAGGAACTCAGGGCTTCTCATCAGCAGAGGCCTCTAACCCTCCAGGATCCAGGGCTGAAAACGGATTCTGGGTAAAGGCCTCCCTTCCGCAGCCATGAGGCCCTGGCTTTATGGAATGCCGTTTGGAGTCCAGGGAGTCAGCATGGGGACCCCGACAGCTTTTCCATGCCCCAGGCTCCTGGGCCTTTCTGAGGGACCCCTCTGGACCTTGGACGTTAACAAGGTTCATATTTGGAAGGTGCTTTGAGGGGGCTTATAAGTATTTGGAGTTTGCTTTTTAAACTATTTGTATTGGAAAAGTAACGTGTGCACAAGGGAACAACCCAAATACAGAAGAATATTAAAATCTCCAAGCCCCCAGCCCCCTCCCTTGCTACTCTATCCCAGAGTCAGCTCTGCCGGCCCACCCAACCCTGAATGCCTCTGCCCAGGGTGGGGGTGGAAGTTTGAGGGTTCGGGATGAGGGCTGGGTGAACCGCCTCGTCTCAGGTCCTTGGACGCGAGCTGTACCCATCTGCTCAGTGTGGACCCAGGACTACTGCCCACAGGCCTGGTGCTGCCTGGGCACCCAGACCCACCTCCAGGGTCGCCCTCGGCCCTCCTGATGACTCTCAGACTCGCATCTGTCCCAAAGGCTGCACCAAAGATTCTCCAGTGGGAAATCAAAGTTTTGATAACAAAAGTGTTTTGAAATAATCACGCACGTGGTGAAAAATTCAAACAGGAGAAAACCCCTTTCCCATCTGAGACCGCTGCACCCTCTCCAATTAGGAGCCTCCGAGCTGCTTCCTGAGCTCTCTGCGAGTACGGACACGCGTGCCACCCACAACAACTTTTTAAAAGAATCAGATGTGTGAAGGATTCTATTCAAATTACTTCTGCTCTCTGCTTTTTTATCACTTCACTGTGGGTCGGGCGCGGGCTTTCTGGCAGCTCCGCGGACGCTGCCTTCGTCCGGCCGCATAGGCCCCGCGGTCAGGGTCCCACATGCGGGGTACCGGGGGCAGAACCACCGCGTGACCGGGGTCCGCGGTGCCGCCAACGCCCCAGGTCTGCGCAGAGGCCCCTGCAGTCCCTGCCTGGCCCAGTCCGAGCCTCCCGGGCAGGCCCCCAGTCGGGCGATTAGCAGGAACTTCCCCGGCGGCTCCCGCGGGGAGACGCCGCAGGGCCCCCTTGCAAAGTTCCTTTAGTTTGAAGGACGCGAATCGCAGCGAGAGAACCTGCGGAAGGCGAATATGTGGGGCGCACAGACGGGGAAACTGAGTCCCACGAGAA
>NW_012122376.1:6198776-6299868 GCF_000951035.1 Colobus angolensis palliatus | reverse complement strand
CAGCCTCGGCCACGGTGCGGCGACGCGCGCAGGCTGGCCTCTGTGTGTGCGCCAGCAGCGAACCGGTGTGCGGCAGCGACGCCAACACCTACGCCAACCTGTGCCAGCTGCGCGCCGCCAGCCGCCGCTCCGAGAGGTTGCACCGGCCGCCGGTCATCGTCCTGCAGCGCGGCGCCTGCGGCCAAGGTACTCCGCCGCGCTCCTGGGCAGCACCCCATTCTCTCCATCCCAGCTCGGACCTGCTTCTGCGGGACTGGTGGGCAGACCGAGGGGCAGCGAAGCGTTGTGGGGTGGCCAGGGCAACTCTCGGGGACAGGCAGGTGGGCCCCGGGGTGGCGGCTTTCCGCAGGCTGCCTGGGAAACGAGCTTCGCGCCCAGCCCGAGGCCGGTTCTGCGCCCAGACGATGCCGGTGCGCCGGGCCTGCACTCTGGGGCTCGAGACGCCTGGCGACCTGCCGCGGAGTGCCCTGAGGGCAGCCACACAGCGCGGGGACCCGAGGACAAATAAGAGGAGTGGGAGCATAAAGGGAGGAGAGAAGTTCAGGACTAGGAACTGGAGCCTTGCAGAGCGGCTTCAGGACCACAAGAAGTCATTTCTGTTGCTTTTTCTATTTGCTTCCTCCGTCCCCTTTAAAATGCATTACTTTGATCACGGGACCGCTCCGTGAAAACTGTATGTAACTCTTTTGGAAAGGAATAGTGTTTGCCGGCCCCCGCCGGAGTTTCCCCAAAAAGTCTACCCCGGGCAGGGAACGGTTTGGCATCGCACTCGTTTCGGCGGCGTTGCTGCCTGTGTGGCTTTCCTCGTTTTGAGCCAGCCCTACAAAAATGAAAGTGGCTCCTTTTGAATAAGCTGAATCGGGCTTTGGATCACGAAATCTGCAGAGGCGTAGAAGGGACCGGGTTAGTAATGAGGAAGGAGTCTATCCCTCCCGCCTGCCGCACACAGGACCTGTTCGGCAGGGGAGATGGTGGTGATGGGGGAAGGAGTGGAGTGGAGCAACGTCTAACTCTCTCGCGGGACCTTCCGGAGAGATGCTTCTCATCTTCAGGCAGAGGCCATGTGGAAGAATATCGAGTTCAGCGGCGGCCAGTCCCGCGGTGTAGGAACCAGACAGCGGGGCTTGGTAGTGCGCTTAGGCGCAGCCGTGCGGCTGCTGCCCGACCCCAGCGCTGCCTCCTCAAGTCGGGCAGTGCCAGGAGAGGGGCACAGGAGAGCACAGTGCAGAGGGACTGGTCTAGATTTTGCTCTATAGGAATGTGGTTCAGTATGACCAACTAGGGCTTGGCATAGTTTGGCTTACATGGACGGGACAGTACCAGAGCCGAATTGGGTGAAATTCGAGACTGTGTATTTCACCAACGCAGGAGCACAGCCCTCGGGAAACTCAGCCTAGTTAGGCAGTAGAGAGTTGTCCCGGAGACAAGTGATCCCGCAGACTAGAGAATGGGCATGATGACAGCACACGCCTATTGAGCACTCAGTCTGTGTGCCGGGTGTGTTACCTCTGTGACCTCATTTGGTCTCAGGAGGAGGGAGTTTCTCCTCTCTCTCTCTCTCTCTCTTTTTTTCTTCTTAAGAGACAGGGTCTCCCTCTGTCGCCCAGGCTGGAATATAGTGGTGCGATCATGGCTCACTGCAGCCTCCGGCCCCTGGACTCAATGATTCTCCTGCTTCAGCCTCCCAAGTGGCTGGGACTACAGGCAGATGCCACCACACCCAGCTTCTCATTCCTGTTTTACAGATAGCGGAACTAAGGTTGAAAAACTTGCCCAAGGTCACTCAGCTGGAATTTAAACCCAGATAGCCTCATTCAGAGGAGTCAGGCCAGCACTTAACTCCAAGGGTGTGGGAGAGGGGTCAGGTGCTGTAAATTTCCTGGTGGGTTGGACGTGCATCCCCCTCAGAGCTGGGAACAGCATACCCAAAGCCTAAGACTTGTTTGGAGGTGAATAGATCAGTGTGGCTGGGGGACGTTTGGGGAGGGCAGCAGGAGTGAGCCAGGCTGGTGTCCCAGAGTCCCAGAGCTGAAGAGGCTGGCTGTGCCCCGGGCCCTGTGTGCAGATGTTCTTGAACTGGGGCAACTCAAAGCCTAGTGTAGTGTAGGGCTGACCTAGCAGTGGAGTGCGGAATGCATCCAGGGTGGAGAGTTTAGACTACTGCAATAATCTGGGTGTGAGGCAACAACATTGAAAAAGCATGTTTTTGTCCAAAACAAGCCAGCTGTTACTGGTCTCGCTGTTTGTGGTCTCATTGCACGGGGTCCTGAGTTGCTGGCACCATGCAAGTCGTCTAATTTATTGCTAGTGAGGCAAGTTGCTTAACAAGCTTTGGAGTTGGCTGAGTCCCTGTGTGGAGGAAAACAGGTCCCCCATTGGCCATCAGGCTCACAGCGGGCCCCGGTGTACCAGTGAGGGGACAGCCACAGAGGGATAAGCATGGTGGCTTTGAAAGGAGGGAGAGACAGAGTGGGTACAATGCTGTTTTTATCCCTCCCTCCTTCTTTTGCAAATATTTGTTGAGCTCCGTAGGGTGTCTGACACCGTTTGCATGTTTGTCTGGCACATCAGAGGCACTTGGTACGAGTGGATTAGTGAATGAATAAATGAATGAATGAAGACAAATGGGAGGTGCTTTCGATACACAGGCATTCTGTTTTTCCTTAGTGGAAGGCACTGCTTTGCTGCGCCCCCTCTCTGGATCTCACTCTCCACCCTTGACTTTCCGGAGGTGTTTCCGAGGACAGGCGCCTGGGAGCCAGCAGACTTCATTCAGTCCAAGCCAGGCTCCAGGACTCAGCAGCTGGTGCCTACGGGCAGGTCACTTGACGTCACTGTTAAATGAGGTGAATTGGCTGCCTGCTCTGGCTCGAAGATTGGCGGGAGAGCTACTTCAGCTGCAATGGACATGAGCTTTTTCAAGGGGTGCCACTTGACTAGAGGCCTGAAGTTGGAGCAAGTCACACACGGATCTGAAGACAGAGCTCTCGAGGCAGGAGCGGGTGCTGTGATTTCAAATATTATAAGGAGGCTTTGTCTGGGGCAGAGCCTGCGAGGGGATGAGAGGTAGAAATGTCATCAGATCAGGGGTCTCCAGGCAGGTGACCAGTACTTTGGGTCACAGTAGATCTTTGGATAGAGGAATGTGTCACCATTCAAAGGAAGGTACTTTCATTTGTAAGCTGTTTAATGAATAGACCTCAGAGAACATCTCTGCTCACCGCTCTGGAAATGAAGGCAAATCATCTATTTCAGAAGTCAATGCACTGGCGGGGTTTGGATAGCAAAGTATACAATTCAACTAGAGAACAAAGATCTGTCATCTCCAGCTCTGCTGGTCAGATGAGTACAAAAAAGAAAGGAATTGAAATACTAATAGGATACAAATAATGAGGGCTAACATACATGTTGTGCTTATTCTGTGCTGGGTGCATACTAACTCATTTGATCCTCCTGACAGTCCTGTGAGTGAGTGCTGTAGTCTTCCCTGGGTTACAGCTGGGCAACTAAGACACAGAGCAGTACCTTGCTCGGGACTGCTGGTCCCATACAACTGGATCCAGAGTCTCGTTCATAACCAGCATGCCATGCCGTTGACAGAGCAACAGAGATTATAAACCACCCCCAGCTAAGCCCCAGCTAATAGCTGAAATCAACAGAGCTCCAGATGGCTGTGGCCTTGAGATGAAACAGGACAGATCACAGCCCTCACTCGGCAGGTTCAGGTTGACAAGGTTGCCTCCAGTTGCCATCCGTGCAGCCCTCACTAAAGAAAAGCAAAAAGAGCTGAGGGACTGTAGGAAAGCTGTTTCCACGCCAGAGATCCAGACAGCAAACTGCTCTTGAAGAGAGAAAGCCCTTCCAGACTCCCCCATGTCCCAAAAGACCAGCCAAGATTCCGGACCTCTGCTAAAACACGGACAGGAAGCCAGGATCAAGACTGAAACAGACTTCCCAAACAGCAGAAGCCTCATCCATTTCTTCTCCTAGTACATCCTACAGGAAAGCACACCCTACTCCTTACAGCAGCCCAGACAAGGTTGGAGGTCTGCAAGCTGCAGGGGTGCCCAGAAACTCTGCTTCTGGTGTTTTTTAGTATTGCCTACTCCTGGTCTCATCCCAGAGCCTCTGAAGGCAGAGGCTGTATGTACATACCTGGTGAAGAACCAAGGGCTTAGATGGTTGCTTTACTTCTTGGAGGCCTGGACGGTTTGTAAAATTTATTTATTTATTTATTTATTTGAGACGGAGTCTTGCTCTGTCGCCCAGGCTGGAGTGCAGTGGCGCCATCTTGGCTCACTGCAAGCTCTGAGACCTCGTGAGTTCACGCCATTCTCCTGCCTTAGCCTCCCGAGTAGCTGGGACTACAGGCGCCCGCCACCATGCCCGGCTAATTTTTTTTTGTATTTTTTAGTAGAGACGAGGTTTCACTGGGTTAGCCAGGATAGTCTTGATCTCCTGACCTCGTGATCCGCCTGCCTCGTCCTCCCAAAGTGCTGGGATTACAGGTGTGAGCCACCGGGCCGGCCCAAAATGTACTTTATTTAGGTGATTCTTTCATGGGAGCCTCAAACAAGCCATCATTGTTAGCTGAGTGCTGACCCTGTGCTGAGCTCTGGGGAGACAGGGTTGAATGAAACAAAGTCACTGCCCACAGGGAACTTACACTCAATACATTCAGTACAATCACTGCTTCCCCCAGGGTTGCGTTTTTCCATTGTTAGAGTGGGCAGTTTGCTAGAGAGTCATTTCCACTATTGGCAATTCAAATACACCTTTTGTCACTTAAAAAACAAGTGTGCTGGGGACCTGAGCTTCATCTTAGGGTAGGGTGGGCGGAAACAGTTGTGAGTCTCCAGTTTTTAGTCACCCGAAACTTCGAAACTTGGAAGTCTTTTGAGCAGTTTATGAGGCTCTGCCTGCTCTGTTCAGCTGCCTTCTTTTATTGCTCTGTTGGTTTTGCTAAAGAGTTAAAATATTAAGGTTTCGTAAAATTAGGACGTTAACAAGCTCAAAAACCAAGTGTTTGAGTTACTTCATTCCACTGAGAGAGCTGTAAACGGGTTGCATTGGAACTTAAAATAACTGCATTGAGTAAGCGATGGTGGCGGGCACCATGAGCTAACTGTGGTCAGAAGCCTGACAGCCTCCGCTTGGGGCTGGATTCTCCGTTTGGAGCTGTGTGATCCTGGACGAGTTTCATGCCTTGGATTCAGAAATCAGACTTTCCATGAGCTTATATTTCAAGTGAATAAATAGCTCTGGTCAGGCTTAATTTGAAGAAGAAGTAAGCTTGGCAGTGGGTGAGGGTTCCTCGGAAGGCCAGCTGGGGTGGAGGGGCTGAGGACAAGTGGCTCTGGCCCTTCCCGGGGTGTTACCTGATCAGGTAACGGCTCCCTCGACCTCTTGGAGCCTCGGCAGTGAGGGGATTGGGCCAGTTGATCTCTGAGGCTCCTTTTAACTGGAATGGTCTGTGATTCTTGTAAGAAAACAAGTCTCTGAGGAGGCTGTGGTCACCTCATTCCTAATTTAAAGGCTGGGGAGGCTTCCTTAAGAGCTACTTTTTTCCTAAATTATTGACGGTTAAAGCCAAGGCTGGCATCGAATGGATGTGATCCATCTTGAGCCTGGTTGCTTTGTGTTTCGGCTTTGTACTGGCTGCTGAAAGTTCCCGGGAGACCACAGGGGTGACATGTTCATCCCCAAGAGATGAGCTTCCATGAGCCTCATACCCCTTGCTCCTTCCCTGGAGCCTCAAGGCCTTGGATAGTCAGAAGTGAAATACCCTTGTGTCATTTTTATCTTTTCCATCTCCACCTCCTCTGCCATTGGAAAAGAAAAAGGAAAGAGAAATCCTATTAATAGAGAAACTGAGAAGTGTAGCCATTCTGAATGTGTTTCCAAAAGGCTCCTGGAAGTGGCATGGAAGTTGGAGTGATTTAGCACTACTTGGTAACGTGTGCCTAGAACCATAGGGGGACATTAGCCAGGACAACACGCCTCAGGACAGAAGTAAGTGGCTGTGAAGAGGCATGTCCATCACTGCTGGAAAGGTGCAGAGTTCAGCTTTTGGAGTCAATGCTGAGAGTTCCACTTCTAAATTCATTCAGAGCATTTATTTAACACCTACTGTGTGCTTGGAAGTGTACCAGGTATGGGGACTCAGAGGTAAGGACTAGTGGCCCCTGATCTCAAGGTACTGGTGGTAGATAGTATGATGCTCAGCTTAAGGGCTGGGCTTCTGAAGTCGGATTGCCACTTTCTGGATGTGTGGCTTTTCTTGGGTAACTTCATCTCTAAGTCTCAGTTTCCTCATCAGTAAGATAATAGAAGTAATAGCAGACACATACATAGCTCTTAGGGCATTGCAGAATGGAAGGACCTCCTTATATGAAACGCAAAGCACTGTGCCTGATGTATTGCTAGAACTCAGGCAATATTAGCATGTTGTCATTGTCATCATCATCATCATCATCATCATCATCAAGACACTGACAAAGGAGTCAGCTGTATGGGAGGAGTAGACGCTCTTGTCTCCCTGGGGATGAGGTGGGTGGGTGGGTTAGGAAACCTTCACAGAGAAGGAGGGTGATGTGAGACTTGTGTCTGGGAGCTGACTCGGAATTTGCCATCTACTATGTTGGAAAAGGTTCTCTGGGCAGAGGTACCCAAAGTTGCCTTGACTATCACCCTCTGAGGTCCCAGTTGTTGCCTATATCATGTGACCAGTGTGTGGCTTCTCTTGAATTAAGAGCTGCGTGTCTGGATTGCCTGGGATTTTACAGATGTCATCTCGTTAACTCTTCCTGGAGCTTGTGACACCCAGGAGATGGCAGTTTATAGAAGCCCTGGGACCTTCTTGAATGATGCTTGGTTTGGTTTCCATGCTCTGGGAATTCCTCACAAGGAAAGATTTGTCACATCTTAAGAAAGGAAAAAAAGGCAAATTTGGGAGTCCATGGATACCCTATTATTTTAGATTCCAGGACAAATTGTCAAATAAGCACATTTCATAAAAACAATCCTCCGCAGCATCCCGTGACAGCAGCTGGTCCCTCGCCACAGGATAATTATGTCTCCTTGTACACACAAAAGTCTCCGAGGGCATATTGTTGCGGCTGGAGTTTCTGATAATTTCCAAATTGAACAACCTCAGTCCTAATGAGTCAGAAGCTTGTGCAATATTTTCAAACCTCAGGAACATCTTTTTCATTAGTTGTGCAATAAAGATGGTAGGCCTATCTCTGTGATGAGCTGTTTTTTTTTTTTTTTCTCAAAGTTTGATGAGATTCGCTGTAGAATTCCTTCTCACATAGTCTTGGGCAAGATTTTACCCGATCTTCCAGCATATGAGTCATATCATATCCTGTGACTAAGAGAGCTGTCTCTTTGGTGCCAGTTTTGTAAGCGCAGTCACCACTTGGTGGAGACGGATGGACACAGTTGGGATTGCCCAGGCAGATGGGCAGTCTTGCCAACCAGACATAGGGGAGGGAAGGCTCAATGTTCAGCGGTCACATCTGCTTTTCTGTGGCACAGAGTGAGCTATACAGGAATATTGTATTGTCCAGGACAGTTAGGGCAGTGGGAAATGTCATCAAACAGAACAGTGACCCAAAGAGCTGCTGCCACTGGGTGCTCTGTGGGAGCTGGGCACTGTGCTCATTGTGTTATGGGCCTTGCTTTGTTCTTACCTTGTAGCTACCCAGAGAGGTAGGGCATTATCCTTGCTTTCTAGCTGAGACTACAGAAGAGGCTCCTAGAGGTTAGCTGTAATTTGTCCAAGGCCAGCCAGTGCAAAGAGGCAGAGCCAGGATTTGAGCCCATGTTTGTCTCACTCCCAAACTATTCTTCAGATTTCTTTAAGTCAAGTGTTATTTAGAAATGTTTTGTTTATTCATCAAATATTTGGTGGATGTTTCCAGCTATCTTTCGGTGATTAATTTCTAGTTTAATTCCATTGTGGGCTGAGAACATATTTTGTATGATTTCTATTCTATTACATTTGTTAGGGGGTATTTTCTGGTCTAGAATGTGGTCTGTCATTGTTGGATGGAGGGTTCTATAAATGTCACTTAGGTCTAGTGGATTGATAGTGCCATTCAGGTCAACTGTATCCTTCCTGATTTTCTGCCTACTGATCTATCAGTTCCTGAAAGAGAAGTGCTGACGTCTCCTGAGTCTATTCTGAAACACTGGATTGCGGTCTCCATGATGAACCACTAGAGTTAGAAAACCTGAGTCCTAGCCCCATTTGGGCCTTTGGGATGACTCCTTTCCACCTCAGTTTCCTCAGCTGCAACAGGAGGACAATGATGCTTCCCAGGAGACATCAACAGGATACTGTGACATAAGGGATGTGAAGGAGCTTTGTCAACTCCTAAAGTTTCAATGCTAGGAATCCTAAAGCATTGAAGTCCAATGATATAAGGAATATGAAGGAGCTAAGGAATATGAAGGAGCTTTGTCAACTCCTAAAGCTTCAGTAGTAGGAATCCTAAAGCACTGAAGTCCAATGATACAAGGAATATGAAGGAGCTTTGTCAGCGCCTAAAGCTTCAGTGCTTCAGGAGTCCGAAAGCATTGAAGCTATAAGAGATTAGGACCTCTAGTTGACAATTCCAGACTCTTCCAGGGCTCCTGATAGAGCCAACACCAAGAATAGTGAAGCCGGAAGGATGCAAATAGTAATATGCCTCCTGGGTGTCAAAGTGTGGGTCTCCTCTGGGCATGTTCTCTTGTCCTACTGAGACATGATAGCTCTTGGCCAAAGTGACTGAACTTGACCCTCTGTTTCAGGAAGGCCAAATGCAGGGTTCACCACCGTCATGTCCAAGGGCAGATGCTTTGGTCCAGAACATCAGCGTCCCAGTCATTACACCAAGCAAGCTGCAATCTCTGCCTGCACCGTGGAGAGCGCACGCTCCTCCCAGGGTGGCCTGCATCCTGTGTCCTGCATCCTGTGTTCTTCTCAGGCCGACTTTCTGTTTAATGTTTGCTGGTCAGGAAGTGGCCTGAGCTGAGGTTCCTCAGATCCCAGCCTGACCTTTCTCCACCAGCATTTTTGGCTCTGAAAAATATAGCCCAGTGTGGTTTAGCTCCACTGGATGAAACCCAATAGGAAAAGTCTGATAATAGCAGAGGAGGGATAGGAGGAAGGGTGAGGATTTGAGAGCATCTGGGATGGACCATGTGTGTGGATATTGTTCTGTCTGTGGGATTGTGTGACACTTCTCATTTACAGTCTGTTCCCTTGGAAGTCCCATCACTGGCCAAACATATAGTCCTTCTGTCCTCTGAAAAGTATCATTCTGCTCCTACCTTTGACAACCATCTCTGACCCATCAACTCCCTGTTTACATGCGTCTTGTGGATGAGGACACCACCTTACCTGTAAGGACACTGGTGGCTTCCCAAAGCCACCAACTGACTTGTAGAGAAGACAGAATCCCAGAGTATGAAACCTGAGGGTAAAGGGTCCTGGCAGGTCCTAGAGCCCAACCCTTCGCTTCACAGGTGGGGAAACTGAGGGAGCCAATGGGAACATGACTCTCACAAGCCGCACAGCTCATCTGTAGGGGCCAGTGTGGAGTCTGTTTATCTTGAGACCCAGGGCTGAGTCTTTGAGCCCTCCCCATCTCAGCCACATCCACCTGTTGGAGCAGTTAGGTGTTTGGGAGAGGCCATGGTCCATACTCATGGTATTCCTGTAAAGCTGGAGAAACAGGCCTTGCTCCCTTAGTCTCTCTAATCAAAATGAGGTTGCAGAAAACCCTTCTCCCTACTTCTCCCTAAAATAATTTCCTTGGGTTAGAAGATGACTAAAAAGCTATTCATCTGATGACTGATGTCTCCCTTCAAGAATTATAAGCACATATAAATGCCTTTGAATGGTAATTATAATAATTTTGCTGAAGGGAAAATATCAGTATAAATATCATGGTGGACTCACTGATGAATGAGGACTGAAATGCTTTCATGTCTTTTCAGCTGTGGTTAGATTTTCTTTGAGCAGAGTATACAAGTTTTTCCTCTCCTAGCATAAAGACTTTTTTTTGTGTCTTTTCTCTCTACTGTTCAGACATGACAGAAAATGCATTTATACATTTGATGACATATTGTACTATCTCAATTCTTTAATATTATAAACGTAATTTAATCCTATGAAAAATTAAGAAAAGAAGATTCATATTTCACCATTACCATCTCTCCAGAAATACTATTATTATTATTATTATTATTATTATTATTTTGAGACAGAGTCTTGCTGTGTTGCCCAGGCTGGAGTCAGGGGCACGATCTTGGCTCACTGAAACCTCTACCTCCCAGGTTCAAGCAGTTCTCATGCCTCAGCCTCCTCAGTAGCTGGGATTACAGGCCTGCACCACCACACCCAGCTACCTTTTATATTTTTAAGTAGAGACAGTTTTGCCATGTTGGCCAGGCTGGTCTCGAACACCTGGCCTCAAGTGATTGGCCTGCTTCGGCCTCCCAAAGTGTGGGAATTACAGGCATGAGCTACTATGCCTGGCCTAATTCCATAATTTCTGTCCCAAGTGTTGCCACCATTTGGTTAACTGTTCCCCTGTCCACATCCATCTAGGCCAAGGTTGTGATGTTAAAAATCCTGAGATGGACATTTTCATGTTTATGGCTATTTCTGTATCTAGGGTCATTCTCTTAGGAGAGGTACTAAGAAGTACAGAAACTGGAAAGAAGGATATGGAATTTTTATGGTTCTGGTATAAATTGCCAAATTATTTTCCAGAAAGGTTGTAGCCATATTTGTTGCCATCAGCTCTAGAATTTCAACCTCGTAAGTCACTGAAAGAAATTATCCCAAAAGCAATCCTTCAGGAATAATGGAAGAAGATGGTGCTGAACCCCAGCCATTCTGCTCACTGTTAGATTACGTTTTTGGTCTTACAGGTTACTTTTATTCTCAGGTTGATTGCTCTTAAGAGTTGAGCAATGTTTGGGGTAGAATAATGAGCACTTTTCAAATTTGGTTCTACCTGGTTGAGTTGTGATCACAGGCAGTCTCACCTGGGAGGGGCTCGGGTGGTTGTCAGCTTGTCCTTCCAACACTCGCGTCTCAGGTGAGCAGTCTGGGACCAGTGAGGCGACCTGAAGGCTGGAGGTCACAAACTAGGAGGTGACAGAGAACCCAGGTCTCAGGAAGCCCAGCCCAGGGCTCGCTGCAGTGAGCCTCTCGGATGCCAGCTCCGTCCAGGATGCGGGAGGAGGACAGACTGATTTGGTCTGTTTTGAAAAGTGATGAAAATGTTTATTCAAATGTTTTGTACACATAGGCAGAAGTATAACAGGAGCTGCATATACAAAATTATTTTCTAGCAGTCACATTAAAAAAGTAAAAAGAAACAAAGAACATTATTATTTTTGTTTTTAAAACAGCTTAATTGAGAGATAATTTACATACTATAAAATTTACCCCAAGTGTACAATTTGCTGTTCTTGTGTATTCACAATCATGCACCTATCACTACCAACTCCAGAACACTTTCATCACCCTAAAAACAAACCCCGTATCCATTCGTAGCCACCCCGTACTTCTCCTCCGTCCAGCCCTAGGCAACCACCGGTACATTTTCTGTTTCTATGAATTGGCTTATTCTGGACATTTCATATAAATGGAATCAAACAATACGTAACTGCCTCTGTCTCTTAGCATAATGTTTTCAAGGTTGTCCACGTTGTAGCATGGATCATTATTTCATTCCATTTTATGATTAAAAATATGCCTTTTTATGGATACAGGGAGACCTGACTTCTATTTTATCTCCCCTCCCTGATGGGGAATCCTAATTTCAGCCTGGAAGGTCACTGTGAACATCTAAACGCACAGGTGATACTGACTGGTTGCATTGGAAGAAACTGTAGCACCTGACTCAGGAAGCCAGCATTAAAACCAAGAATATTCTATACAGATGGGGATTACGCACTGCAGGGAAAACATGAGGAAATGCACTTTTCAGATTTATTAGATCACAGAACTTCTTTGGAGCTGGAAAGGATTTCGGAAACCGTCTAGCCTACCCCCCTCATCTTACCACTGAGGTAACTGAGACCCAGGAAGGGGAAGTGGCTTGTTTTGGGTCCGGGACCACTTTTCATTTCTTATTTGAGCCAAAGCTTCCTTCTGGTGTCTGTCTCTGTTTCACAAGTTCCCGTCGCATGGGTGCTGGGTATTGCTTGCAAGAACCGGCCTCTTCCTTGATACAGGGGCTCGTTCACTGTCACCTCCCTCCCTCACGTCTCTTCTGCCCCTCTGCAGCCCCAGGCCCTCCGCCTGCACCACGGGGGCAGACTCAACCCCTGTGGGCACTGCCTCCCAGTCTGCGGCCAGAGGCTGGGGGGCTGGGGAGACTGAACAGCCCCGGCAGCTGCAGACATAACAACCTATGTTGAGGAGTCGGCGCAGGAAGCGAACCCAGCTGAGAAATCTGCGAAGGTCAGGACCGGAGCCAGACGCTTATCAAGAGGAAAGTTAATGGTGTTTTTGTGAACTGAGCAGTCAGCTGTTTCCCTGAAGATAATAATAGATACATCATGTTGGGCATTCAGGAGGCATCTGAAAAAAAAAAATTGTGCAGTGGAATTGATTGGAAGCTTTTCCCTAATACATAAAATAGGCCAGAAAAGACTATCAAATGTAACAGCACTGATCAAACCCAAGCACTCACCATAGATCCAAGCAAGGACTAAAAAACACGATTTTTTTTTTTTTTTTTCCGCCAGTGAGTCTGAAAAGTGATTTTCAATGCCAGGCACCTTTAAACATAGACAACATAAACAACAACATAGTTGTTCTGGAAAAAGCATCTTTTCCCAGTAAAGCCAACGATGCAGATCTAGGCTGTGCTTGTGACTGACAGCACAGAGAGGGGTTCACAGCCAGCTGGCCAAGTGCCCCCCGAAAGCGCATTTCGAATCTGCTCTATTTGAGAGAGACCGTCTTAGCCTTGTTTGGGTAAGTCTTCCTCCTTCGCTTCACCTGCCACAGACTTTTCCAGGCACCATCTGCTGTAGTGTTGGCCCAGCCCCTGCAACAGTTACTGCTGAAGGCACCCGGGACATGCAAGACGGGGGAGCAGCCTGAGGTCTGGCGTCCGGCAAGCTTTTCCCACTTGGAGCCGTCTGGGAGACTGTCCCGGAAAGAGAAGGGCTGCCAACACTTGGAAGTGCCAATGTGGACTGAAAGTTGAGGACAGGCTCCCGGCTCCCCCACCTCTTCCTCCTTGATTCGTTAAAGGGAAAGAAAGAAGCCACACGAAACTCTCCTGAATTTCATTTATTTCTATACAAAAGACAGAGCGTGGTCATTCATCATTCAGATTTTAACCTTTTTAGACAAATAATAATTCCTGCTTGTGAATTCAGTGTATTTTAACAAGAACAGGTCTGAGGGCCGTTGGCCGTGGGAGACACCGAAGGCTGGCTTTCCTTAGGTTTGCAGACAGTGGCCCTGATGGTGCATAGGGTTTCAGGTTTCCTTTAGACCTCAGCTGGCTGCCTGTGCTGCCACTTAGCAATGCCACTGTCTTTCCTGTGCATTTTCTCTGCAGAGTTCGAGGACATCCAGTCACACAGGCCCCTCTGCGCCCATGTCCCCGGCGCCCTGGAATGTGCAGTACCAGCAGCAGCGATTAGAATGGGGGTCTGGTTTCCCGGAATGTGCAAGGTCTCACTTCTGTTTCTGCTGCCTCCATGCCCCAGACCAGCGCTGGGCCGGGCTCTGGGCTGGAGCCGTGGCTGACAAGTTTCCTTGGAATTTAATGGAGCGGGGCAGACAGCATGCAGCCACTCAAACTGAAAACTTGGGAAAGAAATATGTGTTCTGGGGCAGCTTTGCTGCATTCGCTGGGCCATACATGCTTCTTTTTCTTTCCCCAGGCAACCCCTCTTGCAGACAGGAGGCCCCATCTCCTTTCGCTTCATGCCTCATTGGCCATTAGGAACCTTTTAAAATTGATTTCTCTCCTGACCCTCTGAGAGAACATAGTCCAAGTTCCCTGGAGGAAGAGGAAGCGCTCTGTGTTTCTCTGCAGTTCACGGCTCATTTAAATGCAGCCCACGTGCTGTCTCTCCCCACTCCTCTGCCTGCTCCCCTTGTGCTTTTCATGATCATTCTCAAATTCAGCGAGAAACCTCACAAAGGGAGTTTTTCTTAGGGAAAAGTCATCCTTGGCCTCCTGAACGTGGACCAGCCCCTCTCCCCAGCTGCACAGCATCAGGTTAGTTAACCACCTGCCTCTATCTGGGTCCTGTCTGGACAGGCCTACTCACACCTGCTGCAGGCGTCCGACTTGCCCTCAGGTGCCTGTGGCTTGTCCAGAGGGGTGGAGCTCACATTCCAGTCCTGACAGCTGAAGTTCAGTGGTGAGGACCCTGCATTCAGTGTAAAGATCAATATTCCAGGTCCTCTCTTCCTGCCACCCAGAGACTGCCTGTTTGCAGGCACTCGGTCCCAGTTGCCCTGGGCCTGCAGTCCTTGCATTCTCTCTGCTTTGTTTCTGCTGTTGCACCCCTGCCCCATCACAAATGCACGTTGGGGGGCCTTCCGCTGGGAAGTGAGAGGCTGGGAAGTAAGAGGAGCACTAGAGGGATGGTTGAGCTTGCATCCAGCCTTGACTGCATTCGCTCTCCCCCACTTCTCTGTAAAGGTGCTGAGCTGTGAGTGGAACCAAGTGGATGAGAGTGGCCCCGGGCACCTGCCGATAAGTTTCCCGGTGTGTCATTTTCTTCTAGGAGTCTCACCTGGATTTGGTTCTGGATTTATTTATTCAGCAAGTAGCCTCTTTGTAGTGACTTTTAATCTAGCCATGCTCGGGGCTGAAGGGGATGCCAAAGAAATATATGATGAGCCCCTCAGACAGCATAAAGGTGAAGATGAAGCCTCCAGCATGTACCCCCCATGTATACCCCAGGAAATTCTGAGTGTGACTGGATTTTGGACCTCCCAAAAGCTGCTGGCGCCTGGAGGCTGGGGCCCCGAGGCTAGACCTCACTCCTGCTGGGTTGCTGGGCTGGGAGAGTACTGATGGCAGCTGAGGAGTGAGTCCCAGACCTCACTGAGCCATTCCCAGAGATTATTTCAAGTTCTCCTGACACTGCACTGGAGGCCTGCGGTGCTGGCCTTCTTTATTTACAGTTTCTGACTGGTGTCTAGCAGCCTTGCCAGAGAGAGTGGCAGTGTGTCTGCAAGTGACCAGGAGAAATGTCCCAGGCTTTAGGGCAGGACTTTGAGCATATAGCAGTGGGGGCCCAGCAGGCAGTCTCCTGGACAGTTACTTCTCCTTGTCCTTACATGGTCGGGAGGTTGCTGCCTGGCTTTTCAAGTGAGGATGGAACGTGCTATCCACGGGCCTTAATTTCCAACCTCTGCATGATGCATTTTGTGCTCTTGCCTTTGAAAGAACTTTTATTTTCTTGTCACTTATGCCCAAACCCACATGGCAGAAGGAAGGGAGGCTGGGACAGGGGAAGCGGATGAGCTGCTGCTGACGGACCTGCCCAGTTTCTTAGCTCATCCCGGCCTCCATCCTGGTGAGCAGACACTGGCCCAATCCAGCCATATTTTTGGCTGAGTTTCTGTCTTCACATCTCATCCTTTCCCCGGGATCCTGGCAATTGTTGGTACTGGGTTGTATGTATTCTTATTTGTAATCTTTAAAGTAGGAGTACCTTTGCTGGTATTTAAAGTAGAGGAAATCAGGTGAAGAGTCACAAGTGATTTGCAAGCTGGGAGAGACATTAGAATGTAAATGTGAGGAGGCCTCAGCATGAGGGGCTTGCCTGGGCTGCACAGCTTGCCTTGGCTGGAGTATGCACTGTTCTGGCATTGCAGGGAGGATGGCTACCTTGCCTCCCTGCAGGTGGGGGACTGTGTCAGCCCCTGCAGACTGCTCCTGGGCTCCTGGGTTTGATCAGATTAAGGCAGCATCTCCAGTAGCACCGGAGCAGCTCCTGTGATGCTTTTCTGTGCTAAATCTGGATTTTGGGTATTAAATGAATTTGTAATGCAGTCACACATTGCCCCATGTTCAGAAGGGTGCTGCACCTGTTTTAATGCTCTGCTATTGCTCTCTTGGGAGTCTTAATAATTTTTGAACAAAGGGCCCCACATACTCATTTCGCACTGGGCGCTGCATATTATGTAGCTAGTCTTGAATCTAGGACAGTGCATTAAAATGCCATTGATTGGATCAATCTGCTCTTACAACTGATTTGAATTTTGGGAACATGCTGTTCCCTGTGAATAAAGGAGGATTCATTTCTTTTCCCTCGAATACACTGCGTTCTGTTTTCCAAATTAGCTCTACTTATCAACTCTGCTGAGAAATTGGAAGGCGGGATTGTTCTGGCTGGAAGGGAAGGTTAGATTGTTAATCCTGCGTCCTGGCCCTGATCTCACAAAGTGTGAAGCATGTTCCCACAATGATGTGGGCTGCAGGGGGCTGGAGGCTGGCTGAGAAGGCGGGGACCAAGGGGGGAGGCCAGCTTGGGAGCCAGACAGATGGGGTCAGGCTCTCGCTTTTGCCACTCGCCAGCTCTGAGGCTTTGGGCAACATGATTTAATTCTCTGATCCTTGTTTTTTTTCATCTTTCTGTAGACTGGTGATAAGATGCACCTTGCAGGCTTGCAGGAAAGATTAGAGGTAATATTTGTGCCTATTATTGGGCTTGACATATAGTAGATGCTATACAATAAATAGGTCCTGTTATTCTTATTGATAATATTATTTTATTGCCAACATTGAAGGTTGGGTGGGATTTGACTAGCTGGGGGGGAGGAGAATGAGATCATCCAGGCCGGAAGGAAAAGAGGCATGAATGCAGGCGGATGGGGTGAAGCACTTTGGAGGTGTGGGGAGAGGTCTGCACGGTGGGAGTGTGCATTAAGGAGTTCTGGGGAGAGTGGAGGAATCAGTGCCACATGGCAAATGAGAGGTAATCGTGGGCCCGAGGAGATGGAGATGGCTGTGGGGATCCTGCAGGAAGTTTATGTACCCCAAAGTGGCATTGTCAGTTAGGGGGAGACACTGAAGACAGAGGTGAGGCCTGCCTGAATTAGCGCAGAGTGGGATTCTTGGAAGCTTCAGAAGCTTGAGAAGAGCCACTTGGAGGTGTTGAAATGTACCTGGGAGGGATGTGGAGACCTGGCTCTGGTCTGAGAGCTGGGAGATGGTAACCCAGGTGGCCTTGGCCTTGAAGATGGGGCATGATATTTAGTGCTTTATGTGCAATCTCACCTAGGACTCCCAAGCCCTGTGGAGTAGGCGATATTAGCTCCGTGTTACAGAAAGAGAGACTGAGGCTCAAGCAGGGACAGGGACGGTCTGAAGTCACACAGCTATAAGGGGCAGAAGTGGGCATGGAGGCATTAACTTAGAGCCGAAAGGTGTGACCTTCCTTAGGGTGGCTGGCCCCACGGGGAATGTGTGTGGGTTGGAGTACAATTTGGTGTTCCCACCCATCCCAGATGCTCTGCGTTTATGAACCCAAGTTGCCACATCAGGGCAGGCAGGGGCAGGAAGCTTTGCACGGAGAAGGGACAAGAGACAGAGCCAAAAACGGGGACAGGGCCCCAGGGTCCCATGCAGGGACAATGAAGGGGGTTGGCACACCTGGGTTAGCTGCTGGCCAGTGTGGGGAGAGAGCTGGCCTGGGAGTCTAATGGGAATGCCAGGGAAAGCTGCCTTGGTCCCCTAAAGTAAAGCCCCCATGCTGGCCATGGAGTGTTGGTGACTGAGGGTCCCTGCTAGCTGTCTGGCCGAGGCAGCGTGTCCTACAGGCGTAGCTCTGGTGTCCTGCTGGCATAGCATGAGTGCCCTTCAAGCTGGGAGCCAGCTCTGTGCTCTGGAGGGAGGTGGTGGGAGGACGAGGGACAGTGGGAACTGCCACCTGAGCAGGAATTGGTACCTTCTCCCACTGGCAGGTCCAGGTTTTATGGAATCTGAAACTTGTACAGTTCAGGATACCCCCTTCAAGAAAATAACCCCTCAAAATTATGAATATAACATTAGGGATGAAACTATTATTTATATAGATTGAAAAGAGAAAATGCCCAAAATGACAAACTTCAGAAAATATACAAATACTGCAAACATCACAAAATCCAGAAAAACAAGATTAAAAAAAGCTAACTGCTGAACACCCCTTCATCTTGAAAATGTCCCTGCCTCCTCCTCTATTTTTTGGCTGTGAACTCTGCTCACCTTTTCATGTGACAATGCTTTTGTAATATTTCCTAAAGAGAAAATAGAATAATTTATTATTACTTTTATTATTTTTTGGATGATTATTATGATCAAGTCAGTATTTTTCTGCTACCCACACACTCACTGTCTTCTGTACAACCTCTGGCCTGCACCAGGGGAACCAGCAGGGTGAGCAGTAGGGTGTCCCTGGAGACCACACATATAGCAGGATAGACACAGCAATTTAACTAGACACAGAAGGGACTTCAAAGCACACAAATGTATCTCATTTAACCCAAACAAAATGATTATCCAGTTTTTCTTTTCCCTTAGCCTCTTCCCCCAAATGCCGGCAGCCACCCTGATGGGATAGATGTGTGACAGAGGGCAGGAGACCGTGGCCTCAACCAGCTGCAGCTTCACTCTTTCAATTCTACATACTCTCTACAAGCCGAGATGATAGCACTTTGCTAGGGCCCCTCACAGGGCAGATGGAGGGCTCCATTCTGAAGCTTTGTGGATGTTTGCTGTCTATCCACTTCTGCTTCTTGTGCCTATGCAGGGATTCAGGCCCAACCACTGCAGAGAGCCCAAGAGCATCAGCCTCCCAAACTGTCATGGTTGGTGGCACCTTTAGTAGTTGATACAGTTTGGTTGTGTCCTCACCCAAATCTCATCTTGAATTCCTACATGTTGTGGGAGGGACCCGGTGGGAGGTAATTGAATCATGGGGGCAGGTCTTTCCTGCACTGTTCTCATGATAGTGAATAAGTCTCCCAAGACCTGATGGCTTTGTAAAAGAGAGTTTCCCTGCACAAGCTCTCTCTGCCTTCTGCCATCCATGTAAGATGTGACTTGCTTGTCCTTGCCTTCTGTCATGATTGTGAGGCTTCCCCATTCACGTGAAACTGTAAGTCCAATTAAACCTCTTTCTTTTGTAAATCACCCAGTCTCAGGTATGTCTTTATCAGCAGTGTGAAAATGGACAAATACAGTAGTGCAGTCATTTCTTCATGGTCCTCAGTAAGGCTCAAAAGTACCCAACAGTTCCGTTGATCAATTAGTGAGGTCCAAACAATTTCATAACTATTTGTGTCCCTACAGCACAGTGGTCATTAAAAAAAGACATTTTAATTTCATTATTCAATAAGCATGATTACTTATGAATGGGATATGTGCACCTGTTGGGTGTCACATGACCTTTCAAATCTTGGAATCAGTTTGGACACCACCATCCCCATTTCCAGTTCAACACAGATTTTTGTGTGGTACATTCTTTTTATCACAGTGACTGCCAGAAATCCAGCTTCATATGGACTCGTGAAAAGAGATGTAGTGTGATCTGACTTCGAAACTATGATTGGTCTAGAGTTAGTTTACAAGGTGTCTAACAGTGATCCCATATCACTGTATTTCCCCAGAAAACCTGAAATATCAATGAATTTTCTGTGGCACTCTGGGGTCCCTTGGGGCAGACTATGGGAACCATGGCATTAGAACCATAAGGACATGATTCTGGCTTCTTCCTGCCTCAGATCTAGTCTTTACCTGGCATTTTTGCCTTAAAGATGAAAGCAGCATACATTTTGATGTATTTAAAGCACATATTCGTCCAGGCATGGTGGCTGACACCTGTAGTCCCAGCACTTTGGGTGAGGCGGGTGGATCACAAGGTCGGAAGTTCGAGACCAGCCTGACCAACATGGTGAAACCCCCGTCTCTACTGAAAATACAGAAAATAGCTGGGTGTGGTGCTGTGTGTCTGTAATCTCAGCTACTGAGGAGGCTGAGGCAGGAGAATCACTTGAACCCAGGAGGTGGAGGTTGCAGTGAGCCGAGGTTATACCACTGCACTCCAGCCTGGGTGACAGTCAGATTCTGTCTCAAAAAGAAAAAAAAAAAAAGCACACATTCAACTTTGTGCTTATTCTTTTGAGAGAAACACAGATAAAAGTCTATCCTTTAATTCATACTCCCCATACTGCGATTTTCATTTTTACTGCAACAAATTGTGTTAAGTGGGATAATGAATGTCAAACACTTAATGCCTTGCTCTTTTCAGTAACATGAAATATTGGAGAATAATGACTGAAGCTTATCTGCACTGCATATGTCTCTTCTCTTCCTCCTTGAAGGATGTTGTTGAAAGTTGTTAAGAAGTATTATGTGTAAAACTCCAGGGATGATGTGCTTCAAGGAAGCAACATTTATGAAGTTGTGTGCTTGACTAGTAGTTTATAAAGAGGGAAGACGAATCATTTATTATATTGGGATTGAATCCTGGCAGTTTTTAAACTATAAAGTTACAGGAAATGTTGGCTTCTCTTAATGGGCCATTTATTGTGTTAAATATCAGTAATGATAAATATTTACTAGGTAAGTGGAAAGATCCATCTCTATAAATTGTTGTAACTTATCATTTTACGAATCTTAGTTACTCAGTTTTTCTGTTTAAAAATGAAATCGTGTAGCACTGTATAAGTCATTCAGTTTTTTCTTTTGGAGAATTACTCTGGATTGTCTAGGCTCTGTGTTCTCCACATATATTTTAGAAATAGTTTGTGAATTTCTACAAAAAATCCTGCTCAGAATTTTCACTGGGAGTGTGCTTAATCTATGGGTCAATTTGTGAGAAATTGATAGCTTAACAATAGTGAATCTTCTGATCCACAAGTGTGGTATTTCTCTTCATTTATTTAGGTCTTCTTTATTTTGATAGCATTTTGTAGCTTTCAGTGTACAGATCTTGCAAATATCTTGTTAAATATTTCCCTAATTATTTGATATTTATTTTTGATGCTGTTATAGTTATATTTTAAAAATTTTGATTCCAATTATTGCTAATACATAGAAATGCAATTATTTATTGACCTGTTATCCTGTGACATTGACAAACGCAGTCATATATTCATAGATTTCTAGAATTTTTCTACATAGACTATCATATATATCATCTGCAAATAAAGACAGTTTTACATTTTCCTTTCCAATCTCGATGCCTTTTCTTTCTTTCTCATGCCTCATTGTGTGGTCCATTACTGAACGGCAGCCAGTTCCAGCTTTCTGTTCAATAAAGGAGCAGTTAAAAGAGCCAGGCCTTGACCTTGCTGGAGGCTTCCCATCCTCATTGCCTTCTGCTTCCTCAGTTCTGGCTTAACAGAACAGTGTGGGGAGGAGGCATGGTCCTTACCTACTAGGGCGTTACATTGGCCTTCTTCAGGTTGGTTGATTCGTCAGGTTTAAGAGCTCACCTGGGCTGCAGTCAGGCTAGATTATCTGCTGACCTTGCCCTGTCTCCTTTCTGTAGTGGGGTACCCTTGTAAGCTAGGGAGAAGAGATATAGGTGAAGGCCGGAAAAACCAGCCTGCCACACAGCTTCCCTGGATCATACCTTCGCAGTGATATGATGACACTGTTAGGAGGAGCGGAGGTGGCTGAGTGGGTCTCCAGACACCTCCCTTTACCTCTCTGCTGTGCCACTGATGTGTGACGTGCTTCACCTATGCAGAGCTGCCACTGAGCAGCACCGTGGCCAGTCCTGTTGATTTTCTTCTTTCTAAATTGTATGCCATGGCTTGATCAAACATTTCATATACAGTAGATCATGAAATCAGCATAGAAAACACATTGAGGTAGATGGTGTTACCACATTTTATGGATGAGGGGCTAACACTTGGAAGAGTGAGGTAACACGTCCAAGGCCACACAGCTAGTGAGCACTATGCTGAGGGTCACATTCTGGTCCATCTGAGGCCAGAGACTGTGCACAGCCTTCTCCTCATGCTGAGTGGCCTGGACGCCCCCACCCTCTGTCCCCTGAACCCCTTGGAGAGTGGGCAGTGGCAGAACCAACCTGGGCCCATCTATGGGGATTCTCCATTGGGACTGACCCTCTGGAAGGAAGACAGTTGACCCACAGTTAAGATCACAGCAGATGGGCCAGCCAGGGTTTCTGTAGAACATCAGGCAGTGGCCACTCCATCTAGTTTCATGGATGAGCCTTTTTAATGGAACAGGAATCTAACACTGAACCAAGCTGCTTTTAGACACACTTTTATTCCTCACTCTGAAATGGCATTTGGACAAGCCAAATATTTCTTCTTCTTTCAGTTGACATTTTGTCCATCTTTGAACTGTTAGTTGATGTTTCTTCTGTTTAGTTATTTCTGTTCTATTTTCCTGTTGCCACTGGTCCACCCAGGGATGGTAAGAATGGAAGTCAATGGTTGCTTTTTCATCTGAGATGCGTCACGATGGCTTGTCAGTCAGGCTTGTCATATGGTCTGTGATCCCACTGCTCCTTCTTTCTGTTTCCTCATCTACAGAATTTGGAGAGTTCTGGACCTGATCTCAAATTTCACATGTTCTTTATCTTCCTGCAGCACGCTGGGGAGAGGGAGAGACAGGGATTCCATCACAGAAGGTTGGAGCTGGAGCAGACTTCACAGCTCATTCTAGAGGCATTTGGTCCATCTTACAGATGAGGAAATGGAGGCTGCCCAAGGGACTGAGGCTGGAACTGGGCCTTCCAGTGGCCAGGCCAGATCCTCCTTGGTCTCCCTTGTTGCTTTCCTGGTGGACAGACCCTGGAGCCACTTTCTGTGACTGTGTGAGAAGGCAACTGCCCAGCAAAATCCATCTTCAATCCATCTTCATTTTTGCCTCTGGTGTGGGCAGATTCTCCCATACCTAATTCGGGAAGCCAGAAAGAGGAAGTCAGTTAATGATCCTTAGTGGGAAGGCGCTAGTAATGGTCCTTCTCGTGAGTTTCTGAAACACCACGCTGTCTCTGTGTTGCTGGCCTGGCCGGAGTTAAACCTCTTCTTGGCCTTTCCCCAGGAAGCTGGTCTGAGGAAGCCCAGATGCATTTGTTTACAGCTGTCTCTGGTGACGTTCGCCAGGCTCTGTGTTCAGAAGGAACATTTCCATTCCCTTATTTACACCTCCTACTGGAGTGCTCAAGGAGACACATCAATTATTTGCAACTACCTAGAAACCTGGGAGGGTAGCAGATCTGTAGGGGGCCAGTGTTGAAGCGAGAAGCTGTAAATCTGGTGACATTGTGGGCTTGGGAGGGCTTGCCCAGATCTACCTGTTACTTATACTCTCTATTAAGAAATTTTAGTGTCCATGGAGAAGTTATTTAAAGTCTGCGAGCCTCAGTTTCCCCATATATAATATGGGAAGGATACCTGATTTTCCTGTTCCACAGGAAGGTAGAAAAAATTAAATTAAGGCAGCTGATGAAAGGGTTTTGAAAGCAAAAATAATAATATGATATTGTCCTGAATTTGTTAAATTATTCCTCCTAGTAGTTGCAGATCTTTTTCTGTACCTTAGAAAACCATGCTGTGTAAAAAGAGATGATTCCAATCTTTAAATAAAGCAGCTCAGAGGTCAGGGGCCAGGACAGAAAGGGGCCCTTTGTTCACAGATGCACTCTCACTTCCGAGAAAGCAAGCGTGGGAGAGGCAGGCGGTCCTCCAGATGTCCCTGTGCCCTATGGTGTCAAGTTGGGTTACTATGGCCCCTGGTGACCCAGCGTGGTAGGGATGTGGGAGCCAGTGGGTATGAAACTGTGATGGGTCACAAGAGGGCTGGGACGTCTCACAGCTTCTACTTACAGCCTAGAGCCTGGGGAAGGGCTGCCACCCTAGTGGTGAGAGAGGCACGTTTGTGTGTGTGTGTGTGCGTGCGTTTGTATGTATATATGTGTGACTCTGTGTGTATGTGCACATCTGTGAGTATATGAATTGTGTGGAAGTGTATATAGGTGTTTATGTGACAGTCTGTGTATGAGTGTGGGTGTATGTGTGTGGGTGTGTTTATGTGCATACGTGTGTGGGTGTGTATGCATAGTGTGTATGTGTGAGTTTGTGTGTGTGTGCGTGTGCATCTCTGTGTGTATGTGCATGTGTGTTAGGGGCAGGCACACAGGCCTGTTGGTAAATGAGACACAAAATACCTACAAAATACAAAATATGAGACAGGAAATACAAGCCACAGTTATTCATTTTTCAACGCAACAGACATAAGATTACCATGTGAAATTGCTGTGAAAGTTTCCAGAAGCTTCCTGTCAATTCGTAGCGAGCCGCTAACAAAGGAGTGCGGGTCTCTGGAGCCTGCTTGTGCAACGCGGAGCTACTCCAAGGGGGAAGAATGGGGTGCATGGCTCTTAGCTGCAGACCAGCCTGGAAGCCCTCCAGCCTGCTTGAGCAGAGACTTGTTAAGAGGTAGCAGCAGGTGGCAGAGATTAGGAGCTGGAGTAGTAGGCTAAGGCTGCACTTCCAGGGACACACTGCCTCTGCCACCACCTGTGCCGCCAAAATGGGAGCCCAGAACTCTGAATCTCTAGCAGCCCGTTTTTGAATCAGTTACCTTGGGTGTGTGCCTCTGGTTGACGGAAACTAACTTTTAGCCCTGCTGGGTGAGAGCCTCACATCGGGACATGTGACAGCTTTGTTGAAAGTAGCTTTGGAAACGCCCACCACGTGGGGCCACTCACTGTAGTATAAACGATCATGCACCACTGAGCGACAGGGATACGTTCTGAGAAATGCGTCGTTAGGCGATTTCATCACTGTGGGAATGTTACAGAGTGCGCCTACACAAACCTAGATGGCATAGCCCACTACACACCTAGGCCAGGTGGTAGAGCCTGTTGTGTCTAGGCTGCATGCCTGTACAGTAGGTTACCTTACCGAATACTGTAGGCAGTTGAAACAATGGTGAGTATTTGGGTATCCAAACATAGAAAAGGTACAGTAAAAACAATGGCGCTGTGGTCTGCGGTTGGCTGAAATGTTATGTGGTGCATGACTGTAGGTATAAAGCATTACAGTCGTTTGATTTTTCTCTTTTTCTCACCCACAGTCTTAAGGCACCTCTTATGCCTTTTGTCTGGGATGTCCCGGGCAGGGTTGGAACGCGTGGTTAAGGCATGGTGGAAACGGTTTTGGGGACGGACGATGGCCTCAGCTTGCCTTGGGGTGTCAGTGGGAAAGATAGGAGCTGCCCCTTTGCCTTCATATTTCTTCATAATAATCTCAGATCTACCCATCTGGTGAGCCTCTCCTAGAGAAAAGCCCCGGCGCTCCTTCGCTCCTGCGGTGTTTCTCAGGAGGGTTGCTTCTTTGTAATGGTGGGGACTCAGGGAAGGGACGCAGGCAGAGGGTGATACCACATCACAAAGGGACCCTTGGCTGGGTGCAGTGGCTCACGCCTATAATCCTAGCACTTTGAGAGACTCAGGCAGGTGGATCACCTGAGGTCAGGAGTTCGAGACCAGCCTGGCCAACATGGTGAAACCCTATCTCTACTAAAAATACAAAAATTAGTCAGGCATGGTGGTGGGTGCCCGTAATCCCAGCTACTCAGTAGGCTGAGGCAGAAGAATCGCTTGAACCCAGGAGGTGGAGGTTGCAGTGAGCCAAGATTGCGCCACTGCACTCCAGCCTGGGCAACAGAGCGTGACTTCATCTCAAAAAGAAAACAAACAAACAAACAAAACAAAACAAACAACAACAACAAAACTTGGGCCATCAGCTTCTTGGAAAGGCTGGTGTGAGGTAGAAGCATTTGCTGGTGCTTCTGCTCAACACCAGAGCAGAGGTGATTTTGTGGTGACTCTGTTGAGAGCAGAGAACCTGAGCAAGGAGGTTATCATGAGTGGATTTGACTGCCTTACCTGGGTGGGCGTTCCCTTGGGAGTTCGATGGACATTTGCACCTGAGCCCAGGTGGGGGAACTGTGCTCACTCCACCTTCAGAATTCCAAAGGCTGAGCATGCATTTTGGCTTCCTCTAACCCATGTCTTTCTCTAGGTGACCACAGCAGAGTATCGTTAAGTATCTATTCTTTGCTTTTGTTCTCAGGGCAGGAAGATCCCAATAGTTTGCGCCATAAATATAACTTTATTGCGGACGTGGTGGAGAAGATCGCCCCTGCCGTGGTTCATATTGAATTGTTTCGCAAGTAAAGAGAGCCTTCCTTTTTCCTATAACCTCTGAAGCTTTCACCGCCACTAGCAAAACATGAGAGCTATTTTTGAGATACATTAAAGTGTCAAAGTGTCACTGAATATCTTCCTACTTTAAGATAAGTGTGTCTCCCTTTGAACATTTGCCCTATTCGACTCTATGAATCTACAGTCTTAACCCTTTTAAATGTTTAAAGAACCTTGGGCTCTTAAGAGGTTCCCTAAGAATATTTTGTAAGTGGAATTGTTTGATGCATGCAAAAAACTGGCAGGATGTTTAGTTTTTAAATGTTAAGCCCGATATATAAAGGAGCAATTGCTAGGTGTGTGTTGCTGTTGCAGAACCCATTCATTAATCAATGTGTTGAAGCGTTCATTTTAAGGTGCTGCAGTCTTAAGTGTGTACTCCTTTGGATTTTAGGCTTCCGTTTTCTAAACGAGAGGTGCCGGTGGCTAGTGGGTCTGGGTTTATTGTGTCGGAAGATGGACTGATCGTGACAAATGCCCACGTGGTGACCAACAAGCACCGGGTCAAAGTCGAGCTGAAGAATGGTGCCACCTATGAAGCCAAAATCAAGGATGTGGATGAGAAAGCAGACATTGCACTAATCAAAATTGACCACCAGGTCAGTATGTTTTTGCCTACAGAGGTGAGTTCTCAGATGCCCTGGAACACCCTTGGCAAAGGTGCCAGAGCTCTCTGATTGTAGCTGATTCTCAGGGGGCACTGAAGCCGGTCTAAACCAGTCACAGGAGGGCCTTGAGGAGATGCTGAGTATGGCCTGGGCGTGTGGGAGAGGCAGGGGCTCAGGAAAGCTTCTGGAAGGAGCCAGATACAAGTTTTTAAAATAATGTTTTAAATGTTTATCAAAGAAAGCAATAGATTTGTAAAGAAATTAGTAGGTAAGTTGTGAAAATTGAGTCTCCTTCCCATTCCCGATCCTGTGGCAACCCTTGTTACAGATTTTATTTATCCTCCACAGATACGCCATGCGCTCACAGTGAACGTAGAATTTACTGGGGTTTAGACTGAGCCATCCTTAACTTGTCAACAGTTACTTTGAAAACAAACCAGCTCTCCCAAATTGGGGTTTTGCAGGATTATGAGATGTGTTCCAGAGCAATATTCCATACTTTATACGTCTTGGAAACCTTGAATTAAAACAGAGCTAATGGATTTCTTCTTTCCAGACCTTCTCAGAGCTTTTAGTATGCTAGTGTGCGTGTGGCTTGCCTACAAAAGGGTCTTGACTGAACTAATTTGCCCAAATTATAATCATTTGAGTATACAGCTTTTTTTTGGAGGGGGGAGGGGCAGAACTGAGCCATACCAAGATCAATCTGGGAAATGCTGTATTTGAAAATGCTTTCCATTTAAATATTCTCTTTGCAATCATTTTTGCTGTTGATTTGCTTAGCAAAGTCTTCATGTCTGGGACAATATCCATTTCTTACTGACTCATCAAAAACCCCCACTCGACACTTCCATGAGAGAGGTTTTGTTTGCTGTGTGGCATGTTCAGTGAAAGCGTGGTTTCTAGTTTCTTCACATCCTTGTAATTTTCTGGACTTCAGATGGAGGCAACAATCAGAGGAGGTTGGAATCCTGCCTCTGGCCAAGGAAAAGACCAGAGACCGAGCCAGGTGGGGTCTCTTGTCCAGCCCTCTGCTTGCCTCCCTCTACCTGGGTGTGGTCTGAGTAATTCCAGACAAGCGTAGAATTAATCAGGCTATTTGTGCTGTTGGATGGCATGCTGGGTACATCTCCTTCTGGAAACAGCTCTTCATGTGCTGTTTGGATGTTAGGATTCTGGGTCTCCTCCGTCTTTTTATGGCATCAAGTTGCTGCCCAGCCTAGGCTCCTTTACGGCCAGTCTTCAGAAAACCACCAGCTAACACATTTACAACCCTCCTTCCCCGATGTTCCTGTAACCTCTCTATGGCCAGGTGGCCAGGCACGGCCGAAGAGGCTCAGGGTAGATATAGGCTCTGTGTCCGGTGTGTGTAACTGGCCTTGAGTGAGGCTGCAGTTGTGTGTTATTTCTATTAGGTCACTGTGGAATTTCTAGCAACAACTCATCTTTCAAAGTGTGTTTATTGGTCACAGAATCATTGGGCCAGGCTCTGCCTTCATTCTTTTTCACCTAATCTGCATAATAGCTGTATTATCCCCATTTTAGAGAAGAAGAAACAGGGACTCAGAGAAGTCTAGTAATCTGTCTGAGACCACACAGCAAACATGTCATGACCCTGCCCTCCTAAGGCAGCCAGGCTACTGCTCCCAACGTGTCCAAGCCCATGGCTATTGCTGGAGGGATACAGGCTGGCCCCATGGAATGATGGGACAGCTTGACCTTAAACAGCCCATGGGAAGGTGGGTGCATCTGGTTTAGGAACAGGCTGCTAGAAAGGTATCCAGGATGTGGTAGTCTCACCGGAAGGAGCCAGTCAGAATAGCACAGCCTGTGGCCACGCGTGGGGCCTGTTCAGCCTCACAGAGCCTTTGGGAGGCAGCCAGCAGCAGGGCATGAGCTGTGTGCAGGCAAGGCGCTGGCCTGGATACCGCCCCCACTGAGTAACTTCGTGTTTGGAATGCGTGGGCACATACCGTGCAGCTGCTTCTGGCCGGGGGATATTCTTTTCCAATTTTGAGCCAAGGTGGAGACTGTCTCCTTGTGTCATCCCTGGCATGTCCTGGCAAGACGCGAACGATCTCAATAGACAAGCTTTGCAGAGTGTGTCTGACCTGACTCCTGCTGTCCTGGGAGTTGAGCTCTTCAGCCAGCAGCATGCTGTTTGACATGTGTTTCCAGTCCCCCAAGAAAGGGTGCTTGAAATTTAAAATTGAACTGATGTGGCTTTTCAAAATGGAATTGGAAATGAAAGGATATTAAATTGCAGACAACCACACAAAAGACTGGTTTCCACTGACTAAACTGCTTTTTTTTGCTGATAGTAGTTGAAAGTAGGGAGAGTAACAGCATCTCTTCCAGCTCTTTCTCTTTTGTTCCCTTGTTTTGATGATGGGTTATTTCGGGGGAGGCTCTGGTTGGCCTTGCTTTGTGTCATCTTAGGGATAACAAAGAGGATGAAAGAGATCAGGAAAACAGAGAAGGCAGAACAGAACCAGCAGAAACTGTGCTTGAGGAGTGAAAATCACCTACATGGCTCCTTGTATGAGACTGTGGCCCAGCCTCCCCCAAAGCCACTTAAGAGTAACCCAGTGAAGCTGGTGAGACTGCCTGCCGCGTCCGTAGGCCCAGCGACTAGCTTCGTGGCTTATCATCTGGGCCCAGCTCCTCCCCTGGCACCCTGATTTCACTTGGAGGGTCCTCCATTGTCCTTCATAAACGTGTTTATTTTATTTTATTTTTATTTTTTGAGACAGAGTTTTACTGTTGCCCAGGCTGGAGTGCAGTGGTGCCATCTCCGCTCACCCTCCACCTCTAGGGCTCAAGTGATTCTCCTGCCTCAGCTTCCTGAGTGGCTGGGACCACAGGCACGCACCACCATGCCTGGCTAATTTTTGTATTTTTAGTAGAGACAGAGTTTCACCATGTTGGCCAGGTGGTCTCAAACTCCTGACCTCAGGTGATCCACCTGCCTCAGCTTCCCAAAGTGCTGGGATTACAGGCGTGAGCCACTGTGAGTGGCTATAAATGTGATATTCTTGAGACTTTCAGTGAAATAAAAATTACCATGGACATCTGTGGTCATTGTCCACTTGCCACCCACCTACCCCCCTTACTGGCAGCAGCAGCCAGCATTTCACATCTCCGTCATCGGACAGCGTAGGTGGGCCCATCAGTCATGGTGTCCTACCCTCTGGTGCCAAGGGGTGGACACATGACCAAGTTAGGGCAAGCAGAGGCTCCCTGGAATTGCAAAGTGAAGCTGGATGTCACCCACAGAGACTAACATGGTGAAGCTGCTGTAGCCCTGCTCTTGAGACCCAGCGCTGTCTGAGTTCTTGCACTTTCTGAGTCCAGTTTAATATCTGCTTTTCCTCCTGTTCTTGGAGCTCCCCTCACAACTCCAGTGGCTTGAAGTTGCCAGAGATGTTTCTGGGCTTGTGACCAAATGACTCCTTTTCTGCTTCTCGCTGCTGAGCAGACACATGTGCGCTCACTTTGCCTGCTGAGTCTTGGGACCCGGAAGAGCTCTTGGGAGACGCTCATGGATCAGCCCCCTCTTGCAGGCCCTGCTGACTCCCTCCAAGCAGGAGGGGAGAAGGTGTCCACCCGCAGCCCTGGCTGGGCATCCCTTTCTGTGCTTCTGCCCAAATCTGAAACTCCTCTTTCCTTTGGACCCACGACCGTGGCCAGCCTGCCTGGGGAGGGAATCCCAGCTGCAGAAAGTCGGGACAGTGTGCGTGTAAACATGTTAATAGAAAGCAGCTTTGAGGGCAAACTAGTTCAGCTTTAGTTACAAACTCTTTCCAAATGTGTTTAGCATGAGCCACTGCCAGTGTGCAGCATATGTCAAGCTTTCATCCAGTGGTGGCATTTTGTCCCAATGGGTTTTTTTTCCTGAGCAGTTTGGGGCAGGGGTGGGGAGAGGGAGAGAGAAAAAGCAAAAGAGAGCGGTTTGGTTTCTTCAGGCTGGAGTACAGGGTAGAGATAATGGGATGTATTGAAGAAAGTAGGAGGGAAAGTTACTTTAGTTACAGCTATTTGTCCAGCTGTGCTGATTAAGAAACTTGGAGGAAAGCATCTCTGGAATCATGTCCTTCCCATCTTGTATATAGCCTTTGCAGATCTGCTGTTCTGGGAGAGATCTGAACTCCTTACTAGGGCCTTGAGGGCCCCATCTGATTGGGCACCCTCCCTCCCTCCACCCCTCCTCCTCTTCCCCTCCTCCCCTCCTTTCTCTGCCCCCACCTGCTCTGCTCAGACACCCCCTGCTCGGTTGCTTCCCACAGGCCAGGGCTGTCCCCTGGGGCCTTGGCTGTTTCCCTCCTAGGACCGCCCCTCTCCAGCTCCTCATGGAGCCAACCTTCCCGTCCTTCAGGCCTCTGGTTAAATTCTGCCTTAGACATCTCTCCCCACCCGACTGTGTGAGCTAACGCCCCATGCCCCAGTCTCCTCAATCCCACCGTGTCACTCTGGGGACACATCACCCCAGGGACAACTGCATTCCACTCTTGGTTTTTCCCTCCTCGTCCATTTATCACAATTTAGAGTCGCCTCACTCATTTGTCAAATGAAGTCCATTTCTGCAGCTAGACTGCGGGGTTGGGGCCACATCTGGCTGATCGGTCCTCATGTAGGAGGTGCTTGGCAACTTTGTCCCGAGTAGGACGTTCACAGCTGTCTGCCCTGGAGGAAGCAAGGGCACCCACCATGTGGATGGAATTGAGGGGAAGGCACCCGCGGCTCCTGCATCGAGCTTCTGTCCTATATTCAACGAGGAAATGACCCTGCAGCAGGCTGGCTGCAGATGCCCCTGCCTTCCCACTTTGCCTGCCTGGAGTTTGATGGACATGTGGTCCTGTCAGGGCTACAGCAGGTCTGTGGTCTTTGGTAATGCAAAGCGCTGGGGAAACAGTGAGCTTTCCTGTGGGTGCTTTTCCCTGACGCCAACAACCAGGTAAATATTTGGAAACGGCCTTGTTGAGGCTTGTGAGGTGGTTTTCCTCCCTCCCCTGTAGGCCTGCGCCACCCCTCCAACCCCCTGGCCACCTTCAGGCCAGATGGCGCCCACAGACCTGTTTGAAGTGGCCTGAGAGGGAGCCCTCTGGGCGCTGGGGCCGCTGTGTTTGCAGAGGGTCCTCTTACTGCTGAGCTGGCTGGTGTAGCGGGGAGGCCGACACCCCTGATCCTCATCAAGTTCAGAAGGGAGTCACCGCAGGTGAGGGGCCTGGGGCCTTTTACATGTCTTGGGAGCTGCTGAGCAGGCCGCTCTTCTCCAGGCCACCAGAACTTGGCCCTGCATGTGGCGAATCTTTCCTGAGTCAGCTGAGTGAGGGGGGTTCAGGCAGCCCCCCGGGATGTGGCAGCAGCTGGGATGGGAGTGGGGTGGTGCTTGCCATGACTCACGCCGGTTCTCCTCAGGCAAGCTGATGGTCAGACGTGCTGACTCAGTGGCCTGAGCTCGTCCAAAAGCGAATCAGAGAACGCAGGGCCTGGGCTCACCCACTGCCCTCTCCTGGAGTCATCTGTCACTCATCCTCATGAAGGAAGCGCCTGGGAGCCTGGAATGCACTTCGCACCGCCCCAGCTCCCCTCTTGTTTCTGTGTTTTTCCATTTTGGATTCTTTCCCCCCACTCCTTCTGTACTGGGCATTTTGTGGTCTCTCCTTTTTCTCCGAGAACTCTGAGGGCTACCATTGCATTTGCTAACGATGCCACAGACGGTGTTGACGTTATGAGGCTTCTATTACCGTATTGATTTTTACCATTTTTAGGGGGACAGGAATCAATATTTCATGAGGGAATGTGAAGCCAGACAGTGAAGTAGAAGCTGGCTTTTATTTTGTGCCAGGCTTTGTCCAGAGGCGGGTGGGACGTGGCTCCTCAGCTCTTGACTGCGGCTCCTTCTGGCATGGGAAACGCTTCAGTTCCCCAAACTCTCAGAACTGGAGCCCCTGTGTGTTCTCTGGCCCGGATTCAAGAACTTAGTTGATTGTCAAGGAAATTCTTTGGCTATATTTTTCTCTTAATATGGTAATGGCTTTTTTCACTCTGGCATTCTCTTTTCAGGGAATCGGATTAAGACTATTATTTATGGTTCCGAAAAAGCAGTTCCCAAGTTGCTGGGACTGGATTTGTTTAGGAATGTCTCCTGTCCTCTTCATTGACAGGGGAATACAAATCGGTTCCATTTGACAGTTTATCAAGTGTGTGACAGAGTGTTAGAGTCCAGGGTTGGCCAACTACAACCAGTAGTCCAAAGCTGGCCCTCTATCTGTTGTTGTAAATAAAGTTTTATTGGGACCCAGTCATGTTCACTTATTTAGGTAGAGTCTATGGCTGCTTTCATTCTGCACCAGCAGAGTCAAATAGTTGGGATGAAGACCACATGGCCCATGAAGTCAAAAACATTTGCTTCCTGGCCCTTTATAGGAAAATAATTGCCAGCCCCAGTGGTAGGCAATTAACACCTTGTCCTAGAGGAGCTGAAAGTGGCTGGAGGCAGGAATGCTCATAAGAACCAAGCGAGGTGAAGCACTAGGTGGCTGTGGGGAGCAGGAAGAGAAGCTGATTAGCTGATTTTGTTTGCCCTTTCTTTTGCCAGAGATTGTGGTTTTCTTTTTTTTTTTTTTGCAGAGATGAAGCTTTGGTCTTGCCACAATAGCAGAGGGAGGCCTTATTTTTGTCCATTTCTCTGACATTGGTAGAAAGGAGTTTGTCAGAATTCCAGGCTATTTGGCAATTATCCAATTTTGAGATCCTAATGGATCTTTCAAGGTCTAGTTTGTTCATTCTTTTAGTGATTCCTTGTTAATTCCCTGATTTTATAAATGTGTGTTGAACATCTGTCTTGGCCAAATACTTCTTAAGTGCTGAGGATGCAGCCACAGTGGGCAAAGCCATGGGGCTTAAGATCTAGTGTGGGAAACGAGTGAAGTAAAGTAAATATGGCAAGAAGTACAGTGCATGAAGCAAACAGGTGAAGGGGTAGAAGGCCTCGGACTGCAAAGATAGTAGATAGTGTAGGCAGGGAATCTTATCTGAGGGGGTGACATCTAAGCTGAGATGGAAAGGACAGTGAGAGCCAGCCAAGGAAACAAGCTGGGTGGCAAGAGTTGCAGGTGGAGTTGCTTAATTTCCCATTTCTGCTCAGCCTGCAGAACCTGGATCTTGGACTAATTGCAAATTGTCATTTCCTTGTGAGTTTATTAGAACCCTCCAGAACAAGTTTCTGGTTAGCTAGTTTCTCTGTGTGTTGTCTCATTTATTGTTGGTTCTGGTTCTTTGGGGTTCCTACTCATACTCTGGAAAGCTCCAATGTCTTAAGTCGTCGGTCTCCCAAGCACAAAGATTCACAATGATACAATCACCTCTCAATCATAGCAGCATCGATGCAGTACCGTAGCTGGTTTCCTAAAGCCATCCAGACCTCTTTCTGTGGCAAGAGAGAAATAAGACCTTCTGGTGAACCGAGGACTAATTATCCTAATAAACATGTGAATTAACAGTTCCTTTGGTTAAACAAAGCACCAGAATCTGATAATGGGAACATGTGACTCACAGTATTTCCCTCTTTGCTTTATCTACCAGGCAGCTCACAGAAACCACTGGCCTTCCCTGTGTTCCCATTTTATGTCATAAATATATGTTTAATTAACTTATTATAAAAGGCCCTTTGTCATGGACCATATCAAATTATTCTTATATAGAAGAGGTTATACATGTTTTAAACATTTTAAAATAAATCTGAAAAGAATACTACATCCTGGGCAACCTCCCCGCATATGGGGCTCGAAGAAGCTCTATGCAGTTATGGGTAAGGCAGAGTCAGAGTGCCTTCAGTGTAGTTCAGCAGATGCTGAGAGGCTGCTGTGTGCTGGACTCTGATCCCACCAAATAGAGTAGGGCTGAGCCCCTGCCCACTATGACAGCCTGGAGATACAAGCTGTTCCCTTTGCCTCCCTGAGCCCTGAGCTTTATAGCCTATAGACAGCTGAAAAGCAGGCTGCATTGGTTACCCAGTCAGTTACCCAGACCCAAATGCCAGGCCTTGGCTAACCCCAGTTATTACCTAATTTTAAGATCCTAATGTATCTTTTAAGACCTGGCTTGTTCATTCTTTCATTTGTTTACTTATTCATTGATTTTGTAAATATTTATGGAGCATCTGCCATGCTACACGCTGTTGTAGCAGCATCAGCCACCCTGAAGTTGGTGGATGAAAGGGGACAGATCAAAGGGGCTGATGTATGGAGGGACACAAGTTAGACTTGACCAAGACAATATTATTCCTCCTCTGGATGCCACGAATATATATAGTCATTAGCTCTTGGGCCCCCATGAAGCACTGTTGACATTTTGTGGTTTAAACACCGAAGAGTAAGGGAATATTGGAAATGGCAAACATCTGATGTAGTGTAAAGGAGACTAAATATTTTGGTGGTGTTCATAAACACTGAGGAGGAAAGTCGTTCGTTTGGTTCATTTGTGTGCTCTCTCTCTCTCTGTTTTGGCACACTATCCTCTGTTCTCCTTCTCCTTTTCTCTTTCCTTTTTTCTCCCTTCATCTCCCCACTTCTCTGATCTCTCCCACCTGAACCCCTTCTACACTGGTGCCCTCCCATCCATCCTACCTCCTCTACTCCCCTCCCTAGACAGTAGTAACCACATGTCAGTTGGAGAAACATGATGGCAACTTGGTCACACTGTTCTTCTCAGTCTGTGTATGTCGGTGATCTCAGTGCCCATCTGGCAGATCTCTCCTGCCCTGGCTCTTCTGCTCACCACAACCACCCTTGACTTTGTGATCACTGATAACCTTCACCTTCTCTAATCTGAATCCCAAGCTTCTCACTCCTGACCCACCACCTCCCCTCCTCGTCTGCTCAGAACCCTGAACGGAAGCTGAATGGAACCCTGAACGGAAGGGTTCTGAAGCTGTTGAGAACCCTGACCAGAAGCTGAATGGAACCCTGAACGGAAGGGTTCTGAAGCTGTTGAGAACCCTGACCGGAAGCTGAAATATCAATGGGTCATTGCTTTTCACAGTCCTCTGTGAAAGATTACCGGCCAAGCCAGCATCTGGAGAATTCCTGGTCTACCACCTCCCCGTCTGGAGAAGCTGGAAGAGCCAGCTGCATGGGCATGTGACCCATGTACTCACAGGCCCTGTGTCCTGAGCTCGCTGTTTTAATTTTATCTTTGAATTTGTATTTTTGTGAATAAAGTCCTATGAGCTAGTGGAGCATGCTCAGAGAACTTGGAGCTTTAGTTCAGGCTGGATTCCTCCTACTGCTTCTCCACTTCCTGGTCCCCTGAGACCTCCAGCCCCACCTGACCTTCCCTTCCCTGTTTCTATGCAGGGATCAATGCTACCCTCCATCCCTGGAAGGGGTGTAGGCACAGGGCAGTTCTAGGTTCCAACTTGGGCACTGCATAACATCTTAGTGGTGCAGGGCTCAGGCTAATGATGCCATGGTTGTTCTGTGGGCTACTGGGCAGGGTCAAGCCGCTCCCACCCTGATCCAGGTACCTAATGCACCCTGACACAGAAGTGGCAGTGTCCTTGGGGTCATCCATTATCCATGTGTTGGAGGAGTGGGCTCTTAGGGAAGACGCTTGGCTCAACTTCCCCACCCCTAGCCAGGGCACAATCCGAGGCCCAGGAGTTGGTGGGCACGAGGCCAAGTCGCGAGGCCTCCAGTGTCTGCGCTCATTGTCCTGTAAGTAACCACAGCAATAGCTAGCAAACCAAAAACAGTGTGATAGGTTGAGACAGAATGTGGAAGAAGGGAAAAAGCTTTATATTTTAGTACCTTTAACAGTGCTTTCTATATGCTTTATGAACAAGGAGCCTGCATTTGCATTTTGCACTGGGCTCTGCTAATTTTGTTGCTGGTCCTGCTCCCTAGTAGCCTGAGTCAGCAAATCTTTGGGTCGTCTGAGTCCACAGTGCGCTGACCCGCCCTTTTTCACAGTTCCTCCCCTGCCCATGTGCTCACTTTCCTCCTTACCCAGCTTGGCTCGCTCTCTCAAGCAAGTCTTTGGATGCTGACATCCCCCCTAAACAACCCTTCTGCGGCCTGGTTTGATTGTCCTTAGCAGGCGTGCAAGTTCTATGGCACTGCTTCTTGCTGGGTATGGAGGATGTGCTATTTTGTCCACTGCATATTTTTTAAAGAAAATGAAAGGTTAGCATAACTGTTTCCAGAAGGCACATTGAATCACTCAGTTGAGTCCCAGCCAGTTGCTGCAGCGTTAGCCTTTGAAGCAAACTTGAACCAACACAGGACCAGCCTGGAAGTCCCAGCCTCCGGAAATGATGCCGTGGATTCTGCAGATTCAGCAACAAAAATATTTTTGTAACTCAGAAACACTTCATAATTTTCAAAGGCGAGAAAGAAGTAATTGACTTGGCTTATTAGGCTGAAAAAGAGTTGCCAATTTTTTCTTTGGTTTTGGTGTTACTGTTTTTTTTTTCTTTTCTTTTCTCCAAGCTTCAGGGAATGAGATTAAATGAGCACTCAAGCGCTACTAGGCAGAACCCTGAATAGAAGGAAGCTGAAATACCAATGGGTCATTGCTTTTCACAGTCCTCTACGAAAGATTACTGGCCAAGCCAGCATCTGGAGAATTCTAGGAATCGCCCCTCCTCTTGCAGCGGTATAAGTTTGCAGGAATCATCTCACCCCACTGGGGAGTTGTATGACAAAAGGGATTTATTAGGGACCCTGTTGCCTGTTTGGATCTTATCAATTTAACTATTGTCTGCTAATGGATTTTTTGGAAAGCAACCAGGTTTTCTGTAAAGAACAGCTAATTGTCAGAGCTGAGATGACCATTGGAGATCACTGGGCTCAACTCCTAATTTTAGAGGTGGTAAAACCGCAGCCCAGAGAAGCTGATCAAGTGGTCCAAGGTCGTAGACTGAGTTCATGCAGGACCAAGACCCAGCCCTGATGTCCTGCTATCTGGGACAGTGTTCTCCCAGCACACGTGGAGCCTGAGGGGGTAATATGTGTGTGTGTGTGTGTGTGTGTGTGTGTGCACGCGCATGTATTCATATACACATAGGTGTTTTGCCTAAGTTTTCACTTCTGCCCCACCTTGGTTGATCTTGGAGAATGAGCCCGAGGCGTGCTGTCAGCCTGGGGGCCTCACTCAGCATAGGCCCAACTTTTCTGCTCTGGGGGAGTTCCAGCAGTTATGGTTCATCTGTGGTTCAGTTATGGAACCCACACCACACGTAGCGCCCCCAAAGCCGAGGCTGCATGCACAGACCTCCCCTCCCTTCTCGTGGTGGGCCTCTGCTTGGATTCTTCCTAAACTCCTTTGCCCTGCTCTGTGTTATACCCACTCTGGTCCCCTGTCCCTGTGGAGTGATCCAGGGCACAAGAGCAGCTGTTTCCCTGCTGGCCGCTGTGTGCCCCAAGCATCTGGGAGGTGGGGAGCGGGCTGGGGAGAGGAACACCTGGAGTGGAGGTTGGGATCAGGGAGGGCCCCAGTCCCGGTACCACCACCACCTGCTGTTGGACCTGCAGTCTCCTCATCAGCAGAACAGCTGTGAAGCCATCCTGCCCATCCACAGGGTGGTGGGTTGTGAAGGCTGCATACCTGGCAGAGCTGGAGAAGCTCTGGGAAGGTGCTGGACATGCGCCCTAGGAGTGGTTTCCCTGCCTTGCCCAGACTCTGCTCCCATCACCTGAACCTCCCTGTCACCACCACGGAACTGCTGTGACCATTGCTTTCTTCTTAAACAGATTAACAGACATCTCCTGCTCCACCCCGCCAAACAAACAAATGAACAAACAAAAAACGTGCTTGAAGGAGTATGAACTTATACAGTCTTTTCTAAACACTGTTAAGTGCTGGTATTGGGATCTTCTTTTAAAAGGAACCATATTCCCCAGGCTTTGGATGACACTCATGGTTGCCCACCCTCCAACTTCCTTCCCTGCTGGCAGAACCCTGGGTTTGTTTTAGTTCCACCCCTGACCCCACCGCATTCCTGACTCAGGCAAATCCGCAGGGTCCAATGCAGTCAGGGGGGCCACGTTCCCTCCTCCAACGGGTGCTGAGGTCGCTGCTTGATTGGATGCTGCTGATGACCTGCGAGGAGGAGGGCGCCAGGGCGCTTTTGGGACTTTGCTCTTCTGAAGAGATGCTTCCACAGCACGGTCGCAGACACAGTCACGTCTTGATGTGATGTCTGGAATGGTGGTGGCCATCTTGTGGCTGTGAGAACAGGCTGAGGTTGATTGGATGGAAGGAAGGAAGGATCCTTGTTCTTGACGCTGTCTGTGAGCCTTCAGGTTATCGCCCTGGCACCACCCAGCCCTTGGAGTAGACACCTGTCTACTCTATATACTCCATTTGGAGTTGGGTTTTTTGGTCACTTGCAGTTGAAAACACCCTAACTGATATACACAAACTATTTTTAGCGTGGGTCTGTGTTTGGCCCTTATGGAAGACTCTGGGCTGAGCTGCCCGTGGTGAGGGAGATGGACTTCGTGTCTTCTTACCACTCTGTGTCCTGGTGGCTTGTATGTGTCTCTGCCCACGAGACTTTTGTGGATTTTCTTAATCGTATGCTTCTTGCACCAAGCACATAGGAGACACTCAACGAATGGTTGTTGGGAGAGTTCTCTTTCACGGAGGTGGTGTTTTGTGAAACGATGCTGCCAGGCCTGCTTGTTGTTTGTCTGTTGGTTGTAATCCGCATGGATGCAAAGAGCCATCTTTAATCATGCTGTGGACCAGCCTCTTCCGAGGTGTTAGCATTACTCCCACCACCTGCTCAGCATCCTGCCTACGGCTAGGACTTTGTAATTTACATAGATACGGTGGGGAAACACGGAGCCCATGGCCAGGACTCTGACACCCTCACTGGAACTACATCTACCCTGGGTGGCTGTCTAGGACATTAGGGGATTCGTGTCTTCCTAAAGTCCCTCTGTTGAGAGACTTCTTCTGGCTCTGTTGAGAGGACACTATTTAGCATTGTGAGTCCCTGCAGGCTGGGGGCCAGTGGCCGTTTTCCTTCTAGATTCCCCCTCTCTTCTTCTGGCCTCCCAGGCTTCCTGCTCCTGAGACTGTGAGAAGTGGCCTGTGCTGGGCTCACTGCAGAAAGACTGTCGTCCCCGAAGGTCTTGTGCCAAACTTGAGCTACAAGCTCTTTAGGGGGGCCTGAGGTCTCCACCTGGGCTCTGTGAGAGCAGCAGTGGCTGTTTCTACCCCCTCACTGCTGTCATGCCCCCACTTCACTTGCATTTTCTTCACTCTCCAGCCATGTGAGGATCTGCATGAGGAGTGGGACTCACGTGCCCTTTCTTCTCCTCTTCCCCTTGGCCTTTTCATCTGCCAGTGGCGGACAGATGTTTGCCCCATTTACTTCTAGGCTCACTGTGGGGCTCCAGGGAGATGGTGAAGTGGCCAAGGAGAGGAGCTGCCACCTTCAAGACGGCCTGTGGCCAGTGCTGCTTTAAAGGGAGACTCAGAGATGCTTTGCTGTGGGTGGCGCGGGAACCAGTATGGGGACAGCAGTGCAGAGGCCTTGGACTCAGAGTGCGTGGGCCCCACGGGGCTTCACGGCGCCTGTGGCTGTGCACTTCCAGCCTTATCTGTGCTGCATCTCCTCCACATTCCCCTGTGGAGCTGATGTCTAGACAGCTATGGAATTAAATGCTCAATTACCGAGTAGGAATTTGGCCAGAAGAGGTATAGCTGCTGAGCAGACAGACTCGAGGTGAGGCTCACGGCTGAGAACGGGCCCCACCTGGCTCTGGAATGAGCTGAGGGGCCCCATGCTCCTGCAGCCAGTGGCTCCTGTGGGGAGTTGGGGCAGTGACCCCCAAAAGGCAGTTTGACCTCATGGAGAGTCATAAATCTGGCCTGGTCAACATCTCTGCAACACATTATTCCATTGCAAAGATTTCTGCCTATGATTGGAATTCTGGGTGAACATGTACTGGGCGTGTGGGTCTGAGAGCTGGGAAGCCTGTTCTCTTGTTTAGCCAGGCTTCCCATCAGCTGTGAGAATTGCCCCCATCTCTGAGCCTCAGTTTCCACATCTTTAAAATGGGGGGAAAATACAGCTCAACTCCTAAGGGTGCCATGAAAGTACTTTGTCACCTGCCAGGCAAAGGCTCATTCCTTTCACAGAAATGCAGGGTTTACAATGTGAGACCCCTCCCCACTTTGCCGCATGTGTCTGCTTGCTTTTTTCTGTCTTAGGGTTGCCCTACATGAGCTAGGAAATGTCCGAGTGGATAAAAACATAAACGAGATGATCACTGGTGGTGCCCATTGGTGCAGCCTTTGCCTAAATGGCCACTACGTAGCCACATTTTCTCGTCTGTGTTCAGGTGAGGACTGGTTCCTGGGGAGACTCCCTGGGTTCACATTATGGGTGTCCATCTTGTCAAAGCCCATATGGTCACCCAAGTGTGACTGAACCACGGGGTGCTCTGGGCCCCATTTTTGGCAGCAGGCAGCATCCCCTGGAGGCCTGCCCCTCCCCAGGAGCATAGAGAGCAGCGCCCATGGACAAGCAGCCTGCAGCCTCCATCTTCTCCTCCCTGCCCGGGGCTCCCCAGCCCCAGCCTCACAGCTTCTCCAAAAATGTTTGTCTCCTTGCCACATCCTCTGGGCCCGAGCTCAGATGGTGGAAAAGAAGAGCTGGAAGGAGAGTTGCCTTTCGGTCTCTCTGCCTTCTGAGGTCTCCTGAGACATACAGGCTGGGCCTGCCTCCCTTTCTAGGAGGTGCCGATGGGTGGTAAGGATAGGGGATAAGTGAGATGTGTATTAGGATCACCACAGCAAGCCCTGCCTCATAACTTTTTGATGGGTTTTCAATGTGTGGTGAAGCAGACGCCTGCTGGGCCCCCTTCCTGAGTTGAGCTTGATCTCCTGCCTCCTGTCTGCCTCCTTAGGCAGCCAGGCCACCCTGCTCCAGCAACCTGTGCCACCCCGTCCCTTTACCTGTCCCAAGCCCAGCCCGGAAGGCCTCAAAGGCCTGACCTTCCAGCCAGTCCAGGGCCTGAAGGGATGGCAGTGTCCCTGGTGGACCTCCTTCGGCATGGCGTAGTGCATATCCCAGCCCTACCTCCTGCCCCGCCTGCACGCCATGAATGCTGAAGTCATGCCTGGCAGGGGCTGCTGGCCCAGGCCCAGAGTAAACAGGCTGTGCTGAGCGCGCTGGTGTGCTGCTGGATGCTGATGAGCTTGAGGAGTGTGGGAAGTGAGTGTGGGGCCGAGTAGGGATGCTGCAGGCCTGCATCTCCCCCCAGCTGTCCTGCACGCTCCAGTCTCAGGCAACCCCACAGGGAAAGGGTCACCCACTGTCAGGGCAGAGCTTTACCATGGCTGGGTGACATGGGCTGGCTGTGGGAAGGTGGTTGGTGGTTCCCCCTCTTGGATTTGCACAGGCCCAGATGCTCACAGCAAAACTAACACCTAGATGAAGCTTACAAGAGCCAGTAGGTATTCAAAGAGCTGTTCAGATCTTCATTTGCTTCGTTCTCACAGTGGACCATTGAGGTAGCTGTATGTTAGTCCCATTTTCCAGATGAGAAAACTGAGGACCTGAGTGGTCGTAAGCTCAGGCTGCTATCTAAATCACACAGCCTGGCCCCAGGTCTGTGCTCTTGACCATGGACAGTGCTCTCCTGGTCCTCTTGGTATCTGTGATCTGAGGGACCTTCCTCCTCCTCAGTCTTGTATAGTCAGTTTTAGGTCTTAGACTCTTTCTTCGCATCCCTTTCTCCTTTCGGGAGCTCTCTCCTTATCTAGTATGTGTTGGGGGATATTTGTGGCATGATGTAGTACTGTGTAGTGGAGGAGAGAGTCTGTTTCTTCGGTTTCAGTCCCAGGTTTCAATCCCTGCTCTCTCTCAAGTCACCCAGACTCTTGGAGGCTCAGTTTCCTCATCTGTTAAATGGGCATGGTGGTCACCCCCCTCATCAGCTGGTGTCTGCTGCATCCCTGGTGGAGGAGATGGCTCAAGAAACCCCTTGGTTCCACCTGCCCCACCCCACTGGTCCCCTGGCTCTTTCCTTTTTGAGATAGACAAACGTGAGGCCCTGGATTTGCAGTTCCCACGAGGGCTGGGGTGGCTCTCTGCTTTCTGGGTCTGGTCCGTGTTTTCCAGGGCAGCTGCTCGTTCTAAGTGAACAAAGGCTGAAGGAACTCAGGAGGTTTGCTCGGCTCCGAGGATGGCAGAGAGGGAGGGGGTGCCGATTCTTTCCCTGATAGAGCTAGGGAAGCCCTTCTGTGGTTCCCCCAGCTCCCTGGCTTGGGTGACCCTGGAGCTGGCTTCTGTTCCATTTTGTTGTGCAGAGTTGTTTGGGGCTCCTGGCTCTGCCTGGCCTTTGTGGGGCACTGGAGATCAGGGCTTCTGGAGTTGGCCAATTAGCCCGCCCAGAGCAGGGAGCACAGGTGTCTGATGGAGGGCCTTTTCAGGAGAGACAGCCCACCTGTTGGATCTTGCTGTCTTGGGTCCTGGAGGCCTTGCTGTCCCCATGCTTCATCCGTGCCCCTGACCGATGTGGCCCTGTACTCAGCATAGGCGTGCACCTGAGTCAGTGCAATTCCCTGTCCACAGAGCGCCCCAAATATTCCAGGCCTCAGGACGGGTGTGCACATGATGAGCCGGGCAGGTTTCACCGCCTGTAGCTTGGGATCCTTCCCGGGGCTTGGTTCTTGAAGGCTGCCCCGGGCAGTCTCACCCCAAACCCTAAATTCATGTTGTCTTCCTCTGTCTCTTGGCCTCAAGGTTTCAGAGTGAGTCTGGGCTGAGAGCTTCAAGATGTGATGAGACCCCGACTTGGCCTCCAGTTCCCTCCCCACAGTTTCCTTGGCGTGTATGCGGCTTCAGTGTCCACTGGCTCCCACACAGCTTGTAATGTGTGGATTACGGGTGGGAGGGAAGTCTGGTCCTGCCCACAGTAAAGGGATGTTAGTCGTGAGCTCAGTTCCCCACCAGGCCTGGTGTTTCCAAATGGCCCGGCACTGTCCCTGCTTGGTTTTCCATGGTATCTGTGCCTTTACCCATTTGGTTAAATTAAACAAACTCAGCAATGCCAGCCATTGTGGTTTCAGGGTAAGCTGCCTGTCCTGCTGCTTGGCCGCTCCTCAGAGCTGCGGCCGGGAGAGTTCGTGGTCGCCATCGGAAGCCCATTTTCCCTTCAAAACACAGTCACCACCGGGATCGTGAGCACCACCCAGCGAGGCGGCAAAGAGCTGGGGCTCCGAAACTCAGACATGGACTACATCCAGACCGACGCCATCATCAACGTGAGCCTCTGTCTCTCTGTGGGTGGGGGTTGGGGCAGGGTTTTGCCAGAGGAGAGGAGTCAGCATCGGTCTCTGACTTTCTTGTAGTCTGGGTGAAAGGATGGAACTAGACCAAGCCATGTGGATTCTAGTGCCAGCAGCACGACAGGGATCACACGGCGGGGACAGTGACGCTGGAGCAGGTGGACAGCCAGCCTCGTCCCAGGAGGAAGAAGTTGTGTTGGGTGCTTTAGGGTGATTGCAGTTGGCTTCTGGGCTTCAGAGAGAAAATCTCCCCATTTACGGCACCTCTAAAACTTTCTGAATTGTTAAGGTCATTTTTTTCCAGCAAAATATTAGGTTAATGGGAATGAATCTCAGAGAAGAATCATGCCCCCCACTGTAGACACCGTGCTCAGGAGACGGCCAGGCAGGGACATAGATTGGACCACATTATGACACAATTTGTAACCTTTCCATTTCTGTTTAATTGCAGTATGGAAACTCGGGAGGCCCGTTAGTAAACCTGGTAACGTATTTTAAACGTTATGTCGTTTGTTTTTATTTATGTACATGCTGTTTTTGTTTTGTTTTGTTTTGTTTTTTGACACAGGGGGTCTTTTCAAACATAAGCTTGCCAAAGCGTGTTATCAAGTTTCTTTAAAATGAGCTCTGTGAATGTACTGCATGCTTGCAAATGACCCTACGGATCTTTTCTGGAAAGAGTAAGGCAGGCTGGAGATGAGGGTTGGAAATGTTATGCCAGAGAGCACACTTGTGTCTCAGAGTTACAGGTAAACACCGTGAAATTCAGGGCCAATGCAGGAGTAAGGTGAAGGTCACCAAAAGTGCTGGCCGGTCACTGAAAGCGCCTCCTCCAAATTAAATCTCCTGGGCTGCTGAAGGAGCTGGCTGGGCTCATACACACTTTCTCTTGGCCAGGAATCCTCCCTTAAGGCCTGGCTGGAATGAGGAGGAGTTACCCACCCACAAAGATATCATTTAAGTCTACCTTTAAATACTTGAGCAGAAAAAGTGAAGCCCTAGAACATAGACCATCAGCGCTAGAGGGCAGCTCCAGGGCCATTTATAGAGGGCAGCTCCGGGGCCATTTATAGAGGGCAGCTCAGGGGCCATTTGTAGGGGCCGTCTTTAGCAAGGCCTTGGCATCAGGTACTGACATCTCAGCACTCGTGGGAAGTGCGCACGGGGCGATGTATCCCCGCTTGGCAGCTTTCCCTTCCCAGCAGCGGGGCCGCTGTGCTCCCAGCTCTGCCCTCCGCCTCCCCCGCAGCACCCTGGGGATGGAGGGGAGGTGGCTTTGCGGGTAATGAAGCATGACAGCCCTAAGCTAAGGTTGTTTCTCCCTCAAGTCGGCAGAGTCATCTTAAGATCATTAGAAATGAGAGAAGCAGGAAGGTGTAGGCAGCCACCTAAAGGACTCTGAGCCTTTGGAAACGTATTCCTTGTGAAACAGGAGCAAATAATATCGTGCATTTTGAAACTATCTGTGCTTACCGCGAGGTGAGCACCCAGTGGCGACCTGGAGTGTGTGCGATTCTTCCACAGCTGCGCGTGGCCTGTGCTGCCTGGGGGTCCTGATGCCTCTCTCCCTGCTCCCCCGGGGATCCCCTCCGTGCAGCTCCCCGCTTCAATCGCTGAAATAGCTCAGTGACTTCTTTCATGCACATTCTCTTTGGGTGTGTACCTGCCGGTAAACCTTCACGATTCAGTAAGCCGTGTCCTTCTTGCTTTTCAGGACGGTGAAGTGATTGGAATTAACACTTTGAAAGTGACAGCTGGAATCTCCTTTGCAATCCCATCTGATAAGATTAAAAAGTTCCTCACCGAGTCCCATGACCGACAGGCCAAAGGTAGGCAAGGCCCACATAGCCCTGGGGACTCCGGAGATTCGGCCTGAAGCTCAGCTGCCCTTTGGGAATTGGGGAAGGGAAAAGCGGCAGCCCCTAAGACTAGCCAAGCCGTCTCCGATCCAGAAGTGAACAGGAATGGACATCACTAAATCCCTGGTAGAAGGTCACAGACATTGCACCATTTTTGTCCTCTGATCATGACAATGTCACTTGAGTCAGTCTAATATGTACCAGACACGATCCTAGGTGACTTCTGTCCATTATTTCACTTTATTTATGTATGTTACTTTTCTTTTGCCCTATCAATTAGGAATTACTAGTCCCATTTTGCTGATGAGAAAATAGGTTCAGGGAGATCATTCAACAAACGTTTATTGCCTAAGTCAAGCAGGGAGCTTGGCAGTAGACTGCCCAACTGGAACCTGGTGCTCCACTGAGGCCTTTGCTGGTGTGATGTTTATGTTCTGTTGGGGGATGGGAAGGCTTACAGTAAATAATCAGACACATTAGATACTGTTAGTGCTCCCAAGAAAACAGATCAGGGTAGCTGGCAAGGGAGTGACTGGAGAGGCAGTTGGTGGAGATGGTGTGGCCAGGAAATGCCTCCCAAACTGAGGTCTGAGTGAGGAGGAGCCAGCAGGCAGGGATGTTGGGGGAACACTCCAGAAGGAAAGGCAGAGGACTCAGCATAGCTGAGTGAACACAAGGACCCTGGAGTGGCCAGGCCGGAGCACAGTGACAGCATGGAGGTCTCTGGGGTGGAAAGTTGGCCAAGGCCAGGCAAGCAGGCTCACAGCAGGCCATCGTGAGGGGCCTGGGTTGCATCCTAACCGCATTTAAGAACGGGGAAGTTCATGATCTGATCGTTGTCACTGAAAGGACACTCTGATGGCTGGGGGGAGTCTGCTGGAGGAGTTGCTGGAAGTTGGGGACTGGAGAAAGAGCTCTCCCAGTCATCTGGATGAGACATGCTGGGGGCTCAGACAAGGGTGGTGGCAGTGGAGGTGGGACAGAGGGGTTACATTCCAGGTATGCATGGGGGTAGAGCAAGCCTGGGGAAGGGCCAGCTGTCAGGATGAGGCCATGAGGAATTGAGGATCATGCCCAGGTATCTGACCGTTAACTGAACGATGGGACTTTCCCGAGGTCCCCCAGAGGGGAGGGGTCCAAACCAGGATTTGAGCCGCAACCTCAGTGTGCCCTTCTCTGGCCCTTCCTGCAACCTGGGGGATTGGGCCCCCAGGCCCTGGTGTCCCCAGCCCCCAGCACACCCACCAACTGGGCTGACCTTCTGCTGTCCCTTTGTTGTCTCACCAGGAAAAGCCATCACCAAGAAGAAGTATATTGGTATCCGAATGATGTCACTCACGTCCAGGTGGGCAAACAGGATGCGTGTCTGTGTCTTAAATTTTAATAAACCTGAACTTCAGAAGGTGCTCACGGGCACCCCTGAAAGAGAAAGCTTATGCAGCCTTAAGACATCTCAGTTTCTGCTTATAATGAAGTAGCATCAGGAAAGAGGACAGGTCATTAGCCTTGGCCCCTTTGTTTGGTTTTATCGTGTGTTTTTGCATTCTGAGCTGGTTTTCTTCATTGGCAGCTGGCCCTCCAGTGTAGAAGGTTCTGCCCTCCTCTTTGAAGGCAGGCCTGAGCAGTGTGTGTGTGGTGGGGCTGTTGATTCACTCTGGCTCATGTCTTCCTTACCCTACATTCTGTTGAAACCCACATTCCAGGAGGGCCCCAAGCCCCTCCCACAGCTCTAGGCACTCTGCTTTCGACGCTCTGCAGCAGCTAGTGGGCCGCGGCTGTAGGAAGGCCAGGGCAGGCCCAGGGCAGGGAAGTGAATGACTGATGTGCTTGTTTTCCCCGAGCTGGTGGAACTGCGGCCTGTGGTTGGCAGGCTCATGGCATCCTGGTGTTTTAACCTGGATGAAAAATTCTGGTGTCATCTCGTGAGTCCTGGTAGTAGACTCAACTGGCATGGCTAAAACTGTCAGAGGTAAAGTAGGAAAAGACTAGAATATACTAAGAGGTAGATTAATGTGTTCATTACTATGATGGATTAATGATTCACTCACTGTGAAAGTATTAATATATTTTGATACACATTATGAATGGTGGTTCCTTTCTTAGCACTCCAGAAGATGGAGCCACTTGTCAAGGTTAAAGTGTCTCCTCAGTTGTTTGCCTGTGGAACTAGGAGGTAGAGGGAAAGATGGTAGGCCCTTGGCGCCCAGCTTCCTGGGTTCCTGTTCCAGCTCTGATACTTCCTGCCTTGTGACCTTGGGAACGATATGACCCCTGAGTGCCTCAGTTTCCTCCTCTTCAGGATGGGGATGACAGCGCAGGTGCTTCTGATGTGTGGCCAGGCTCAGATCAGGGAGTGGTAGCGGTGATCACCAGCCACAGTGATGCCAGCCACTATGTATCACATGTACTAGGCTGGGTGCTTTACTGGGATGACCTCATCTGATCCTCACAACTCGTGTTGTAGGGTACTGTTATTATCCCCGTTTCGCAGGTGAGGACATGAAGGCACAGAGAGGTTAAGCAACCGTCTGAGGTCACACAGCTAGCAAATAGCAGAGCTAGGGCTACAAATCAGGCCAACCACTATACTTTACTGACTCCTTAGTAATAGCTACTGTTAATTAAGAAATAATAACAATGATGATGGCTGCGCATTGCTGGCTCACACCTGTAATCCCAGCACTTTGGGAGGCTGAGGCAGGCAGATCACTTGAGGCCAGGAGTTGGAGATCAGCCTGGCCAATTTGTGAAACCCTGTCTCTACTAAAAATATGAAAAATTTGGCTGGGCTTGGTGGCAGGCATCTGTAATCTCAGCTACTCGGGTGGCTGAGGCAGGAGAATTGCTTGAACTCAGGAAATAGAGGTTGCAGTGAACTGAGATGGCACCATTGCACTCCAGCCTGGGTGATAGAGCAAGACTCTGTCTCAAAAAAAAAGAAATAATAATAATGATGAAAGCACTTTCCTTGCTGTTACCAAGTAAATCTTTGACTCTGGTAGAGAGGCAATTTTAAATAGGATCAGAACTCCTGGAGGAATTTTACATTAGACCCAGGGAGAAGAAGGGACCTGGTGAGAGCTTGAGTTTTGCCTGGGGAAGGCCTGGTGTTTCTTCACACTAACACGGGTGCTTTTTCTCTGGAGCAGCAAAGCCAAAGAGCTGAAGGACCGGCACCGGGACTTCCCAGACGTGACCTCAGGAGCGTATATCATTGAAGTAATTCCTGATACCCCAGCAGAAGCGTGAGTTAGAGTCATTTTCCCTTATTTTCCCTTTTCCTAATATTCTTGTTGTTCCTGTGGGGGTGGCAGGAAGAGGGAGCGCTGTTCCTTTTCTACTGGTTCAGATGATGGTGTTGATCCCTGACAGACGTGGTCGGACGTTGCTGGTCATTCCTGCTGGCCGACTTGGGACTCATCCATAGGAGGGTGCCTTCTGTCTTCAAAAGTCCTCGCTCCACTAGGACCCTCCAGATGGACAGAGCAATGGCAGACTCATAATGAGTCTCTGGGATGGCCTGGCTGGCCAGAGAGAGGGTTTCAGGAACAGTGTCCCCAAGCCCTCACCTGGTGGTCCTGTTCTAGGCTTTGGGACCTTTCTCCTAGAGTCTTCCAGATTGTCTCTGACAGTTAGGCCCATACCTGTCAACACCTCCAGAAAAATAACCCAAGTAATATCAAAGTAACATGACAAGAAGTAGCTCACCCATCCATCAGGGTTTGTTACCTGTATTGGTGGAATATCCAGAAAAAAGTGCTAGACCAGGGGCCAGCAAATGTGCCCTGGGGCTGGATCTGGCCCACTGCCTGCTTTTATATGAAGCTGTGGACTAAGAATAATTTTTGCGTTTTATTTCTATTTTTAATTTTTTAATTGTTTATTTTCATAGGTTTTTGGGGAACAGGTGGTATGTGGTTACATGAGTAAGTTCTTTGGTGGTGATTTGTGAGATTTTGGTGTACCCATCACCCAACCAGTGCACACAGAACCCAATTTGTAGTCTTTTATGCCTCACCCCTGTCCCAGCCTTTCCCATTGAGTCTCCAGAGTCCATTGTATAATTCTTATGCCTTTGTATCCTCATAGTTTAGCTCCCACTTGTGAATGAGAACATTTAAATAGTTGAAAAAATCCTGAAATAAGAATAACATTTTGTGACATGTTATATTTGTATGCAATTCAAATTTCAGTGTCCACTGAAATTTGGTTTATGACATCTTTGGTGGCTTTTGTGCTGGAGCAGCCGAGTTGAGTAGCTTCGACAGAGACCATATATACGGCAAAGCCTAAAATATTTCCTATGGAGCTCTTTACAGAAAAAGTTTGCAGACCCTTACGCTGGCCCATATGAAGGACCATGACAGCGTTTTGACGCTGACCTATATAAGAGCTACAGTTATAGTGGCAACCACACAAAGGAAGTGCCTCTTAACAGAAGCATTCCGCCCACCCCTGTAGGAACTGCATTCTGAGTTGCAATACTCTTTATAAGCAAGTTGGCCATGGTCACGCTACATGGCAGATAGTACCTGGTACATCCTTCCCTACTTTGGGGTCAGCCTTGACCTTTGATCTCCTTGGGGTCATAAGGCCATGCAAGTGTTAGTAGGCATTTCTAGAGTGTACATAATGGATGAGTTAGCCTAAAAATCTCAAAAGGAGCCCAGCATCATGGCACATGCTTGTAATCCCAGCTATTCAGGAGGCTGAAGCAGAAGGATCCCTTGAGCCCAGGAGTTCAAGATTAGCTTGGGCAACAAATGAGACCCCATCTCAAAAAAAAAAAAAAAAAAAAAAAGGTGGGGGAAGAACATTATAATAAAAAAAAAATCTTAAAAAGTATCCAATCTACCGATGGTTTATTTTTTATTTTATTTTATTTTTTTGAGATGGAATCCCACTCTGTCACCCAGGCTAGAGTGCAGTGGCACAATCTTGGCTCACTGCAACCTCCACCACCTGGGTTCAAGTGAATCTCTTGCCTCAGCCTCTGAGTAGCTGGGATTACAGGTGCCCACCACCAAACCTGGCTCTTTTTTTTTTGTAATTTTAGTAGAACCAGGGCTTTGCCATGTTGGCCAGGCTGGTCTTGAACTCCTGACCTCAGGTCATCCACCTGCCTCAGCCTCCCAAAGTGCTGGGATTACAGGCATGAGCCACTGTGCCCGAACCACTGATGGTTTGAATTATTCTAAGTTCACCACCATCCAATCCTGTTTGCTCTGGGCTTTTAGGTTCTAAACTGTGCCTCTGTCCATGTAAAGTCAGATCAGGAGGAATGGAAACATGCAACGTTACCATTCTGTTTCCCTTTGTGTTGCAGTGGTGGTCTCAAGGAAAACGACGTCATAATCAGTATCAATGGACAGTCGGTGGTCTCCGCCAATGACGTCAGCGATGTGATTAAAAGGGAAAGCACCCTGAACATGGTGGTCCGCAGGGGTAACGAAGACATCATGATCACAGTGATTCCCGAAGAAATCGACCCATAGGCAGAGGCATGAGCTGGACTTCATGTTTCCCTCAAAGACTCTCCCGTGGATGACGGATGAGGACTCTGGGCTGCTGGAATAAGACATTCAAGACTTTTGACCGCCATTTTGTTTGTTCAGTGGAGACTCCCTGGCCAACAGAATCCTTCTTGATAGTTTGCAGGCAAAACAAATGTAATGTTGCAGATCCGCAGGCAGAAGCTCTGCCCTTCTGCATCCTATGTATGCAGTGTGCTTTTTCTTGCCAGCTTGGGCCATTCTTGCTTAGACAGCCAGCATTTGTCTTCTCCTTTAACTGAGTCATCATCTTAGACCAACTAATGCAGTCGATACAATGCGTAGATAGAAGAAGCCCCATGGGAGCTGGGATGGGACGGGGCGCGTTTGTGCTTTTCTCCAAGTCAGCACCCAAAGGTCAATGCACAGAGACCCTGGGTGGGTGAACGCTGGCTTCTGAAATGGCCAGAGTTGCCTCTTTTGGGAATCTCTTTGGAACTGGGAGCACGATGACTCTGAGTTTGAGCTATTAAAGTACTTCTTACACATTGCTTTCTGCAGTGCTTATTTTCCTTTCCCAAGAGCAGCTTGCTGCAGTCTTTTTGGAATGATTCATGATTCTCATGTCAGTGGGCTCCTCATTAGACTGCGTTGTCCATGCAGGTTGGAGCTTTTAGTCTTATGAGTTATTTCAAAATCATCCCATGGGATTTACCAGGGTTATGAGCAGCTCTGCTCGGACCCCCTGGCTTTATGAAGCAGGACTTGAGGACAGTTGCACTCGCATCTGGAGCTTGTCAAATGAAAGATAATCTGTTGACATCATACAGCATGCAATTAGTCAACAAAGATTTTCTGGGCCTCTGCTCTGTGCCTGGCATTTTAAGTGTGTGGTCAGTGAGAGCAGGAAAGACACAGGCTCTCCCTCCCTAGAACTTCCGTTCAGAAGCCAAATCTCTTTCTGAAAGGGAGACAGCTCAGGAGACCAGGATGCAACCCCGGAATGGGCCCAGAATGCACAAGGCTGCAGCTGACCTCATTTGTCCTGGGTTGTGAAATAAAACTAGGCCTTAAGCCTTGATGAGTTTAGAGGAAGACTCCCCTTGATGTGCCCTCAAACAGGTGCAACCAAAAGCAGCTGTAGGCACCTTTATCTCCATGAAAGCTTTCCAAAAGTTTGGAAAGCTGACCCAAGAGGACTCACACAACTTTAGCTTGGAAGTTTGCACAGACCTATGTCCCTGTGGGGAGCACACACCAGAGAGGATGCTGTTTATCCCAAGAGTAGCGGGTCAAAGCTTTCCAACTGTCAGCAGTCAAAACGAGGGCCTTGGACCGGATTGAGGTTCAGTTCTCCTGATTGAGAGCTGAATCCTTCCTCCATCAACAGAGGTATAAGGTCCAGCTCATTACTGGGAAGGCTGCAGAAGGCCAAAGGGCCAACTTAAATGCAGGGGCAGTCCAGTTGAGCACAGTCCTCATCAGTGTTGGTGCTCGGCATCTGAGCAGCTTGTGGCCTGTTGCAACCCTGGCGTGTCTCTGCTCTCTGGTTGGATGATCTAGTGGAGTCAGGAAGGAGCCAGCGAGTCCTTTGGCTCTGGAAGTGTGTTTTGCATTCCCTCCCTTCTCCATTAAAGGTAATGACTCAGAATGGCTTGTGGCTTCAGGGGTTCATTCTCAGATGTTTTATATGTGGGCCTGCTTTCCTGGGTGGTCCCCGGAGCTGAGGTGCTGCCACAGGTGGGGAGGATGCCCTGGGTGGCACTGAGGTCAGACCCAGTCCTGGCCTGAGCCTATCGGTGTTCAGCCTGTCAGGCATCCGGGAGATCACGGGTGGTTCTGCTGGAAGAAACTAGCCTGGTGATGGACCGGCCTGAGGCCTCTGTAAACCTCTGCAACATCTCTGCAGGACACTGGACGGGGCTGGAGTTTTGCCTGCATATGTGGTCCCATACAGAACACAAATGGCAGCTTGCCACTTTGTTGCATATTACATGTGTGGTTACATGGTTGCACTTACCCGTGAGACCCTGTGTCCCATGGGGGCTGCTTGTCCTGGAACCCCCACTTCACATTTGAAGACCTTCAGAATAGTTGTTTCTTCTGCTTGCTTTAGGCTGTGATGCAGGGTTTTGCAACATAAATTAGTCCTAAAGCCTGGAGGCAGAGCGCTGAGTCGAAAGAGCATGGCTTTTGGAGTTATAGATGGATTTGGGCTTAAATCCAGTGTCTATATATCGTACTGGCTATGTAACCTTGAGCAAGTCCCTAACCTCTCTGCCTGTTTTTCATCTGTAAAATGCCCTCAGTTGTCGTCTCTGCTTCCATGGAGCTCAGTTTCTAGTTCCTCTTGGCCATTTCTGGTCCCTTCAAGGTCACTTGAACAGCCCTCTGGCTGGTGGGCCAGCACCTGCCCCTGTTCTGGCTCCTGGAGAACTCCTGCTCACCAAATGTGGGCTCAGCAGTCCCTCTTCCAGTCTTGGCTCCCTCGGCTCTAGTCCTCTGCTTCCAGTTTCTGCAAAACTGTGAGCCAACCACGTGACCGGGCTTCCCCAGCACGCTGCATCACGTGACTGTCCCCAGCCCGCCCTGCCAGATGCTTCTCTTGATGTGCTGACCAGGAGAGAGGCCCTGGTGTGCAGGGGTCTCCTTGCTGTGTCTTTCAGGCCCGGCTGAGTGAATCTGAGCTGGGCAGCTCTATACAGGGTCTACAGGGTCCTCTATCTTTTTTTTTTTTTTAGACAGGGTCTCGTTCTGTTCCTCAGGCTAGAGTGCAGTGGTCTGATCATGGCTCACTGTAGTTTCGACCTCCTGGACTCATGTGATCCTCCCACCTTGGCCTCCTGGGTAGCTAGGACTACAGCTTGCACTGTCATGCCCTGCTCATTTTTGTATTTTTTGTAGAGGTAAGGTCTCGTCATATTGCCCACGTTGGTCTCAAACTCCAGAGCTCAAGCAATCTACCTGCCTCGGCCTCCCAAAAGCAGGAGCCACCACACCTGGGGGGCCTTGTCTTTTCTGACTCCATTTCTCCATCTGAAAATTTGGAAGAATGTTCCTGTCTGGTGGGCGTGGTGAGGAGCAGCACGCGTTGTTATCAGAACTTGAACAGTGATTGTCTCCACCCGGTTAATATTTTAGACAGGTCTGAACCTTGGGCGGTAGCATTTCCATGGGCTAGCAAGGATGCTTTGTCCATTTCAGCAAATACCACTGGAGTCAGGGCCAGGCCTTGCTGAGGTTGTGTGGACATATGTCTGGGTGAATGGGCCAGTCCAGTTCAAGGTTACACCTCTGAAGGTGGTTATAGGTAAGGTCAGAGGTATGACAGCATCAGAGTGGCTCAGTGCCAGTAGGGCAGATAGGTTTCTGTCGTCCATCCTGCCAATGCTGATCCATTGGTGGGAACCATTTAGAGCACTGGGTTGAGGCGGATTGTGAGGCTCAGTGTGAAGTAGCTTAAAAGAGACCTGTGGCCAGGTGTGGTGGCTCATGCCTGTAATCTCAGCACTTTGAGAGACTTAGGCTGGTGGATCAAGGAGTTCAAGACCAGCCCGGGCATCATGGTGAAACCCTGTCTCTACAAGAAATACAAAAATTAGTCAGGCGTGGTGGTGTGTGCCTGTGGTCCTAGCTACTTGGGAGGCTTTGCTGGGAGGATCGCTTGAGCCTGGGAAGTCAAGGCTGCTGTGAGCTGTTATCTCACCATTGCACTCTAGCCTGGGCGACAGAGGAAGACCCTGTCAAAAAAAAAAAAAAAAAAGGAGACCTGCTCTCTGGGTCTCCCTCTCAGCTCCCTGACCTTCTGATGAGGTCCCTGCTCTGGGTGTGTGTCCAGCATCAGCTCCCTGGTTGAGTCCAGGGAGCAGCCAAGGCTGAGGACAGTCTGGAGCACGCTCGTGGGAGCAGGCAGGCTGCCCTGGGGGCTGCTTTTTGCTGCACTGCCCCCACCTCCAGGGTAAGGGTAACTTGCTCAGGAGATGGACTCTTTTCTATTCTTGAGGCATGAGAACAATCAGATCTCTCTTGGAGAGCCATTCCCATTTAGAGACACGTGTTTTTCATGACCTTTGTGAGCGTTCGAGCCTTGGAGGCCCACTCACTGCTGCCCTGGACCAGCTGGGACAGGTGCGCACATTGCTTAGCATTCTGGAGCCCAACAGCTGGGTACTGGAGGCTTCCTTGCCATGGTAAAGGGAGGGCCGGTGAGAGGGGGCGTCACATCTGAGCTGCATCCAGGGGAGAGGAGTGATGTTAACAATAGAAATGGCAGTGTCATGTAGTAAATGCTACCGTAGAATGAGTGTGGATGTGGCGTGAAGGGTGTGGAAGGTGGCAGCAGGTGCTGTCGCTAAGGCTTTCTGTGCCAAGCACAGTACAAGCATTTTACACACATATCTCACTTAGTCCCCTCAGTAATGCCAGGGAATAGAAACTATTTTTTTTTTTTTTTTGAGACGGAGTCTCGCTCTGTTGCCCAGGCTGGAGTGCAGTGGGCGGATCTCAGTTCACTGCAAGCTCCGCCTCCCAGGTTACTACAGGCGCCCGCCACCTTGCCCAGCTAGTTTTTTGTATTTTTTTTTTTTTTTTGTAGGGATGGGGTTTCACCGTGTTAGCCAGGATGGTCTCGATCTCCTGACCTCGTGATCCGCCCGTCTCGGCCTCCCAAAGTGCTGGGATTACAGGCTTGAACCACTGTGCCCAGCCAGAAACTATTTTTATAGCATTTTATAGATGAAGGAATGAAGGCTCAGAGAGATTAAGTAACTTGCCCAAGGCCACCCAGCTCGTCTCTGGTGGGGGTAGGACACGCCTTTGCAGGGAAGTGGGGAAGAATGGGGAGAGTGGGGGCTCCAAGCCCCTGGCCTGGTGTGTCTGACCAGAGGAGGCAAGTGCTCCCATGTCTGCAACAGGTCAGGAGCACACAACTGAGCCCTGCCTCGCCCCCAGGCTCCCTGGAACAAGTCTAAACACCTTTCTGGGACATCTGAGCCCCTTCCCGACTTGGTTCCCACTTTCCTTCCACTCTCACCTCTCCATTCCTCTCCTGCTCTCAATGCTCTGTAATGTGGAATTCACTTCCATTCCTTGAACAGGCTGTTCTTTCTCTTGTCTCTACACCTAAATCCTAGTACCCTCCCTGCCCTGTGCATGGAAGCTCCTCCTCATCTCTTCACCATCTGCCCCACAGGGCTCCCCTGCCAGGAGCTCACACGCTGGCCACGTGCTGTCCTAACTGCCCATTCCCTTGTCGGGACTCACTCTGGGGCTGCAGCTCCACGGGGCCAAGTCCATTCGCCTTTCCACTGTTGAGGCCATAGGGCCGAGCCCATCCTGGAAAGCAGGTGTCAATCAATACAGATTAGCCAACAGCTGAGGTGGGCCCACACCTCCCTGGACAGTCACATCTGCCATTGGAGGAATGGATCCTCTTAGCACGCACTCTTCCATGGAATCCATCTTTTTGTGTAACCACAGCGCACCCAGGACTGTGCTGGGCACATTGAGAGTGGGGGTGTGAGGAGGGGGTGAGGCTGGAGAGGGAGGGGGCGGGGCCCAGAACAGAGAGGCCAGTGGGGTGCTCAGGGGCTCAAGCAAGGGGGCCTCACTCTCAGAGCAGTTCAACTGGGCAGTTTGTGAGGGATAAACAACAGGCCCTGTGGGGGCCTCACACATTGACCTTGGAAGGGAGGGGGACCTCGGGTGGAGGTGAGAAGGGATCTCTGAGTTTACCATTGATCCCCTCCCTTCTTTCAACAGCTGCTCTCAAAACCACTGCGGGCAAGGCCCAGTGCAGGGAGTACTCCACAAAACCACTGCGGGCAAGGCCCAGTGCAGGGAGTACTCCACAAAACCACTGCGGGCAAGGCCCAGTGCAGGGAGTACTCCCGATCGTGGGTTCAGTCCCAGCTCTGGGCTTTACTGACCATGACACTTGGGGCAAGTCCCTTAATTTCTCTGAGATTCCTTGTCCTTATCTGTAAAAAGTGGCCAGTGGCCAGTGTCCGCCCCTCCTCGGGTCTGAGGCTCTGGGGAGTGGTGTGTGGGCGCCAGCCACGTGCCCATGATTGGTCATAACTGGTGTCCGCTCCTCTTCGGGTCTGAGGCGCCGGGGAATGGTGTGTGGGGGCCGGCCATGTGCTTATCTTGGTCATAAGTGGTACCACCATGGCTGTCTTACATCACTCCTTCTAGGCACCTTGTGAGCAGATCAGATGCTCCTTGACTCAGGATGGGGTTCTGTCCTGGTAAATTCATTGTAAAAGGAAAATACTGTAAGTTGAAAATGCATTTATAATACACCTCACCTACCGAACATCATTGCTCAGCATAGCCCACCTTAAACATGCTCAGAACACTGACATTAGCCTTCCACTGGGCAAAATCACCTCACACAAAGCCTGTTTACAATAAATTGTGGAATAAATCGTGTAATCAATTATTGAGTACTGTTCCGAACATGAGGAACAGAGTGGTTGTGTTGAGGCTCAAAGTGTGGCTTCTGCTGAACGCATATTACTTCCACACCACAACCGTTGGAAGTTGGGGGCTATCTGTGCTGTGAGATCAAGTATTTATTTTAGCACATGGGGAAACAGAAGTGCCTGGAGCTAGTAGGAGGACAGGCCAGGTTCTGCCCCACACTCACCTCTGTCTATTTTACTGTCCCTATAATTATTATCTAGCTCCTGTACTTCACAAGGGAATAAAAGTAATGGTCATTTGAGTTTAAAAACTGCTGATTTGCCAATACCCCAAAGACTCTTCAAAGTTCCAACACTATGTTGCCTGCCTCTCTCTTTCGCCCACCTCCTCAGTCATTATCTGATCTGATTGGATGAGCTTCCTTCAGAGATGTCCATGAAAAAGTTCTCAAGTCACCCCGTGGTGTGTCTGGGTGTGGACTGTTCTCCCCGGGCCCCACCTTTCTCCACCACACACAAGGGTCCCAGGCTCCTCTGTTGTTTGGAGATCTTGGGAAATACCTGAGGGGTGACATCACTCAGCCACGGCCCCCAGAAAGGAGTCTGACTGCCAAGCGGATGCCAGTTTTGGAATCAAATCATGTCTGCAGGTTGGAAACCCATCAGTAGGGCCCCAGTCTTTTCAGGGCACTGGGCCTGGCTCTGGGAGAGCCTACCTGAGCTGCCCACCCCCTCAGCATCCTGTGTCGGGGGTGGTCCAGCTGCGCTGACTCACTGCTGCCAGTGCCAGCTCCCAACTCGGAGGCCGAGGCTCTGCTGCTTCCGTCAGAATGCGGGTGGGGCACACACAGGGGAGGGGCCTTCCTGCCAGTGGTCAGTTGTTTCGTTTAGAACTTTTAAAAGACATTGCCTCAGTGTAGGGCTCTGCCAAGAATCAGCAAGGATCAAATGAAATAAACACTAACAAATGCGTTTTTAGTTTTAAAAAAGGATAAAAAGTGGCACAGACTGTCTGGAAACAGCGTACAGTTAACTGTGTCTCACCCGGTCAGGTAAGCATTTATGCACGCCAGCTGGTCCTCCTTCAGCCCACCTCCTCCCCTCACCCACCACCATTGTCAGCACCTCCAACCACCATGACATGTGATGTACATAGAGCATTTCACAGCTGCCCCATGAGATCGTGTTAGAATCGCCATTTTACAGATGAGGATGTTGAGGCACAGAGCTGTTAAGTAATCAGCCTAAAGTCACACAGCAGGGAGGAGGGGTGGCTGACACATTGGAACCCAGGATGTCTGGCTCTGGAGCCCTCTCTCTTAACCACCATGCCATTTTCCCCTTTGTCTGATGCTCATTGATGTTTGTGACTGAAGACCCACTTTGCACCGTGGTATAATTTTCTACTGGTCTAACTCTGAAGTGGTGAAGTCGGCCCGACACAAGTTTAGTGGTTGATTTGTGAGAATGATTTTGTAAGACTGAAAAGTTCACACCACATTCCATGGGCATCACCTCCTGTGAAAGGTCATCAATGCTGTAGGCAATAAGAGGGAGAGCCCGTGGGAACACCTGTCTCCCCTTCTCAGATGCCTGGCTCTGTTAATTGTTGAGTATTGAGTCTGTCTTTGTGCATTTTCCATTGTGTTCTCTTCTGATGAGTATTACATTCAGACACAAAGTCTGAGATGATACCTAGTGTAGAAAATGGGCACCATCACCAAAGGCCTTGCATGGATGCTGAGCATAAACAGGCTCTAGGAACCTCAACAAAGAGAAGCCCAAGGAAGTCATTTGTGTGGGATTCAAACTGCATCAGAAATTCCAACAACCAAGACTCCTCAACTTTGAAGCCATTTTCCCGTTTATCACTCTTGTCCTTTCCTTCATAAATGAGTTGCACTGACTTCGGTGTAAGGACTGCTGTTGAGAAAGGTGGAGTCGAGATGGAAGAATATAAGCAGCTTTCTCACATGCAAGGCACATCCAAGGGAAGGGAGGTGTCAGGAGAATGTTCTCCTGGGATACTGAGTTAGGGGCTTGTCACATCAGTGTCTACTTTTAACCTTGGCCACGCACCCATTTTTGCTAACTTTTATCAAGCCCTGGTTTTGTGCCTGGTACTGTGCTAAATCTATACAGTTCCCAACCCATTAAATTCCCACCACATCTTAGTCAACGTTGCTACCCGTCTTTTTAGAGAAGGAAACAAACTCAGAGAGGCAGCTTTCCTTGTCAAATGACACAGAACTCCTGAAGTCAGAGCAGAGGGTGGAAACCAGGCTGTCTGCCTCTAGTGCTTGTACGCTGGTTCTCCCTGCAGGGACCACTGGGCATTGGTCAGATTGCCTGAGCACAGTCTTGTCCTGAATGGGCTAAGGGGTAAGCATTTGTCAGTCACAGTGTTCTCATCAGTAGAAATTACTTAAAGTATGTTAAGCTGAAAATCCACGAAGTATAAAAATGTTTAAAAGCATCAGGATAGAAAACTTATGTGCACACAAAAACCCAAGCATGGATGTTTACAGCAGTTTTATTCAGAATTACCGAAAAATGGGAAGCAGCTAAATGTGATTCAGCAGGTAGTGGGTAAGGAAATTGCAATACACCCAGACAATAGAATTATTATTCAGTGCTAAAAAGAAATGAGCTATTAAGCCATGAAAAGGCACGGAGGAAACTTGAATGGATATTGCTAAGTGAAAGAAGCCAGTCTGACAAAGCTACATCATATATGATTCCAATTATATAACATTCTGGAAAATTATGGAAACAGTAACATTCTAGAAAATTGCAGAGACAGTAAAAAGATCCGTGGTTGCTAGGAGTTGGGTGGAGGGAGAGACAAGGAAGTGAAACACAGGATTTTTAGGGCAGTGCAACTATTTTGTACGATATTGTAATGATAGGCACACACATTTGTCAATATCCATAGAATATACAACCTCCAAAATAAACCCTAATGTAATCTATGGATTTTGTGATGATATGTCCATGTAGGTTCATCATTAGGTAACTAATGTACCACTCTGGTGAGGGATGTTGACAAAGGGAGTGGCTGGGGGTTGGGGCAGGCAGGGGGCATAGGGGTACTATCTATACTTCTTACTCAATTTAGCTGTGAAACTAAAACTGCTCTAAAAATGTCTATTAATTAAAATTTAAAAATGAAATAATATGAGGCTCATTATCAAGCTCTAGAGCCAGAAGAAGCACCTGTATGACCCAGAAAAAGACCCTGTGATGGCCCTCCAGCAGCATCCTGCATTGGCCCACGTTGCAGATCTAAGGCAGGTGTCCTGGGCAAAGGTGAGCAGAAAGTGCTCTTCAGAGAAGAACTGTAACCACTCAGTGGGCTTTTCTTGCCCACTGCTCAGATAGAGCTAATTTATCAAGACAGGGGAATTACAATACAGAAAGAGTTTTACACACATAGAGCTGGCTTAAATGGGAGACCAGAGTTTTATTATTACTCAAATCAGCCTCCCTGAACATTTGGAGGCTAGGGTTTTTCAAAGATAGTTTGGGGATAGGGGGGATGGCTAGGGAATGGGTGCTGCTGATTGGTTAGGGGGTGCAATCTTAGGCGTGTGGGAAATGGTCATCATGTGTGCTGAGTTTGCTTCTGGGTGTGGCCATAGGACAGGTTGGTGGGTCTGGGTGGAGCCACTGGTCATGAGAAATGCAAAAAACCTGAAAAGACATCTCAAAAGGCCAACCTTAAGTTCTACAAAAGTGCTGTTGTCTGCAGGAGTAATTGGGGAAGTTGCAAATCTTGTGACCACCAGAATAACAGCTGGTAATTATCAATTTAATCATTATAAATTGGCTCTATCTGGGCAGTGGGCAAGAAAAATCCATTGGGTGGTTACGGTTCTTCTCTAAAGAGCACTCCCTGCTCACATTTGCTCAGGACACCTGTCTACACCTTAGCAGAATTCAGGTGTCTGTCATCCTCCTAACCTGGGGGAATTTTATTAGCTTTACACAGGTGGTGGTTTAGTTTTGGGGAAGGGTTATTATCATTTAAACTATAAACTAAATTTCTCCCAAAGTTAATTTGGCCCAAGTCCAGGAATGACTAAAGGCAGTTTGAGGTTAAAGGCAACATGGGGGTTGGTTCAGTCAGATCTCTTTCACTGTCATACTTTTCTCACGGTTTTGGAACTTCCCAAAGGAAGAGACTCCCCAAGCAGGTTCGAGTTGTGGAATTTAAGCCTGAAATCAGTGCAATAGCTAGAGTGTGGCAGGTGGCTCTCATGTGGCTCCCACGTGGCACTAAGGTGCGTTCCTCCCGACCTGCCCTGCCAGTGCTTCCTAACCCCACTCTTTCCCCATGACAGAAACATACATTCCTATGAAAGAAAATCTGTTCTTGACTGATGAGGACTGGGAGGCTGTGACAAGATGGATACATGCACCGTGCCTTGGCTCAGTGTGGCTCTGGGAGGTGCTCCAGGTAGGCCGCCTTCCCCATGCAGTCCTACACCCTGGGCACACAAACCTCTCTCCTGTAGCGGGGTGGGGGGCAGTGACCTGTCTTTGTGACAAAGACCTGAGCTGCCTCTCTTGCATGCAGCCACCATCACCTCCCTCCTGGGCTCTTTGGGGGTGCCTCTTGCCCCCGTGCCCTGCCCACCACCACAGGTGCACCTGCCTGGCTGATGTGCTCTCCCCACTTCCTTCGTTCGTCTGCCAAGCCCTTTCTACAGTGCCCAGGGCTGCTATATCTGGTACAACCTGGTCCTTGCTCACACAGGGCCCCCTCCTCCCACTGGTTCATTTTATGACCACATTACCTCCTCTTTATTCATGGATGTGAGGGTTAATTTTATGTGTCAGCTTGACTGGGCTAAGGGATGCCCAGAGGGCTGGTAAAACATTATTTCTGGATGTTATCTCTGAGGGTGTTTTTGGAAGAGATGAGCATTTTATTAAGCAGACCAAGTAAAGAAGATTTGCCCTCTCCACTGCAGGTGGGCATCAATCAGCCAGCCCGCAGAGAGCCCTGATAGAGCAAAAAGGCCGAGTAAGGGCAGAAGTTTCTCTCTTTGCTTAAGCTGGGATATCTGTCTTCTGCCCTCTGACGTTAGCACCTCTGACGCCCTAGGTTTGAGCGGCTTCCTGGGGCTCTGGCTTGCAGACAGCAGACTGCGGGATTCCTCAGCTTCCATAATCACGTGAGCCAATTCCCATAGTCAATCTCTTTCTGTAGATTTCTATATGTCCTATTGGTGCTATTTCTCTGGAGAATCCTGACTAGTACAATGAGGTAGGTATATTGCGTTGGAGACCCAGAACACTTCAAATATTTATTACTGGGCTAGGAGAGAAGGCAAGGGCCTACTAAAATTTGTGGCTGTATAGGTAAACTTGTTCAGACACATGTACCCATGAATTTAAAATAAAAATTAAATGAAAAGCAAACACTTTTTAAAAGTTTTGTGACGATGGTGGAGGTGTGTCCACCAGGGGGTGAGCTGGCCTCGTGAAACTCCAGGGAGGTGTCAGACGACCTGGGTGTGAAAGGGACGGATATCTGGAGGAAGTAATCAAGAGAGGATGGATACACAAGTTTGCTAGCAGGAGCGGGCAGCTTCCCCCAGCCGGACTGTGGGCAGCACTGTCAGGCTCAGGGGAGGTGGCTCCAAGCCCACCTGTGCCTGTCTGTTCCCTTCTATGCCCCAGCCATGTCTGGCCCCTTCTGTACACCCCAGCCTCATTGCCTTGCTTATTCATTGCTTTTTCTCCCACTAAAATATAAACCCTATGGGAGCAGGGACCTTGTGCACAGACTCTCCAGAGTCCTGTACGTGAACAGTTGAGGAATGGAGGAAAAATAAGTGGAGGGGCTGTGGGGAGACGTCCACAGGGACCTACAGACATTTACAGCCTCCTGTTTGCTCCATGGGAAACATCTGCTGCCTCTGGCTTCATGCGATTTGAAACATGAGGCTACTTTTTAGGCCCTAAGGGGCAGGGGAGCATCACTTAGGGCTAGGAGCACCTTTATGTTCCCTAATTTGGGTGGCTTCTGTTCTCTCCCACTGTATTCATCTTCCCTACTCATGGTTTCTTTGCTTGCTAAGCATTTCTTCCTGTTTTGGTGACCAGGGCTTAATCTCCCCTATTGGCACTGGGCTATGATCTGGTTTAAACCACTCCTTGTCTGTTCATAGGGACACACCTGGTTTGGGGTCCCCTCCACCATGGATTCCTGACCTACCCAGACCCACTCAGGGCACAGAGGGATTCCTGCCTCAATGGCCTGGGGTGACTTGAGGTACTCGGCACGAGAACCCCTGATGCCAAAGATCAAATCTGTTTCCATCTCATGCTGGGCCCTCTTCCTCCCAGGAAGAAATGCTGGGAACTGGTGGTGATAAGTTAGTCTTCTCCAGGGTGGCAAGAGTGTTAATTTACAGCCACCTCTGCCTTCCTCTGTTCCCATCCGCCACCCAGCCCCCAGGCCTCCCTACCACCAGCTGGGCTCTGATGTGAGTCCCTTCTTACAGGGAGGTGGAGCAAGCGGTTCACCTTCCCTCAACATCTTGAGCCTTCCCTGTTATTAAAAGTTGAAGGTGCTGGCGTTCCAGGTGGTGAATGGGGGAGAGATGGCAGGCATGTGTGGAGGAGAAGTGGTCAAGCATGATGGTCCTAGTCCAGAGTGGAGTGGAGGTGTCCTCTGGGCAGCCTGGGATCAATATCCACTGCTGCTTTGTGAACAGCCTGGAAAGTGTGTGTTAAGCAGCATCCCAGCCAATGTTGGGAAAATGATTTAATCTCTTAGGGCTTCAGTTTGTTTCTGCCTCTCGACATAGCAAACATCCAAGCTCCATCTAACTAGATTTAACAATTTGCACTTCGTTATATTTCCTTTTTAATAAGTGAAAAAGAAACTCTCTTTGATCACTCCCACCCAATCCCATTCTTCCCACCTCCTCACCCTAGTGGCAACCACTGCTATTACTTTAGCGTGTTGTTTTTTTCATACGTTTATATATGACATATGCATCCGTGGGCAGTACACATTGTCTTATGCAGGTTTTAAGAATTTCATAAATGATATTGTAGTGTGTGTTATTCTGCAACTTTGTTTCTCACTCGGCTTTATTGTGTGAGATCTATCCTGTTGAGAGATATATGTATAAGTACGTATATGTGCATGTGTATACATACATACATATTTATAGTTTGCTCCATTTGACTTCTGCATAGTATTCTATCCCATGCATATGCCACAACCCATTTTTCTATTTCCTGGATGATAAGCCTTTATGGTGCTGGGGTTCACTGTATTTATCTGTATTGGGGATCCTTACACCTTTCCCATATGTTGGGGCTATATGAGGGGCACAGGGGATTGGCTAAGGTGATTGGCCCCAGAACCTTCTCAGGTCTTCCCATAGAGAGGGGCTTTTGGCCCCTAGGACTAGTGCTGTTGCAGAACACCTGTGCCCCCATGTCTTCTCCCGTGTCCAGCAATGGCAGTCTCTCAGGCTGCACCTGTCAAGGAGGGCTGTGACCCAGAGAATAGGGCTGGCACTGGGGGCTCCATGCTAAGACTGGAGGGAATGTGGGGAGTCCTCTGACCCAGTTCCCCCAAAAAGTTACCACTGTGAGCTGCCCATCCTGAGTAACACCTCCAGGAATGGGACCTGGCATCCCTCAAAGTGCTACTGTAGGCGTCTGCCTCTGAACAAACACACCTAAGAAAGGAGACTTCCTGTACCCAAAGGCAACTCAGTCTTACATTGGGTTGAAAAATCTGTGTCCTGGTAAGTTCCGTTTCTGTGGCCCAGCTGTGGCTATGGGGCCAACCAGAACCACTGAATCCCACTTTGGCAGCAAGCCTGTTGCATACTGAAATGCCACAGTTATGCCCATCCTGACTCCCATCTTTAATTTTCTAGGTGAAACATCCACCATTTAAAAATGATTTCTAGCCATTGAAACTACAGAAAACCAACAGCCACAAGAAACAAAAACAAACAAAACATAAAATAAAAAAGGAAAGCAGCCTTCCTAGAGTGTGGGCTCCCATGCCCTCACTGTTGCCCTCATCCTCTGAATGTGTTCCTGTTTCCAGTACTAGATGATAAATTCCTGCTTGGGTTGAATTCCTGATGAAATGCTTGGACCTGCAGTATTATGTCAGAAATAAGTCTGAGGTACCCTCCTTGGTGGAAGCTTTTTGCCTAAGTACAGACAGCTTGGTACTGAGTACCTGTTAGTTTTTCTGCCCAGTTCTCTTTCCCTCATCCACAATCGTCCTCGGAGCTCTCCGTTACTCAGTTCGCATGGAAAACGCAGTGAACACCCAGGCAGCCATTTCGGCAAGGCTCTGCCTCCTGGCACAGTTAATTGTACCAGGATAATGGCCGCTCTGAGAAGGGGTTAAAACCTCCACTTCTCCTTCCCAAAGCCCCTAATCTCCCTCTGAGGCCCCATTCCTTGATGTAGACAATTAGTGACTCTCAACTTACATAAATTGTCATTTGAATACAGTGTGGAGCACCGATTTTCTTAGGTTGCAACTAAGAGATTCTCGGTTCAGGGTTGTTGGTTTCCTAAAAGGAGCAGATCCAAATTGGAGAGCTACTGGTAGCCTGAGGTTTCCTTGCTGAGGAAACTAGTGAGAGAGAGGGGGAAGGAAGCAGTGTGAGCAAGACGGGAGTTTCAGAGTGCTGAGGGAGCAGAGACGAGGAACTGGGAGATGATGAAGGAGCCCAAGCCCCTAGTTCCCATCTACTCCCGAGGGCTGACTGCACCCTAGCCCTTGGGGACTGTGAGACATCCTAGATATGCATTAGAAACACCCTTTCTGCTTGGGGGTTCCAGTTAAGTTTCTGTTTCTTGCAACCGCAAGAGTCTTGGTTCATGCAAACATGGAGTCCCACAAACTCTGTTGCTAAAACGATCTTCTGATCCCCTCCAGAGCCAGGTCTGCTCCCTTGTACCCCTTCCACCCCCCACCCTTAGGCATAGCTTCTATTCTTCTGCCTTTAAATGTCCATTTTTGTAATGTGTTTTTATCCTAAGCTATCTCTGTTGACTTGGAAGGCAGCAGGACACAGTGCTGACATAAATACAGCATAGGAGTCACAGGGGAAACTGAACCAGAAGTTCAAGTAGGGCCAAGTCATTGCCCTGCACAAAAGGGTCAATCTGGATTTTGTTAAGGACCCCATTCCAACACTTCATCTGGTCCAGAGAGAAGGAAATCAGCTCTCAGTGGGAAACACCTGTGCTTGTAACTTATCTTGAAGTTTATTATGCAACCAGAAAACTCTCCAACTCAAGGCTTCAGGAAATATGCCGATGTCTGGGCCTGCTTCCATCAGTTTCATCTAATTGCTGGAAAAATCATGTCACCTAAGGAGGAGGTCCACTCCCCTTCCTGCCCCACCTCCAGCAGTCCAGTGTGACCAAAAGCAAGGTACTGGGAGATGCAGTGTCTGGTGGGGGTCCTCTTCCAGGTTCATAGATTGTTGTCTTGTTGCTGTGTCCTCATGTGGGCGAGGGCTCTCTTTGGGGTCCCTTTTGTTAGGCAGTTAACCCTTTTTATGAGGCTCTGCCCTCATGACCTAATCGCCTTCCCAAAGCCTCACCTCCAAACCATCACCTTGGGGACTAGGTTTCAACACGTGAACTTTGGGGGTAACAGACATTCAGCAGCGTCAAATCCCAAACTCATTGGCTTTGCACATTTAGGAAGTGGTCACCAGAAGTCACGGTCCACTCGGCCAGCCACCACTGGGATCATCACCAACAGTCCCTGCCAGGCTTCTTTTTCTCAGGAACCCAACCCAACCTTCTAAAAGAAAACCGTGTCTGAGGAAACCTGAGGAGGGCGCTCCCTCCCAGTAGGTGAGGACAATAGTCAGCTCCCCAGGCGTGGCCCAAGATGACCGCTGCCGGGCTGCCGCTTGGCACTGGGTTGTTGTGGAAATGGTTTCCTGATTGTGGTCATGGGCATTTCCTTTGGCTGGACTACACCCCAAGCATCTTTGATTCTAAACGGAAATAGCCACGTACGGTTGGCAGGAAACTGGGACCTCTGGATGTGGAGCTCAGAACTTCTGGGAAGGAGAATGGCATGAAGTTTGTTTTCGTGGTCACTCTTAGGACACTACATTTCTCCCCCCTACAATTTCTCTTTTGCTATGTCCTTTTAGCCTTGAGGGCAATAGTCTGAAATGAGCAGTTAAGCTGGTTGTCATCTCTGATGTTTCCGAAATCCTCTGTCTGCTGTTTCATGTCCTAGATTTTAGTCACATGGCATGCTCACCACATGCCAGGCCCTTTACATACATTATCTTATTGAATCCTCAAAATAGCCTTATGAAATGGACATTATACTAACCTACAAATAGGGAAATCAAGGCTTCAGGTTTGCCTGACTCCAAAACTTACGCTCTTATCCCCCAGTTTGATCTGTCCTTCATGGCTCAGCTGGAGACCTTTCCCTCCAGAAAGCCAACCCCTGCCATTCCGCCTGGGGGCTCTCCCTGCCCCAACCCTGTTTTCTGAATTCCTAGATTTGTGCTTGCCTGCAAGTTTGGCTGAATAATTGCCCCTCCCCACAGATGTCTCTCTCCTAATTCCTGGAACCTGTGAATATGTGACCTTATACAGCAAAAGGACTTTGCAGGCATCATTGAATTAGGAATTTTGAGACAGGGAGATCATTCTGGATTTTCTGGTGGGCACAGTGTAAATCACAGGGGTCCTTATAAGAAGATGTCAGGAGGATCAGAAGGAAGAGGAGATGGGATGACCAAAGCAGAGGTTGGAATGATGGGCTTTGAAGGTGGAGGAAGGAGCTGCGAGCCTAGGAATATGGGTGACCTCTAGAAACTGGAAAAGGCAAGGAGATGGGTGCTCCCCTAGGGCCTCTAGGGGAGCACAGTCCTGTGACACCTTGACTTGAGCCCGTAAGACTCGTTTAGGACTTCTGCCCTCCAGAGCTGTAAGATGGTACATTTGTGTTGCTTTCAGCTGCTTAGTTTGGGGTCATTTATTATAGCAGCTGCAGGAAACACATAGTCTGTGTTGTGATCTCCTTTCTCTGCATCTATATCCATCTCCCAGCCAGGAGGTGAGTTCTGACAGCATAGACGCACTTACTTCAGTTCAGTAGAAATATTTTGGACACTTGCTGTATTTCTGAGCACGCTGCCTGTGTGGGAAGCAATGCAGGCATGAGTAAAGCATACCTCTGCCCTCCAGAAAACAAGTGTCTCAGATTTTGCATGGCTAGAGGTCCCAGCTCAAAACCTTGCATAAAAAAGATAAGTAGGAATTAGCTAGTGACAACAAAGAAAACATATGGTAATATATAAAAAAAAACACACAGATAAATTTAGTAAGCTTTTATAAATGAACTAGAAGTACGGGACTCTTGATTTTTTAAATGAATGACTATGATGACAAACAGATGATGAACAACAAGGAAAAGGGGAGGCAGCCAGAGCCCAGGAGAGACGAAGAAAGGCGAGGTTGGCAAGAGGCGGGAGGAAGGGATAAGATGAACGCTGTAGGTGCCAAGGGGCTGGGAGTTTCTGGGATGAGGAGGGGCTTGGTGAGCTCTAATCATGCCTACTGCTGTGAGTTATAACCTCTTATCCCTGCCTTTGAACTGTTAAGCAAACAAATTAGCCATATTCTCCAAGGTTAAGGTGGCATTTATCATTATGCCTTAGTTCTTAACGTCTGAAAAGGATAGTGGAGAGCAAGGGCTGGAATGATTTAAATCACTTCCCAGCACCAGGGTGTAGGTGAGCCCCAGGGCATTGCTGATGGGCATCTTGCCAGGGGAGAGATTGCCCTGTACTCAAATAGGTTGGTTACATCCCTTTAATGTGCAATTCCCCCAAATCACCTGAATTAGAATGACCTGAGCATATATTGGGATCCTTATGCCTATTCCAGACCCCTTGATTCTGAGGTCACCTAAGATTTGAGAACAGGGTAACTTTTCCCTTTATTGGACAAAAGGTTTTCAAAATATTAATAATCTTAGCAAGCTTAGGAACTTAATTAACATGAAGTTTGGAGGGGCTTAGTATACCCACATTGTACCACCTGATTCTTGTGATTAATTTTCCTTGTAAATTTCTATATAGTACAGAAAAGTCCAAATAAAGTATTTCATGATTGTCCTCTATTAACAATTATCAGGTGTAATAATTGTGGGCATTTTATGGCATCTCTAGCATATATCAAGTTCAGTAAATTAAAATGTATTATCACACCTGTTCAACACTTCATTTCAGATCTTATGCAATACTTGATATACCATAAGTTCAGAGTGTGTGGCTCTAATGAGCTTGATGTTTGAATAACAGAAGATGGTGGACTTTGCCTAGATAACTTTTGGTAATCACAGTTATTCATAATAATAAAGCAACTCTTGGGATAAGGCATTTGCCCACAAACCAAGTGCTTGATAATCTAAATGCCAGTAATTTGGATGTTTTATAACATAATAGGGTCATGGAAACTAATCTTTCTGTAGATTATTTTTATGCTATACATTACTGGCATTGTCTAAGTTGTGAGAAATACTGTCAATGATTAACTGCAGTGTAAAGATGGGCTCGCTAGATAATATTCCTGCATGGTACGATTTCTCAGGCTCATTTTCATACAGAGGAAGCCAGCTTGATCAGCTATTGTCGCACAGCTCCTCAGGAGGGGCTTCTGGAACACGGGGCCGTTGCTTGTTGCTGACGATGTCAGTTGCACATGAAAAAGTGAACGCAAGTGGTGGATGGAAGACTCCTTAAAAATGGCATTGAAAAGGAAGTGCGGCATGCGAACCCTAACCCTCCCGAGATCATGGTTCCATATCGCATAGTGCTCCAATCTAGAATTTAAATGTATATCTTTTCGTTTGTTTTCTGTCACCTGGTCTGGAGTGCAGTGGCACAATCACGGCTCACTGCAGCCTTGACCTCCCTGGCTTAGGTGATCCTCCCACCTCACCCTCCCCAGTAGCTGGGACCACAGGCGTGGACCCCTTCGCCTAGCTAATTTTTGGTATATTTTTGTAGAGATGGGGTCTTGCCATGTTGCCAAGGCTGCTCTGGAACTCCTGGGCTCAAACGATCCACCCAACTTGGCCTCCCATAATGCTGGGATTATAGGCATGAGCCACTGTGCCCAGCCTAAAATGTATTTCTTATGTCATTATTTTGAATTTGCTTCTTGGAAGATGAAGTAAATAAAAGAGATAAACTAGGCACTGCATTCTCCTTACAGCAAAGGGTTCTCAGCAGGAGGCCATGTGGAGGATGAGGGCTCTCCAGGCCATGAGAATTGGGCTCAGGCTCTTGTTCAACTTCTCACTTACTAGCTGTGTGCCACCAGGGAGTTTTCTCAACTGTACATCATCTGCAGAATGGGCCAATAAAACCTCCTTCATAGAGTTGTTGTAGGGTTTTGAGACACTGCATATAATATGCCAGGCCCGATGTTGTTCTTGGTCCTTGTTCTTATTTTTCAATCCGATCCCTTAGAAACATTTAAAGCAATGATTTGCACCTAATGAACAGAACTGTATCAATGACACCAAATGCATCCTGCATCCTTATTTCTTGTGAGGAAGGATATATGAAATGTTTCATTCATCTTTGTGATTCACCCTCCCTCCCACAGTTGCCTGGGGTCTATTGCCTTGTAGGTAGTAGATACCATGTAGGTTTGGGTTGAATTGAGTTGTGAGTTGAATTATAAACTTCGGCAAAGTAATCTTGACAGGGCATGGGGAAGTTGGGATTTTCACCTTTGAGTAGACCACAATTAGGTAGTTAGACTTCAAAAGAGTCAACAGAGACTATTATACCTATCTATTTATCTGTAATTAAGATGTACAATGGCTCTTTGAAGTATGCACATACCAGGTGTCAGAGCTGCTAGCAGCTGTAATCTTGGGAACTTGTCTGGATTCCCTTTACTTTAAAAAAAAAAAAAATCAGATTTTGCCAGAGACACTGCTGGGACCTTCTGGTACCAATTTTTGGACTTGATTTTGATAGCAAAGGGGGTAGCTAGAGGCTCTTTATAATAATAGTGCTTTTTGCTTCCCATAAGAGATGTCAAGTGCTTCTGGCCATGGGGAAAGCCTAGGGTAGTGGTTAAGCAAGCGGCCCTGCAATCATTTAGATCTGGGATTGAATCTGAGCTGTCATTCATTCTGATAATAGGCTAGTTACTTAACTTTTCCAAGCCTCAGTTTCCTCATCTGGAAAGTTGATGTAATGATATTAGGACTTGTCTTAGAAGCCATGGGGAGGATGCATGAAATACAGCAGCTAAGACACTCAGCACAATGTGCGGAGCCTAAGAAAGCTTATTGCTGTCATCGTTGTCTGTTTCTCCTCAATCAGTCGAATGCTCGGCTCTCCTGTGGATGACCATGACTGCAGAATGTGGGTTCACTGCTCCGCATCTTGCACCTGGGCCTCTGCTCATAATGCCTGGTTAGATGAGAACATAACCTCTAAAGCTCAGACTTCCAGTATTGGATAAAAGCCATGTACTCTGTACATAGGAAGTGTAGACACACTCCCTGAATTTTAGGAGTTCATGGATACCTGAAGTTCATTTGTTTGTGGCACCAGATTTGGGAATCTCTGACTCAGGAAATGAATAATACAGGAATTAGGGGAGCACTTACAATGCACCATGCTTCCAGTTCAGTAGGATGTACAATTGCACGGGCAGTTACTGTTATACTTCTCACTTGCCCTCTACTCTCTGGAAGTTGAGTGTCCGGCGGGCTGACTCTGGTCTTCTTCCTTGAGCCACAGTTCTTCCAGGGTCATAATCTAGATACTCAACGGAGAGGAGCATCTCTCAGCTGTCTTCCTAGCTCCCTGGAGGAGTCTGGATGCTCAGATTAGAATATCCATATATATATATTTTTCATATGCTTGTTGGGCACATGTATTTCTTCTTTTGAAAGGTATCTGTTCATGTCCTTTTCCCACTTTTGAATGGGGTTGTTTATTTTCTTGTAGTTTTGTTTAAGTTCCTTATAGATGCTAGATATTAGACTTTTGTCAGATGCATAGTTTATAAAAATTTCTCCCATTCTGTAGGTTGTCTGTTTACTCTGTTGATAGTTTCTTTTGCTGTGCAGAAGCTCTTCAGCTTAATTAGAGCCCATCTGTTAATTTTTGCTTTTGCTGCAGTTGGTTTTGGCATCTCCTGTCTTTGCTGTTGTGAATAGTGCTGCAATGAACATACACATGCATGTCTCTCTAGGATAGAAAGATTTATATTCCTTTGGCTGTAAACCCAATAATGGAATTGCTGGGTTGAATGGTAATTCCGATTTTAGGTCTTTGAGGACTCGCCACACTGTTTTCCACAATGGTTGAACTAATTTACACTATCATCAACAGTGTATAAGCATTGCTTTTTCTCTGTAACCTTGCTAGCACCTGTTATTTTTTGACTTGTTAATAATAGTCATGCTGACTGGCGTGAGATGGTATCTCATTGTGGCTATGATTTGCATTTCTCTAATAATCAGTGATGTTGAGTTTTTTTCAAAAGTGGGAGCTAAATGATGAGAACACATGGAGACATAGAGGGAAACAACAGACACTGGGGCCTATTGGATGGAGGAGGCTGGGAGGAGGGAGAGGGTCAGGAAAAATAACTAATGGGAACTAGGCTTAATACCTGGGTGATGAAATAATCTGTACGACAAACCCCCATGACATAAGTTTACCTATATACCAAACCTGCACGTGCACCCATGAAATAAAAAGTTGAAAAACAAATACTCATACAATGAGAGTTTCATTATGGCTCTCAACTCAACGAGAAGTACTTTTGTAGTCGTTTAAGCAAGCTAGCCCAATGAAACTCTCATGGGAAAGGAGCCAGATCTTGAACAGCTTACGTCGTTCTTTTCTGGTGGTCATTAAATGTCTAAATAAGTTACTTGAGTAACTAAATTAAGACAGGCTAAAGGGGAGAAACATTGGTTCAGTCCTTTGTCTGCATGTTTACTTGTTTAATTGTTCCTCAATCAGTCTGGAAGCCCCAGGAGGGCAGTGGCCCTGTGTTCTTTGTTCACTACACAGTGCCTGGCACAGAGTAGGTACAATAAGTATTTGTGGACTAAATGATAATCTGTGATTCTCATACTGCTGTTCTGTGGGAGGAACTCTGCCATCAACCAGTAGATTGTGATTGTGTCTGGAGGACCTAGGATCCATGGAATGATTTTGACTTCTCTATTTGCTGTAGAAAAATTTATTGAGAAAAAAAGCATATGTTCATATAGAGTATTAAGCCACCCAATATATCTTCCCCAAAGTTCATATAAATTCTAACAAGGCTGATACAGTTGATGCTAATAAACATCTTTCTTTCATGGTTATGGTCAACTGTGCTTTAATAGCATTTGGTGGATCCATGATTTACTTACTGTTCATTTCTTGGTCAAGAACACAACTTCCACATACAGAAACCAATAGCATTGCTATACATTAACAATGAACTATCTGAAAAAGAAATCATGAAAACAAGCACATTTACAGTAGCTATAGAAAAATACCTAGGAAAAAATTAACCACGGAGATAAAAGACTTGTACACTGAAAACTATAAAATACTGATGAAAGAAATTGAAGAAGACACAAATAGAAAGGATATCCTATGTTCATGAACTGGAAGAATTAATATTGTTAAAATGTCCATGCTACTCAAAGCAATCCACAGATTCAATGCAATCCTTATCAAAATTTTAATGATTTTTTTTTACATAAATAGAAAAACATTCTAAAATTTGTGTGGAACCACAAAAGACCTCAAATAGCCAAAGCAATCCTGAGCAAAAAGAACAAAGCTGGAAGCATCACACTACCTGAATTCAAAATATAATACAAAACTATAGTAATCCAAACCACATGGTATTGGCATTTAAAAAAAGACATATAGGTTGGGCACAGTGGCTCATGCCTGTATTCCCAGCACTTTGGGAATCCAAGGTGGGCAGATCACTTGAGATTAGGAGTTTGAGACCAGCCTGGCCAACATGGTGAAACTGTGTCTCTACTAAAAATACAAAAATTAGCCAGATGTGGTGATGGATGCCTGTATTCCCAGCTACTCAGGTGGCTGAGGCAGGAGAATCACTTGATGGGAGGAGGGTGAGGGATAAAAGACTACCTATTGGATTCAGTGTATATTACTCGGGTGATGGGTGAACCAAAATCTCACCACTAAGGAACTTATTCATGTAACCAAATACCACCTCTTCCTAGAACTGATAAGTGAATTCAGCAAAGTTTCAGGTCACAAAATTAGTGTACACAAACCAGTAGCTCTGCTATACACCAACAGTGACCAAGCTGAGAATCAAATGAAGAACTTAATCCCTTTTATGATAGCTGCAAAAATAAAATACATACTTAGGAATATATCTGACCGAGGAGGTGAAGGACCTCTACAGGGAAAGCTACAAAACTCTGCTGAAAGAAATCATAGATGACACAAACAAATGGAAACACATCCCATGCTCATAGATGGGTAGAATCAATATTGTAAAATGACCATACTGCCAAAAGCAATCTACAAATTCAATGCAATTCTCATCAAAATACCACCACCGTTCGTCACAGAACTAAAAATCCAATCGTTTTTAACAACATGAATGAATCTGGAGGACATTTCATTAAGTGAAATAAGCCAGGCACAGAAAAATACTGCGTGATATGTGGATTTTTTAAAAAGCTAAACTCACAGGAGCAGTGCAGAATGGTGGTTACCAGGGGCTGGGAGTGGGGAGTGTTAGGGAGATGTTGGTCAAAGCATACAAAATTTCAGTTAGGAGGAATAAGTTCAAGAGATCTATTGTACAACATGGTGACTGTAGTTAATAACAGCGTATTGTATTCTTGGAAATTGCTGAGAAAGTAGACTTTAAGTGTTCTCACTACCAAAAAATAAGTCTGTGAGGTTATGCATATGTCAATTAGCTCAATTTAGCCATTCCACAATGTATATATACTTCAAAATAACATGTCATATATGACAAATATATACAATTTTCATTTGTCAATGAAAATAAACAAATAAGTATTCACACACACACACACACACACACACACACAATAAAGAAACACCACTCTGGCTGCTGTGGGGAGAGCTGACCACAGAGTACTAAGAGTTGAGGCCAGAATACCAGCTTTCCAGGGGAGAAGGGAATGACTTGGACTGGGATGCTGGAAGCTGGCAGCAAAGGTGGGAGCGGTAGATGGGTTGGGATATATTTCGGTTCTGGCACCACCAGGATGTGCCTATGGATTGTACACGGGAGAGATGAGAAGTAGGGGAAAAGGGGAAACCCTAGTGCCCTCTGCTGTACCACACTGCCTTGGATGGCCTTGGAGGTCACTGGAGCCTGTATGCTGCTGGGTGGCCTTTGCACGTGGTTCTAACACTTCATGGGACTGGGAGCTTGTGCTCCACACAGCTCCCTGGAAACTCTTGACCCGGGAGAAAGCACCTTCCCAGGATGCGTTGTATTTTATTTTTCTGCAACATCCACCTGGTGTTACTTCCAGTTCTCCTCTCTGGAGGTACAACAAGGAGAATCAATTCCTTTTCCTAAGAACTTCCTCCAAAAACTTTGAGACTTCATCCTTCTCGGGGCCTTTTCCTGCTTCAAGAAATGAGTGTTTCTCTCAAGGGCTAGAGGAAGGACTTCCATATTCTTCCATATCCTGGTCTTTGCTGGTGTTTCTGCTTCTTACGTGTTCTTTCTCAGTCTTCCTCTCTTCCTTCACACCTCCCTTTTGACCATTCATTGAAAAGCCCCACATGTGCACACAGTCACTCATACATGCATGCACACTGATCTCTAAAATGGCAGGATTCTTTTTTTTTTTTTTTTACTCATCTCTGTCTCCTAGGTGCTGAGGTGTTTGGGAGTAAAAAACAACCTCCTACATCATCCAACTATGGCATCATTTTTATGAGCTTGATTATTTTGCATTAAAAAACTTTAATAATTGTTTTTCTTATGAATGTATGTTATATATGTGCCATAGATTTGAACAATACCAAAATTTATACAGAAAAAGAGGACGGTCACCTCAAAAATGTACATTGCCACTTTCAGAGGTAAATAGTCTTCATGTTTTCCATTCAGTGACCCAAGATCCCTGGGTCACCAGGCCTGGAGATGACCTTGACCGTGGAGGAACCAGCATTAAATAGTTGGAATCTCACTGGGAGGAAGTGGGTCCTTTTCAGGTCTCCGGCACTTGTCTATTAGGTCAAGACATCTCAGTCTGGGGTTAGCCTTTACTGCTGTCTAACAACCAAGGTGCTCCCTTTTAACAACGAGAGAGCACAACTCAGGTTCTGACCCATACTAACCCAACTGACTTTTTGAAATGTAGAATGTGTCTTTCAGAGCACATTCGCTACCTCCAGGAGCTCAGGACATGAGAAGTAAACATATGCAAAGAAATTTGACAATGCCAGGTGGTGCATACAAAATGCCAAATTATTGGGAAGATATTTTCTCATGCTCCACCAAAGGGGGCAGCTCGAGGTGAGTCCTGGACAGTGAATGTGGCTACAGAGGTGGAGCTAGGCTGCTGCAAGCAATTGAAAAGAGTTGAAGAGTAAGTTCTGTTACTAGGACACAGGTGGGTAGGAGAAGAAAGTCTGCAGAGAGGCAGGTGGATTGCCTGGAGTTGGCATCACACCTAGAATGTCAAACTTGGAAGTCTGTGCTTTAGGCCATGGGCATTGAAGACGTCTGGAAGATTCTTCTCCTGGCAGCTGGAAATACAGGACAAAAGGCTAAAGAATTGATTCAAAGCCCCAAGAAGATAAGACAAAGAAGTAGGCTATTTTGGCCTCGAGATCCATGAAGAACTGCTATAGAGATGAAGCTAAGCCTCCTTGTAGGGCCAGGCATGTGCGTCTCTTCTTGTTCGGGGTGCACACAAGGCTGTGCCTGGTTCCTGCTGGCTTCTGCAGCCTCATCTCTTACCACTCACTTCCTAGACTTTCTTCTGCACTGGCAATTCTCCCAGTGTCTGGTGCTTGCTGCTATCTTTATGCCCTGCACATGTTAAACCTTCTGCCCTAATGCTCTAACCACTGTCATTACCTGCTCCCCACCTCCTTTCTGCCTACTCTTTCATGACTTGGCCCAATTACTGCCTTCAGGACTTGATGCTCTTACTCTGTGCCACTCTCTCCAGCAAGGGGACTCTCCTAAGTGCCCTCATGGCCTCTTTGGTTATCTGATTGTAGTGGCAGTGTATTGTTATTACCTGCTTGCCTAGGTCTCCCCACCTGCATCATAAGCTCTGCAAGAGCAGGGACCTTATTTTATTCATGTTGACTCCCAATGCCTGGGCCAAGACCTGACATGGAGTAGGTATTCTATAATTTATTAGTGAATGGATGATGTGGTTAACTATTCATTTGCCTTCCAGGAGCTAGCTTCAACTAAAGCAAAATGTTGTGTGTTATGAAGCATCAGAAGGGATGTAAGGATGGCGAGACCCTAGGACTGTGGTTATCAAGTGTTGGGCCACGGCACCTTGATGTGTTATGAATTCTTCTCAAGAGGGTCAATGGATTTGAATCAACATTTGAAATACCTTTTGTTAAAATAAATGATATATATTGTTCGGATAGTGTTGATCACAGGCTCATTGAATGAAGCAGGGCATTTGAAGTGAAGTAGCTTTTCTCCTGACCTTTCTTCCGAGGAAGAGTTAAGAGGCTTAGTGTACAATTGAGCCTGAATCAGATGTGAACATGAGTATATAAAAGAGTCCAGACAGGGCAATAAACATTCCTGACCGGGGATATTCTCGTAAATAGCAGTCAAGGGTCACACTAACTGTGGATGCTTTCATAGGCAGCATGAAAATTCTATTGTAATCTTTAGCGTTGTTTGGAGTCTTTTATTCTTTAAGTTCCTGCAAAAATTCTAGACGGGAAGCCCTGCCCTAGAAAGAGTTCCTGAGTAACCAGCCCCTCAGTCAGTAGGTGGCAAGTCTTTGGGCAGAGACTATGGGAGATGTTATCATCTTATTTGCTCTTTAAGCCTGATGCCATTTTTTTCAAATCAATGATATGATAAAAAGCCAAGGACTGCCTTCCTCTTGTTTGTACAAAACTGTCACCCTTTGGCAAGTTTTGAAAACGTATGTTGTAATCCAGGTTATTTAATCATTTTCTGGCAGCAATAGTTTTTCACTCATGCTATTCATGGGTAAATGATTGTCAGCGTGATAAGAGAAAGGGCGCTGACAATGGGCTCACAGTGTGAACGCTTCTGTTTTTTATAACTTGCCTAAAATTGCATCACAGGTTGGATTTCAATCATGATTTGGTGACTAGCTCCCTTTCATATATAACCCTTCTATATTTTTACGAATTTTGTACTTGCTTGATGTATAGTGTCTGAGCTAAAATCTTCCATGATGGTTGTGGTTTTATTAATTTCTGCTTGCAATTATGTCAGGTTTTGCTCAGTATGTTTCAAGATTATTTTGGTAGATGCAGCCAAATTTTGGTGCAATGTTTCTTTTATTCGTATGTAGCCATCCTCTTTATGTCCGTTAATAATTTTTAGTATAATTATATAATATTTTACTACAAATTAATATCACCATGCAAACTTTTGTTGAGTATTTGCATAGTACATCTTTTCCCAATCTTTCTATGTCATTTTGTTTTAGGCATAACTTTTATAGATAGGACAGACGCAGCCTGATTAAAAACAATACATATGGATAGTCTCTTTTAAAAAGTTAGTTTAATCCATTTCTACAGGTTTAGTGTGATTTCTTACACATTTAAACTTCATTTCAAACATCTTCTGTATTTTCTATTTACCATCCTTGTTGTTTGCATTTCTTTCCCAGCCTGTCTTTGAAGTTTTTTAATGTTCCCCATTTTTCTCCTTTGCTGATGTGGAGGCTGTAAATTGTGTATTTCTTATTTTTAATTCTTATCCTTAAATTTAAAATTTTAAGTTAATCCTGAACTCTAACTTTTTCTAGAAAAACTTAAAGTTATTCAGAATCTATATTAAATTAATGTAGTGGTTATTGGCATTTTGATAACTTCTTTGTGATGTGTTTATTATGTATAAACATGTCTTTAGGCAGCAAAGTTATCATAGTTCATTACACCTACCTGCAGGCTTACACATACTTTACTGTGAGTGTCTTTTTTTTTGTGACAGAATCTCGCTTTGTCACCCAGGCTGGAGTGCAGTGGCTCCATCTCAGCTTACTGCAACCTCTGCCTCCAGGGTTCAAGCAATTCTCCTGCCTCAGGTTGCTGAGTGGGTGGGATTACAGGTGCCTGCCATCATGCCAGCTAATTATTGTGTCTATTGTTTTGAGTACTTTGTCTTCAGTTCTCTTGAGAATAGATTTTCAATTGCTTCTGGAAACTGCTCTATCCATTTGATTGGGCATCGCCATATTCTTGAAGATGGCACAGTTGGCCTTACTTAGCTGATTGGCTCAGGGTAAGCACGTGACCTAAATTAACCCAATCAGAATCCTTCCCCAATTTTTTGAATAGGAACAACAACAAAAAAGAGGGCTTGTTCTCTCTAGTCATGGATGCTGTGGCATATGGGATGTCAGCCCTATCAGCACAATTCCTCTAATCCACAGTGGAAGAGAATGAAGAAAAGAGCAAAAACCCTCCAAAGACAAATGGTTGAATGCCACTAGGCTCTTCAGCAGAGGGGCCAGGAGAAAGTGCAAGAGACTCTCTGGAGGCTGTGTGAGTGAGCACAAAGGCCCATAAGCATGACTTTTTAAAGGAATACTGGAAGTGAGCATGGTCAAAGAATTAAAATGCTGCTCATACATATAGCTATGCCACCATCTGACGACAGACAAAGGAAGACACTTAGGAATAGAAAGATGAGCTGCAGTGGTATGGAAGAAAAGTTTATAAAACCAGGAAAGGGGAAATGTTAAAACAGTAGTTCTTCAAAGTCCATGAATGTGGCCCATTTAGAATGAGGAAAGGCAACGTGAAGCGTGTTATGTGGCGGGAGACACCTTCTCAGAATATTTGAACCGGAGCAGACTGCTGCTGAAATAAGAAGTTCAAAATGAATTTTGAAAAAAGAAATCCTGAATGATAGGCTTCATTTCATATTTGGCTTCCACCTGAATCTCTTTTGGTTCTCTGGGTGTGTTTGTGCATGCACACACGTGCACACGTGCTTAATTAGGGGAGAGGCTGCAGCTTAGCCAGGTGAGAGGTGAAGGAGCATGACCATTGGCCAGTCCAGCCCAATCCTGTTTCTGCAGGTCTCAGAGGAAGACGGAGGGATATTGCCCCAGCAGGGCTGGGACAGAGACAGATGAGCATTTTCCTTTCTTTATTTTGGGCAGTGGCTAACGTTTATCTTGTGACTTTTGTGCATTGTTTCCCATAAAAAAGGGTGACTAAGAGTTGTAGAAGCTCATGTTGTAAATGTTTGAAAACATGTAGATTTTACCATCTGGGGGTGGTTGAAGAGGTGTTTTAACTGGAAGACTGACAGGTGGATAAGTTGGCTTCTTAGCAAGTCCTTTCTTGTCAAGAGATCCTCAGATATTACAGATACATTATCTGTGATGAAGACAGTTGCACACAGCAAGCCCCGGCCAGATGCCCTAACGAAGAGCATCTGAATGCACACCCTGCAGCTTTAGGTGTTATTTCAGAGCTCATGGTGACAGATGGCTGCAACATTCTGGATGCCTCCTGGAGGCAAAGAGAAACAGTGGGAGTGGCATAGGAAGGCTGTGAAAGAGGTCCCGAGGGAGAATACCCGTGCATGAAGGAATGGGGCCTTTCTTCCTCCTGTGGGTTTAAGGCTGAGTACTCCTGCTCTTTTATTTTAGAGACAGGGTCTGGCTCTCTCGCCCAGGCTGGGGTGCAGTGGTGCAATCTCATTGTAACCTGGAACTCCTGGGCTCAAGCGATCCTCTCACTTCAGCCTCTTGAATAGCTAAGACTGCAGGCACACGCCACCATGCCCGGCTAATTTTTAAGTTTTTTTTTTTTTTTTTTTTTTCTAGAGGCAAGGTCTCACTATGGTGGCCAGGCTGGTCTTGAACCCATGCTTCTGGCCTCCCAAAGTGCTGCGATTACAGGCGTGAGTCACCACACCCAGCCTCTCTTGTTAGAAGGCCAACCTATCTGCCACTTTTTTTCCATTTTCTCAGCTACAATGGAAAGAAAACTTTAAAGATTTCTTTGAGCAAGCTGATGCTTAGGAAGTCAGACTAATCTCCACCCCCAAATAACTCAGAAATGATTTTTCAATGTACAAAGGGAGTTCTCACAGATTCCTATAAATATCCAACCTCCCTAAGTTCCCGTAAAAATAGAGTTTCATTCACAGAATGCTACATATTCCGGGACAGTTTTGCTATGTGAAGAAGAATGTAATGAAGAACCTCTCTAGGGATGACATGTGACCCATAAATCTTTTGGGATTAGGTGGTAATGTTTGATGTGTATGGTGGCGAGTTGTTCATTTTATTATTTTGTGCCTTATTTGAAAGTTATATTTGTCCTTTAGAAATTCACTAGTATGGTTGATACATTGAATAAACATAATCCATGGTATACTCAAAATGCAAGCTTACTTTTTGTCTTTGTATCTTAATTTTTTTTTTTTTTTTGAGATGGAGTCTCACACTGTCGCCCAGTCTGGAGCGCAGTGGCGCGATCTCGGCTCACTGCAAGCTCCACCTCCCGGGTTCACGCCGTTCTCCTGCCTTGGTAGTATCTTTCCCTGCTCCAGGAAGAAAACTTGCCTGGGTCCTTCTTCAGTAATAGAGTGCTATGGTTACTTTAAATCACAGAGCAGAGTTTTGGGGCTGGCTACCTGGGGGCCAGCAAAGGCATGGGCACTAAACCCAGGTGCTTGGACACTAGAGTCACCCACCACTGCTTGAGCCAACTGGCCTGGGCAGGAAGCATGTCACACAAGACCTGCTTCTACAAGGCTGCAGTGATGGGTGGAGTAGAGAGGACCAGGATTCAATACAACGTCAGAGAACCACAGGGAGAGACCGGGTCGGGGCTGAGGTACATGAGACCACACTTGGGACCCTGGCATGATCCGACAAGGCAGGAGGACCCTCAGGGATGATATATTTTGCTCTTTAAAATAAAACATATCCTATCCGGTGCCGCCCGCCCAGTGCATGTCCCCAGACTAAGGCCCAGCCCCCTTCGCCTGTTTCTATCACGAGCGCCGCCAGCATGTCTGACAAACTGCCCTACAAAGTCACTGACATCGGACTGGCTGCCTGGGGACGCAAGGCCCTGGACATTGCTGAGAACGAGATGCCGGGCCTGATGCGTATGCGGGAGCAGTACTCGGCCTCCAAGCCACTGAAGGGCGCTTGTATCGCCAGCTGCCTGCACATGACGGTGGAGACCACCGTCCTCATTGAGACCCTCGTCGCCCTGGGTGCTGAGGTGCAGTGGTCCAGCTGCAACATCTCCACCCAGGACCATGCGGCAGCTGCCATTGCTAAGGCTGGCATTCCAGTATATGCCTGGAAGGGCGAAACGGACGAGGAGTACCTGTGGTGCATTGAGCAGACACTGTACTTCAAGGACGGCCCCTCAACATGATTCTGGATGACGGGGGCGACCTCACCAACCTCATCCACACCAAGTACCTGCAGCTCCTGTCAGGCATCCGAGGAATCTCTGAGGAGACAATGACTGGGGTCCACAACCTCTACAAGATGATGGCCAATGGGATCCTCAAGGTGCCTGCCATCAGTGTCAATGACTCCGTCACCAAGAGCAAGTTTGACAACCTCTATGGCTGCTGGGAGTCCCTCATAGATGGCATCAAGCGGGCCACAGATGTGATGATTGCCGGCTAGGTAGCGGTGGTAGCAGGCTATGGTGATGTGGGCAAGGGCTGTGCCCAGGCCCTGTGGGGTTTTGGGGCCCGTGTCATCATCACTGAGATTGACCCCATCAACGCACTGCAGGCTGCCATGGAAGGCTATGAGGTGACCACCATGGATGAGGCCTGTCAGGAGGACAACATCTTTGTCACCACCACAGGCTGTGTTGACGTCATCCTTGACCGGCACTTTGAGCAGATGAAGGATGATGCCATTGTGTGTAACACTGGACACTTTGACGTGGAGATTGATGTCAAGTGGCTCAATGAGAATGCTGTGGAGAAGGTGAACATCAAGCTGCAGGTGGACCGGTACTGGCTGAAGAATGGGTGCCGCATCATCCTGCTGGCTGAGGGTTGGCTGGTCAACCTGGGTTGTGCCATGGGCCACCCCAGCTTCGAGATGAGTAACTCCTTCACCAACCAGGTGATGGCACAGATCGAGCTGTGGACCCATCCAGACAAGTACCCCGTTGGGGTTCACTTCCTGCCCAAGAAGCTGGATGAGGCAGTGGCTGAAGCCCACCTGGGCAAGCTGAATGTGAAGTTGACCAAGCTGACTGAGAAGCAAGCCCAGTACCTGGGCATGTCCCGTGATGGCCCCTTCAAGCCAGATCTGCCCGTGCACAGGAGCACGTGCTGCCCTCCTGATACACCATGACAGACAACCTGGTCTCTGTTAGTGGCTTTATTTTCACCTTTACATTTAGAAAACAATTTCTACAAGTAATAATTCAAAACAACCACTGGTCTTCTATTTCTAAAAAAGTAATCCATAACATAAATTAAGATTTGAACTTATGAATGTCTAGGCACTGCCAGGTACCATCTCAGAAATCTTTCACTAACATCCGTCTAACTCTTAACTGTTCATCCCAGATTCAAGCTTACAGAGGTCTCTGATTTCACCTAAGTCTTTTTTCTTAAAGCCAAGTGTCTTCTGAAGTTTGTAGTACACATCTCTAGTGCCAGTTCTGATTCACAGGTCTTGAAGTGGCTTAGTGGTTTGCATCGGTTATTTTCCGACACACCAGTGACTTTTCTCCCCAACTGGATTATAAATTTCTCAGGCAGGGATTGTAGCTTTCCAGACCCTTGGCACAGGCTATTTGGTGCGGTTGTGCTCAAGAAATGTGTGCATCTCCATGCATCTCAATACAGACACACTGTTCTATCTTTTGTCTTTACAAAATTCATCTCTTATCACTACCCTCCTCAGGAACCTGCCAGAGTTTCCCATTTCCCACTGAATTAAATAGAGTCCTCTGTGAGCTCTTTGAGATCACTGCCTTGCAGCTCAAACTTCCTTTCTTCTATTCCCAAATGAATATGAGACTGCATCAAGGTGAATCTCCACCTGGGTTTGTGGCCAGGTGGGCATGCTCAGCACCTGTAGGCCTCAGTTCTCACACACCTGGCCATGCATCCCCATCGCCTGGGAATTGCATCTATTTCACCACAGTTAAAATCATCTGGGAAGCTTGAACAACCTCTCTAGGCCTTATATCAACCTTAGCATATTAGAATCCGTGGGGTGTGAGGCCCAGGCATGCATATTTTAAACCAACACACCTGATTATGCTTATATACTGCCCAGCACAGCTCATGGCCTCGAATTTGGAATCAGTCCTGAGCAACCTCGTCAGTCTGCCACTGCATTTAGCAACACAGAAACACAAAAAGGGCTTCTAATGGGCTCCTATTCTCTGTAAGCTTCCATGGTTCAGTTAAGACACTTTCCAGAAGGTTCTGGAACTTATCTCCTGTATCCTCAGGAAGGACCTCCTAACCTTTGGGCCACAAAGCGATGGGAAGATGGTAGGTTCCTAGTCTAACCAGGAAGCCAGTGTAGAAAAATCTGACTCTCTTTACCTCTTCCTATCTTATCTCTACTTACCTGCTAGCTTTCTTAGCAGCTGCTACTGGAAAGGCAGTGCCTTATCAAGGAGTTATGAGGTGATAAGCCATTGGAAACCCATAAAGAGGCAGCAGGTGAGTCAAGAGACCTTTAACTGGGGGATGGGGGAAGGTCTGTAACCTTTCGGATCTCAATATCCTCCTCAAAAAATGAGAGACATTGATTAGGCGCCTCTAAATTCTTGTGTGGGGAAAAAATGTAAAAAGACAGCCCTTTCTAATAAATCAATTTTGTTAATTCTAATAGGCATGTCTTTTATGCAATTTTAATGTGAAATTGGGAATTGTCTTGCAATTGAGATGTACTTTCAATGTGCTGTTTCGCCCTTCCTGTCTCACTGTGGTCATTAACATGTTTTAGATATAATCCGTGATGCACTATAATCAAGAACACTTGGAATATTTTATGTTAGGGACACAGCCTTTCCCTCCCTGTTGAGTGTTTGGCTTTTTTCCCTTCTCTTCGCTGTCTGAGGAGAGGAGAAAAAAGCCCTACAGGAGAATTCTTGAGAGAACAGCAATTTCAGGAGAAACTCTACCCTCCCAGGGGGCTTGTGAGCCCAGGTAAGGCTTGAGAACATCGTCTAGAGATGGTGGGAGTGAGGAGGCGGATGAGGAGAAGGGGACAGGGACCCAGATACAGGCTTCCTGGGTCTTACTGAGAGCTCTGTTGGCCTAGAAAAGGGAAAGGCTCCTGGGAGTCTTGGATGCTAGCAAACGGACAGAAGAAATTTTAACGAAGCCAAAGGGGTGATATTTCTGGCAGCTGTGAATTGAAATGAGCAGCTGCCAGCTCTGGGCAGCATTCTAAGTGTTACCCAGAAAAGCAGAGCTGCTTTGCAGGAGCTGAGGTTGTAGGGAGGAGGAAGACCCAGGATCTGAGCTCATCCCTTCTCCCCCGTTTCATCACTTCCAACATCTCTGGGATGTGGAAACATGATTTGAAAGCCACAGCCCTTCTCCCAGGCAAGCCCTCCATGAGGCCACATGGGAAACATTTTTTCAGGCCCTGAGAACAGAAGTAATGCCTAAGAACAGCAAATGGGTTATGTTTTATAAGCACTGATCTTGTTTCCTTGTTTGCTTTGGCTGCTAGGAACTTTAGAGCCACAATTCAAGTTGATCTATTGTAGCCAAGTTCCTCTAGTGGAAGGCCTTGTGGTATTCCTCAATTTTATGTTCTCAATGTACCCTGCCTTTGTTTCCCTAGCCTACCATTATTTTTCCATTTATGTGGTCTTCCTAACCACTTCATTCTTTGCTGTTGCATTGTGAAAATTGTGAAAATTGCATCAAATGCTTTGGAGCAAGGCAAACAAACTGCCCAAGTTGCCACAGTCTTGGGGAGGGTGTGACTGCAGAGGTGATGGAGGGTGCAGCTGCTCCACTCCACCGGGGGGATGAGTGGCAGCTCCTTTCATGGGGCTGACACTCCACCTTCCCAGAACTGCTGGGACCAGCTCTTTGCTGTGCTGGACCTCCTGGTTCACCTGGTGCTGACTCCTCACTCCCATCAAAACCACCACCATGGCCTTGAATGCCATGAAAAAATGTGTTTATTCAATGACATCCACAATGGGTGTTGGTTGTGCATCTGCTGTGAGTTACTGCCATATGCATAGGCACACACATACGCTCACACACGTGCACACACACACAGGTGCTCCCACACAGCATGTGCTTGCCTGCATGCACACACATATGAATGTGCCCCCTACATACAAACATGTGCCCCCGTACATGTGCACACACACTCATGCCCATGCACACATATATGCACACCCAGGCACCCATACCTATGTGTACATGCACCTGCCCACACTCGAGCACTTGCACACACAGCACACGTGCACACACACACAGAGGCACCGGCTCCAGGGCCTGGTGCTATGACGAGGAAGAAGGAAATATAAATGGAATATTTCCCACTCAAGGAACTAGCTGAGTGCCAGTGATAGCTTCATGGAGGCCATCCATCGCGGTTTCCCTCCTCACTGGTCAGGCATAGGGACCCCATTGTGGCCATGCCCCTCTTTAGCTGTGGTGACACCAGTGGCTCTTTTGTCCTTTGGTTTGGCTGAGTGTTGTGTGCTCGTCATTGCCCTATACGTGTTTAAAACTCTTCCTTTGTTCCAATTTCCTTAGAGTATTTGTTGTGGTTTTCAACACTACCTGCCAAGCTCTCAACCACGGCTGACTTGGTAGTTGTTGATGAGTGAGTGGTGGATTTGGGCCTCTGCCTTAAACTCTATATGAACCAGCTCTCTGGGACAGAGGGGCACGGCCAGGGCTTCAGGGCCCCCAGGGCCACACCTGCCACTGAGCTCACTTTGGGACTACAGTCGGCTCTTCAGCCAATATGGGCAACAGATCCTTGCCGCCCCCCACCCCCCCTTTTTAAAGGCTTTCCTTCTGGGTGGTGGGTGTCCTCTGAGCCGCTCAACTTGGCCTGCTTTGCTTGCAGTCCAGAGTCACGACCACTATCCTCAGTGTAGGAATAATAGGCTGGCAATGACAACGTCTCCATGACTGGAGCATGGGTGACTTGGGCTGATGCCCTGCCCAGAGGCCCTACAAGGGCCTTGGGGGGCTTCTGCTCAGGACCGGGCTCCTGTGTATCTTCCCTCCAATCCTTGGGCATGGTGAGTTGTGAAGGCACAGCACCGTTTGTCACCAGCGTCCCCTGCCTCCTGTTGATCACACTGTCTTCCTCTTCTGCCCCCTTGTGGTTTCACTGACTTGAAAGGCCCGTGCTTCTGGCTGAAGGTGAGAAAGAGAGGTGGAGAAGGTAGGCTGGTTGGGCTGTAGGTCAGAGGGCAGGAGGACCGTGAGCAGGGGCCAGATGTGCACAGGGGATGACTTTAGGGGAGGTGACCACATAATATCCCAACCCACCCCCCTTGCTTGGTTAAGGGGAAGGGGGCTGAAGCAATCACTGCCCTGGGATAAGAAGCAGGACAGGAGCCTGTAGTCCCAGCTACTTAGGAGGCTAAGATGGAGAACAGAGTGAACCCCGGAGGCAGAGCTTGCAGTTAGCCAAGATCATGCCACTGCACTCCAGCCTGGGTGACAGAGCGAGACTCCATTGCAAAAAAAAAAAAAAAGAAAAAAAAGAAGCAGGACTGGGGCCAGGCACGGTGGCTTACATCTGTAACCCCAGCACTTTGGGAGGCCGATCACCTGAGGTTGGGAGTTCAAGACCAGCCTGACCAACATGGAGAAACCTTGTCTCTACTAAAAATCCAAAATTAGCTGGGCGTGGTGGTGCATACCTGTAATCCCAGCTACTTGGGAGGCTAAGACAGGAGAAGTGCTTGGACCTGGGAGGCGGAGGTTGTGGTAAGCCAAGATTGTGTCATTGCACTCCACCTTGGGTAAAAAGAGCAAAACTCCGTCTCAAAAAAAAAAAAAAAGCAGCTGGACTGGGACCTGTGGCCCTAGCTAGAGGCTCTGCCATGGAGCTCGGGCTTCATGTGGACCACACTGGGGTTGCCACTGAAGGGTTTATTTCACAGGACAACATCAGATTTGTCTTGTGATTTTTAGGGATCTCTCCAGCTTCTGTGCCCAAGGGCCTTGTCTTTATTCCACTTTGGCTCCTTAGCCCCATGGCCACACACTGACCATAGCAGCTTCCAGTACTGTGGTCTGATGTGCCAGTCTCCACTTGGCCCTGGGCCCCAGCCCTCCCTGCCCTGATGGCAGCCACACGGCTGATGATAGAGCCACATCCCATTTCCCTGATACCTCTTACAACCATTACCTGGCCCCGATATCACACCCATGACCATCTGTTTCCTCGCCTTCCAGACCCTCACCCCTGGAACCACCGGGGACTGTTTTCTTCACCCTAACCCGTGGGGCTGAGTGCGGCTGCCAAAGACCCCACAGTCGAGTGGACGTGGGCTCCTTTTATTTGTGGCCCAACCCCAGCTGCTGATGGGCTCTGGTTAGTCCTTCTATGTACCTTACGTCAGGGCCCTGTCCTACCCTCGCCAGGGCTAAATGCCCTTGGTGTACGGGTTAAGCTTTCATTTAGGTGGAGATGACCAGTGAGTAGTTGGAGGATGGACAGGAAGCAGGCACTGGGTGGAGAGGGCTAGGCTCAGTGGGAGTAGCTGGAGCCCATCAGGAGTGGGAGGGAGAAGAGGGCTGCAGCAGAGCCTGAAATGCACTCACTGTATCCAGAGCCCACCCCTCCCGCTGGGTTCCCTGTCTCATGTGGTGGCATCCACACTTGGTGGCAATGAATCCAATCAGACCTGGGAGTCATTCTGGGCTCCTTGGTCCCCTTTGTCCTGCCTTCCCTGATATCCATTCAGCCCCCAGCTCATGTTTCTCACTGTAGTTCCCATCATCTCTGAAATATCTTCCTTCCCCATGGCCGCTGGCTCTGTTTCATCCCTGGAGTGCAGGGTCCATGACTTACCCACCTACGTGTGCCTGGATGGGGAGCCGGCCTGGCAAACAGAGCAGTGTTCCTTACAAGTGTGCTTCGTGCAGATGTTCTCTGTGTTGTGCAAGCCTCAGAATCCCCCTGGAAGGCTTGTTAAAACACACATTGCTGGGTCCCACTCTGCAGCCTCAGATTTTGCAGTTCTAGCAAGTTGTCAGGTGATGCTGATGCTAGTGGCCTAAGGCCTGTGCTTTGAGAACCAGTACTATCGTGCATGGACTGATTGGTTCCAGCTATGCTGGTACTCGAGGTATGGTCTGGTTCATTCAGATGGAAGTGGTTCAGGGGTCCATGCAACAATTAGAATGCCCTTAGATCCATCTGCATTTTTTTTTTTTTTTTTTTTTTTTGAGATGGAGTCTTTCTCTGTGACCCAGGCTGGAGTGCAATGGTGTGATCTCAGTTCACTGCAACCTCCACCTCCTGGGTTCCAGCAATTCTCCTGCCTCAGCCTCCCAGGTAGCTGGGATTACAGGCCACCATGATGCCCGACTAATTTTTGTATTTTTGGTAGAGACGAGGTTTCACTATGTTGGCCTGGCTGGTCTCGAACTACTGACCTCAGGTGATCCACCCGCCTCGGCCTCCCAAACTGCTGGGATTACAGGCCTGAGCCACCGCACCTGGCCCAATCCATCTGCTTTTTGTGGCATCCTTATTCTACTGGACTTCCAGGCAATTCCAGCCAATTGCAACCCTGCAGTTGTTTTCACACAGCTCAGTAAAATCCACCCCACTGTCCCCACTGTCCCCATTGTTCAGGAACTGTGTAGTTGTTTGCTAGGCTTAAGGACAGGTCTGATTTGGGGGACACTTGATCATGTCTGTTTGGTCACTCATTTCAGTCTTTCTAGATTGACATACATAGTGCTGATATCTTTGGCTTCCTATTCATCCCTCCATCTATGTCCTTTCCAAGTCATGGGTAAAAGTGTTGAAGGGGATGAGAGAATGTCCCACAGCTGGAAGCATCCTTTGAGCAGACATTGACCATGATCGGGCCCCTTTGACCCACAAGACTTCCTCTAAAGGAACTGAGCCCCAGCCTCTTAATTCAACAAAAAGACCAACAAATGCTACCCTTCTGAAGCAACTTGAATTGAACACGAATAATTATGAAGTGAATTGAATTGACTGCAGCCTAAGGTCATGGGTGCTCTGGCTTGGAGGTGGCCTTTTTAAGAGTGTCCCATATCTCTTTAAGAGTGTCCCATACCAGGGCTTCATGTCTGGAATTTGAGAGGGCAGTCATGCTGATAAGCCCAGAACAGTTCTTTATGCAGGATGGACAAGTTCCATTATCTTGATAAGAGTTTCTTTTGGACACCATCCAGTTTCCTTGTTCTCATTCTTTGCTCCCCAAGCAAACTGTTGGTATACAATTTTGTCCCTCAAGCAGACTAATTCTGGAGCCAAAGTATACACCCTATTGGAAATGAATGAATTGGCCTCCTGGTGTACCAATTAGTTTTTGGTGAGTATAATTAGTGTACCTGGGTTTCCTGGAACCTGATCACTCTGGGCCGAGCAAACTCTGAAAGGCTGACGCTTAGTGATGCTGTCCCGCCTGAAATGGCTACCCCTGGCTGGTGCTTTGTTGACTTTGTCGTTTGACCTATAACCAGGGTTTCTCTGCTCAGTTCTAATAACCCCCTTGGAGAGGCAGCACACTGTGCTTCACCAACCTCAAGTGCCTTAATGGGAAAGAGTTGCAAAATAACTTTGGGAGGACAGTGATTGCTGGTGAAGCAGAATGGCTCTTGGGATCTGGGGTGGAGAAATGAGGGTAGTACAGAAGGTCCGAGAGCGGGAGTCATAGCTTCAACCTCCTTTTATGTTCCCCATTTCCTGTAAACCTCCGCTGAACTGCTAGTTGCCTTTGTGATTATAACCAGGTCAGTGTAGATCTAGTGTTGCCATTAAAAATATTCTCCCTCCACTCTTTTGGGAATAGGCCACTTACCACCTTTTGTAGGGCTTATGTCAAAAAATCTGCACTCTTCCTGATGACCTCAGAGCCAGTTTTCCTTCTCTACCTATTCCTTTGAATGGTTCCAAATAGCAAGATGTCCTTTGGTGGAGGGGACTCAAACTCATCATTTGAATGGAAACACAGTCTTTTGGTGGGAAGGGGAAAGATTCAGCATCTTTTGGAAAAATACCAGGTTTTGGGGTCAGACATCGATTTAAGCTCTGGTTCTGCCAGTTTCTGGGTGTGTGACTTTCAGCAAGTTACTTAACCTCTCTTAGCCTCAGATTTCTCATGCCAGGGGCAGTTAGTAGGTTAATGTAATACCCTGTCCAAAGTCGTCCTCCCTACCACAGCTACTTTCTATGCCATTACATTGTTCATTTCCTCCATCATTCTTACCACAATCTGAAATCCTTCTCCCTACTGATTGATTTCTTGTCTGTTGTCTGTTTTGCCTCCCTGTGAGGACAGGGAGCGTGTCCATCTGGCATCAGGCTGCAGCCCCACTCCCTAGAGCAGTGTCTGGCACATTGGAGGCATTAGTGTGTATTTGCTGAATGAGCAGATGAATGAACAGCATTATCCTTTGGCAAACACAGAACTCACTTGAACCATCTGTGCAGAGGGGCCTGGTCCTCCTCTTCCAGATCTGCCCACGCTCATCCAGTCAATTCAATCTGCAGATATATATATATATATTTCTTTTTGAGATGGAGTCTTGCTCTGTTGCCTAGGCTGGAGTGCAGTGTCATGATCTCAGCTCATTGCAACCCTTGCCTCCTGGGTTCAAGTGATTCTTCTGCCTCATCTCCTGAGTAGCTGGGACTACAGGCATGTGCCACACTCCCAGCTAATTTTTTAGTATTTTTAGTAAAGACAGGGTTTGCCATGTTGGCCAGGCTGGTCACAAACACAAGTGATCTGCCCACCTTGGCCTCCCAAAGTGCTGGGATTACAGGCATGAGCCACCGTGCCTGGCCTGAATGTAGATATTTCTTGAGCATCTACTACTATGTGTGAAGGATTGTTCTAGGTTCTGAGTATACAGCAATGGATAAAACAGACAAAAATCCCACCTTGTACAGCTTGCATTTTAGTCAGAGCAGACAGGCAAAAGAATAAAGAAGTGAAATAGAAGGAGGCCAGATGGTAAGGAGTGCTGTGGGGAGAGGATGGGAGTGTTAGGGAGTGCTAGGGAGGGGCAGTCAGTAAGGCTGCGTGGAGGAGGTGCTATGTTAGAAAAACTCTGGAGAAGGGGAATGAGAGAGTCTCCAGCCATTTGGGGAAAAAGTCTTCAGGCAGAGGGAGCAGCAAGTGCAAAGGCCCTGGGCCTGGATGATGGTTAGAGTGGGCAAGGGGGAGAAAGAGGCAGGGGTATCTCATGCAGGGCCTTACAAACCATGGGGGGGCTTTGAGCCTTACTCTGAGCAAGATGGGAGGCATGCAATGGGATTTCTGTGTGTCAGGGGTCCCTAGAGGGCTGTTTGTTGCTGGAAGATTCTGTGGTTGGATGGCATCCTGATGAACGTGGAGCTCATCTGTCCTTCAGATGGGAGGCAGCAGCTGCTATGACTGCTGTCCTGGACACGGTCTCAGCTCTGTGTGTCACTTCCCCTCTCTGGACCTCATCGTCCCCAGCTGGAGGCTGAGTGGTGAAGGAGAACTGGCTTATCACCAGCCCCCATTGAACCACAAGACTTCTTTCTGGGGACCTCTGGACAGCATGGGTGAGCCGCTCACCATCCCCACCTTCAAAGTCATTGCCTGCCGAGCACCTGCTCTGCCTGGGGCACTGGAATTACAGAGGGGCAGCAGGAGACAACGGGTCTTAGCTTGGTCCTCAAAGCCCAGCAGGGAGGTGTGGGGTGGTGGGGGGCAAGGGGGAGTGGGTGAAGGAGGGTAGGAAGGGGTCCCCTTGTAACCTGATTGGGAAGACCAGTTCTCTGAGCAACAAAAATGAGTGACATTATAAATATCAGACATACAACGTCAAAAGATAGTTACAACGATAACAATGACTAGCAATTACAGTGTGCTACTCAATGAGGGTACAATTACAGTGTGCTACTCAATGAGGGTACAATTAGAGTTTGCAGTCAGACTGACACCTGAAGGGGTGCCCTGGTCACACAAATTATGGGTTACAAGGACTGGAAGGTAATCAGCTGCTGCCAGAAGGTGCTACAGCCCCGACCCTTCCCAGCAGGCTCCCGTCCTTCTGTCCTCCTCATCTCTCTGTCAGGTCACCGGCTCCTGGCTCAGAAATCAGAGACCCCTCAGAGGTGGGAGGCGGGAGGGGCCCTGGGCTGCCTTCCTGATCTCCATCTTCCTCTGGCTTCCCAGGGCACTGGTCTGTGGGTAGAAAGAATACTTAGAAGACGGAGAACAGCGGCCTGTTTTGGGAAGTCTGCCTGGGACCCCAGTTCAGCTTTGTGGCAGGGCTGTGTCCCTGGCAGCCCCAGGGGCCCTGCTGGGCCTCTCAGTGCCCTGTCTTATGAAGGGAGGGCTTGGCCACCCACAGGTAATCCTCAGCTCTGATGGCAGGTGGCCCTAGGGGAGGGGCCTGGAAGGGGACTCCCTCACCTCAGTCAGGAGATTCCACTGCCCTGTTTTAGGTTTTGGGGCTTCCCCATGAATTCCAATTTAGGAAAGGATTCTGTAGCTTTAAAAAAAGCCATATATGGCTGGGCACAGTGGCTCACGCCTGTAATCCCAGGACTTTGAGAGGCCGAGGCAGGTGGATCACAAGGTCAAGAGATGGAGACCATCCTGGTCAACATGGTGAAACTGTTTCTACTAAAAATACAAAAATTAGCTTGGTGTGGGGATGCACGCCTGTAGTTCCAGCTACTTGGGAGGCTGAGGCAGGAGAATCACTTGAACCCGGGAGGCAGAGGTTGCAGTGAGCTGAGATCGCACCACTGCACTCCAGCCTGGCGACAGAGCGAGACTCAAATAAATAAATAAAAAGCCACATATGACCCTTGTAGGGGGGCTCTTCCCCATGAAGACCAGTCTTCTGGTGCTGGGATTCAGGGGCTTGGTCCGACCTCCTGGAGTGTGCTGTGGGGAGCCGCTTAAAATTGCCTGGGGAAGGTGCTTTGCAAATGGGGCCTGGGGGCCGAGTCTCTGAGCTTTAATGGGCTTCTCTTGCTTCCTGTTGTTCTTCATGGCAGTTCTGGGGTGAATCAAATGGAACTTTGTGGTTGTGGTCTTCCACCCCACGCTGTTTAAGCAGATGCTTCTAACCAGTAGGCAGGGGAAGATGAGGGTCCTCTGGGAGGGGCTGCTGGAAGGGGTTGTCCCCCTGGAACCCTTCTCTTCCTCCAAGGAAAGACCTCTCTAAATGGTATCTTAGGAGCCACAAAATGGCCTTGGGACAAGATGGGGCACCTGACGGTGAAGCCCGAGGACCCACACGGTGTTGGCAGGTGGCCCTCAACCCCATTGTCTTCTACCCGCATGCCCGGGACCACCACACCCTTCTTGTTCCACTGCAGTCACCCATTTCCCACCTGGGATGCCTACCTGGTCTGGCTTTGAAATGACAGCTAGGCTTCACCATTTCCTTCTTCCTGCTGTCTCCTGAATAAAAGGCTCACAAGCCCTTGTTGTCTTAGGATCTTTTCTGCTAACCAGCGTGGACAAAGGATGCAGTCAAAACAACAACAACAGGGAGATTGCACAGTTTAGAAAATCCCACACATTCTCAAGAAGGGTGTCCCTGGCAAGCTGAGACATAGCTGGGACATCACGCTTTCCTGGAGGAGAAGGCTCCCCGCCCCCATTCCTGCACGGCTGGGAGAATCTCTCCTGTTCCTCATCCAGTCTTCTCACTCATTTGCTGGGCTGACCCCTACTGGTATTTCAAGACTGTTTGGTGCCACCCTCTCTAAGGGATGGCCTCCGTCATCTGATTTAGATGCTCTTCTTTACGTTCTCATAGTAGCTTGTACTAATACTTGCTACCCCCTGTTGAAATTGTCACCAGGGAGGTCTGTCTCTAAGACCAGGCAGTCTGCTTTTCTCTCAGAAGGACACTTATTACCCCTTCCTGTTCACAGGTATTTAGTATTCTTACCATCATCTTTCCCTGCTGCGCTCACGGCAGACAATGCTAATCTGTCATGACACTCTGAGGATCCCAGACCCAGCTGCATAATCATTCTCAGTCCAACACTCCAGGAACCAAGGGATCACAATCCCCTTCTAAGAGGAATCCAGCGTGTGTCTGGTCTTGGGCATTCCCTGGTAGGTGAGTAACCCTGTTCTGTCATCACTCAATGCTTATCAGTTGCTGATCTGGCAGTAGGAGGAAGAAACACAGTCAGCCTATTCTGTGTTCCTGTTCTCCTCAAGGGGTGAAGAGGCACCTGGAAACAACAGGAAGAGTTGTAGGATTAAAAAAGAAATCGAAGATTGAATGTAACTTTCATCTAGATGAAGCCAAAGGCAGACTTCCAGCCCTAAATTCTGACTGGTGGCTGACACAGGACATGGGTTCATGGTACCCTTCTAGAATGCAGCACAGACTACTGATGAGCAGTGCATGGCAGAGAAGCCAAGTGTCATTTGATGGCCTCAGCTGAGAAGCAGGGCACAGCTCACCCAGGCTAGGAAAACAGAGGCAAGTCCTGGAAAACTGCCTGCTTTTAACCAAGAGTTACTAGCCATCAAGTGTCTTTTTTAAAAAATAAATATCAGGCAACCTTCTCGGTAGAGTGTGTGGGGGGATTGTCAGACTCTGGTGATGACTTCTGAGGGTCCCAAAGAGTGAAGTGATATTTACATAGCAAATCCAATGAGGGGGATTGTGTGCAGTGTAGGTGGAGGTTGGGGGCAGGTTTTGTGGGTTTGCCAAGCTCCGAGGGTCATACAAGGTGCATGTCAAGTATAAGAAATCAAAGCCGTGGAAATGGTTGGAGATGGTTCAGTTTGAGGTCATGCGTTTCTCAGCTCCTGTTGTGGAATTAGTGTGAGACCCAGAAGACTGTGGCCAAAGTTATTATGGACTCATGGTCTCCATGGAATCATCCCTCATGCCTTCTGCTCTCCGATCACATCCACACTCATGTCATCTTCATTCTTCCAAGGTGAGGTTACTTGCACTGCCCAGGGGTTGATGAGAGAATGTCCTGCCAGGAAAAACCATCCCAAAGAGATTCTTTCCCCTTGGCACTGCGTCTTGTATTTGCTTAGCAGCCCACATCCTGTTCGGCCCCAAACCTTGGGGCAAACTTCCCACAGGTTAATTTGAACTCCCCAAGATTAAAATCAAGCCCATATTCAGGAAACCCTTGGGAGTCTTCGAGGTTCACCTAGAAGGAAGTTGGAAATTGTTCACTTGTGTCAGTGCGTTTGCAGTTGGGCAACAGCCAGATTGTTCATATGGCAATCAATCAAACACACCTGTTTTTCCCACAGATTAGCCATTGACTGTTAGCAAAAGCCCTTACTTCCTTCATATTGATTTATAGCAGCAGTAGAAATATGCCACCCTAGAGGACACACCTCCTTTTAGCTAGGTACCTATAAATGTCAAGGATTTTCTATTCAATTGAGAACCCAGCAAAATGGGGATCTCTACGGTCATCCTTGAAATGTGTCTATTATGGGGACAAGTTCTACCTACAGGTATTACATTTAATTATTATATTCATTAATTTCTCTCCTGCAGACTCAATGGCGGCAAATTATATCTACTAGTTTCCATTTCAAGGGAAGTTTTATATCAAAGAGTGGGTAGCCCTTTGCTGATAATTCTAATTGTTTGCAGGTGTTCAGGAGGAATGGCTCTTTTTTGTTTTGTTTCTGGCTGAGAAATATAAATGGTTGTAGTTAGAAAAAGCCAGTCATTATGTCAATGTTTTCAGTAAGTCATTCAACTAAAGGAATGATTGATTGGTCTTAGAAAAATCCCTGAAGTTCAGGAAAGGTGGATGTGTATTATTAAAGAGGCCCTCAAACTTTGCAGCAATTGGTTAAACACACAATTTGTGTGCTACGAAAACGGGCAGAAAGGAGTCCCACTGTAAATGCCCTTTATGCGGCTTCTTTCTACAGGTGTGTCTGGCTTGATGGCTAATATTTGCCGAGCAAAATCAGGTCAAGTAATTGAGCACAGACAAAATCATTAAGATTCCAAGTTTGTCTTGGAATTCCAAGTTTGTCTGTCATGCACAGCTTTAAACAAACACTTGAAGCCCAGTCACTCAAGCATAGCTGCCTGTTCTTAGAGTCAGATGATAAACATGAGAGAGCCATCGGCAGAGCATGCTGATTGCTGCATCTCAATGGCATTTTGCAGAGATACTAGGGGAACAAGTGATTCTCAGTTTGCCTATTCTGTCTCTCTCCCTTCCTCTCTCTATGCCTCTGTCTCTCTCTCTGTATCTTTCTCTCTTATCTATTGTGTAGTTATTATCACCTTTTCTCTCCCCTCTCTCTCCCTCTGTTTCTGTCTGCCTCTCTATGTTTCTCTCTCTCTCTCTCTGTATCTTTCTCTCTTTCCCATCTTTTGGGCAGCTATCACCTTTTCTCCCTCCTTCTCCCTCTGTTTCTGTCTCTGCCTTTCTCTCCCCACCCCCCTCACCGTATCTTCCTGTCTCTCTCATCTATCAGGCAGTTATTACTTTTCCTCCCTCCTTCTTCCCTCCTCTCTGTTTCTCTCTCCATCTCTCTTTCTCTTTATCTATTGGGGAGCTGTTATCACCTTTCTCTCTGTCTCTCTCTTCAACTATTGGGCACTATTATCACCTTCCTTCTCTCTCTCTCTGTTTCTCTTCATCTATCAGGCAGCTATTACCACCTTCCCTCCCTCTCTCTTTTTCTCTCTCGCTCTTTCTCCTCATCTATCAGGCAGCTCTTATCACCTTTCCTCCCTCTTTCTCTCTCTCTCCCTTTGTTTCTATCTTCTTTCTACCTTCCTTCCCTCCCTTTTTCTTTCTCTTCCTCTCTTTATTCATTTCTTTCTTCCTTCTTCTATATTTCCTACTGCCATTTTTTTTTCTTTTGTGTCACCTTTTGCTAGATTTATGAATTTCAGGAGACAGGGTAAAAATCACCTAATTTTCAGATAACTTCCAGAACTCTCACTCTCCCCCTAGGCTCAGTGGGGGAAGCTTTGAAGATTAAGGTTCATTTGGGAGTTTGCTTTCATGAAAGCAGCACCCCAAAATCTAGCCATCACACCCGGGTGGTAGGGAGCAGGCCCATGCCCTGTGATGAGTGTGTGGAGGGCTGGGGGTCACCAGACCCAGGACCTCAGGGGAGTGGAGACTGGGCATCCTCATCCTGCCTCCATCAGAAGCATCTGAAACTGGGAGGCTGCGTCCTCAGCCCCAGCTCTTGTCAGTACCAAGTTCACCCTCCAGATTGTCTCTGAACCGTGGCATGGAATTCGCATTAGCCGCTGTAGATGGAGTGGATTGCCCTGTCTTTATCCACAGAGGAACAACAGGCAGCAGTGCTCTTGGATTGAGGAAATTTGTAGTTTGCCCATGATGTTATGTGCATGCATATGGACAGACACGCACACATGTGCAAGCAGGCCTGTGTTTGCCGTTCAGAGGTGGGAATTCATGCTCTCTGAAGTGGACCTGTATTCTCTTATTTAAATCTGCTAACATCCCTGAAGTTAGTAACAACTATTTCCACATTTCAGGTCGGGGAACTGAGGCTCAGAAAGGTTATTGGGTTGTCCAAAGGCAGCACTGGTGAGTGGCTGTGTTAGGGCTTGAATCTGGATCGAAGTCATTAGCATTCAGATGACAGCTCTGGCCCACTGGCCCTTGCTGCTCCTTGCAGGGAGCTGAGGTGATGAACTGAACCATGGCGTCTTAGTGCTTGGAGCCTGGTCACAGAGCTTTGCGCTGGAAGTACCAAGGTGGCAAGCACCTGTCAGCTTTGGTCTTCATGCAAACTCTTGAGAAAAACTCAGTATGCCCAGGTTTGTGCTGGGCAGGAAGGGCTGTGGTACCCACTGGCTGGCCCCAGCAATGCCCCTCCTCTGCCACTTGCCCACTGTGGAGCCTCTGCGAGTCTCAGTTTACTCATTTATAAATGGGGGTTATGTTCCAACCCATGCAGTGTCTGGCACATGGACAGAGCCTCAGAATCATTTAGTGTTGCTACTCTAGACATTTTCCTCATGTTTTGTCCAAAAGCAGCTTCCTAAAAGTAATGTGAACTCTTGGATTGGATCCTGGAACAGAAAAGGAAAAACTGGTGAAATCCAGATAAAGCCTGGAGTAAACTTAGTAGGAAGGTACCAGTGTTCGTTTGTTAGCATGAGAATCACTTGAACTCAGGAGGTGGAAGTTGCAGTGAGCCGCGATTGTGCCACTGCGCTCCAGCCTGGGTGACAGAGTGAGACTCTGTCTCAAAAAAAAAAAAAAAAAAAAACAAAAAAAAAAAACGATAAATCGTTTTCCAGAAGTGATTCTTACTTCTACCAGTAGAAAACAAGAGTAGCAATTCCTGCACTTTCACCAGCTCTGAAGTTACTTTTCAAAAGTCTTGGCTGAACTGCTGGATGAAAAAATGCCAGAGGCATTTAAGTTTGCATTTCTTAGTCTACAGTGAGAATGAACATTTTTAAGCCATCTGTACTCCTTTTCTTTGAATTGCTTATGTATTTTGTCCAATTTTGGGGAAAGTTAGTGTTTTCTTTATTGATTTATATAAACTCTATATATTTGGGATACTTATACTTTGCCATTATATTGATGACAAATATTTTCCCAGTTTGTGGTTTGCCTTTTAATCTTGATTTTTTTCTGCACGCATATTTTATATTTTTATGTAATTAAATATACTGCTGTTTTCCTTTGTGATTTCTGCAATTGATTTTTTTTTTTTTTTTTT
>NW_012122376.1:6189407-6197146 GCF_000951035.1 Colobus angolensis palliatus | reverse complement strand
GGCTAATTTTTTGTATTTTTTAATAAAGACAGGGTTTCACCGTGTTAGCCAGGAAGGTCTCGATCTCCTGACCTTGTGATCCACCTGCCTCAGCCTCCCAAAGTGCTGGGATTACAGGCGTGAACCACTGCGCCTGGCCTAAGAAGAACTCTTCTCTAATGTAACTGAGACAGGTAGTTGATGGGTTATTCAAAAAGATTGTTTAAAATGGGAAATCAGAAAATAGGATCTACATACTTTAGATGTTTCGTTTTAACTTAAAACATGTAATCCATACATTGATTCCCTAATTTGTTGATGTTGGCATTTCTCTCTGCAGGGATCTTCAGTAGTTCTGCAATGCTTTTCTGGCATAAACCACGCCCATTATGCATCATCTCTTATTTCTAATTTTAGTTTATCTAAAGAGGAACCTGGCATTAAAAACATTTGCAAAGCAAATAAAAGTGCAAAAGTTCTATTGTTTTATTTACCTTTCTTCTACTTATTTTTATTTTCTTTCTTCTACTGAATAAACCAAGTTGCTAAAAAGCATTCTGCCTTATCTTTATAGAAAGACATCTTTCTTTTTGCACCCATATTTCATTAATGTATTTAATATTTAATTTAACTTCATGCCAAGTACCACTGGCACAAGTACGTTTGGGACTCACATCTGACTCTAGGTGACCACGCATTGCAGTTGGTTGGAGTGGAAACTGCCAGGTGTGCCAAATGTGCTTGGCCCGCCCACACTAGTGCTCAGCAGGTTACAGAGGCTGGAGGGCTTCGGTTGACCTGGCTGGGGTTTAGCTAAAGGTCAGTGAAGAGAGCTACTACCCCTACTGCCGCCTCTGGGGTACCTTTCATCCAGAGTTAACACATTCCTCAAATAAAAATACAGGACACCCACTTAAATGTGAATTTTGGATACAAAATAACTTTTTTGTATCAGTTTGTCCCATGCAATATTTGGGACATACTTACATTTAAAAAGTATTTCTTGTTTATCTGACATTCAAGTTTAACTGGACGTCCTATATTTTATCTGACAATCCTATTTTTACCCCATTTTCTTTTGACACATGTCTATGTCTCATTCCAAACCTACGTGAAAGATCCACTTCTCTGGGTAGTTCTTGCTCAGAGGGGCCCCAGGAATTGCTCCCTCTGATGTTTTTACTTCTCCTCTACTCTGGGCCCCGCTTAGGCCAAAACCAAGTTATCAGGCACCAAACTCTGTCTGCCCAAGTGGCCTGTGAGCTCCGGAGGGCTGAGTCTTACCTTTTAGGACAAATTCCTTCTTTTCTCCCTGACGTTTAATGCTTCATGGAGCAGTCAGAGATTATTCCATATTCACTGAGTGACTTAATTAACAAGTGACAAACCCAGTGAACCCCCAAACTAAAATGTGGTGTTGCCCCCCTCTCCTGCTCGAATTAAGAAGGGTGTCAGATTTAACTCTTGTTTTCAGATGACCTCTCATTTGGCCTTTTTGCTTTGCAATTTCAGCAGCAGGAAGCGTGAGACATGCCACAGAAGCTGGTTTTCAGGAGACTCGGGTGATGACTGGTAATGCTGTATCTAAGCTCTGGGCTGGGGAGTGGGAGTGGTGGTGCCCAAGACTACCCCCACGGAATCAGGAGGGCCTGCTGCAGAAAATCCTGCTGGGTTTTGTTTTAAAAGAAAAAATATATATAGATATATATGTGTACATCTCAAATATATGTCTTGTTCTGATATATGTATATAGATTTATATTTGAGACAGGGTCTTGTTCTGTTGCCAAGGATGGGGTGCAGTGGCCTAGACATGGCTCACCATAGCCTTGACCTCCCAGGTTCAAGCCTTTCTCCTCTCTCAGCCTCTGGAGTAGCTGGGACCACAGGTGCACACCACTATGCCTGGCTATTTTATTTTATTTTATTTAACTTTTGTAGAGACAAGTTCTCGCCATGTTGCCCAGGCTGGTCTGCAACTCCTAGGCTCAAGCAATCCTCCTGCCTTGGCCTCCCAAAGTGCTAAGATTACACATGTGAGCCACTGCATCCGACTGCTGCTAGGTTTTAGACGTAGGGCAGGGAGAACCTCCTTTAATGGGGTCGCCAAGGTTGGCCCTTCAGCCCCTTCCTCCTTCCAGCTGACAGACCTTGGGCCTCCATGCCCACCCCTGCCTATGCATACCTCCTGCCTCTGATTTCTGCCCCCAGGCTGCCCCACTGGGTGTCCGGGGGATTGTACCCAGTCCCCAGGGCAGCAGAGGCACATGAGTACAGCAACATCTAACTGAGGATCTTTGGATATAATCCCTTATTTTTTCTCTTCTTTTCTAGAATTGGTAACACATCTTGAAAACTCTACCCTAGTTAATACTTCAAATGATAACTGCCTCCACTCAGTATTTCCTCATCTTATTATAGTCCTGTGTGTGTATATGAGGACCTGTTTATACAAAAGCATAGGCCATGAGTTGGGTCAAATGTTTCAAATGTTAAAAAATATATAGCAGAAGGCAGACGCGTGAAATGGTTAAGAGCAGTAGCTTGAGGACATGTCCTGCTCTGTCACTTGCGAGTCAGTTGATGAGCAAGTGGGTGACCTTCTTGAGCCTCAGTCTCTCCATGGAGTTGTGTTGAGAATGAGCTAAGATGATACGTGTGAAGCTCTTGTACATGATCTGAGGTTCCCATGTTAGCAGATGCCCAAAATCATCTGCCATGACTAAGCTTTCAAGATTGGCACCTTGGGGCATGAGGGAGTAGGGAGAAGAGGTGTCAGGAGTTTGAAAGTGTGAAGCGCAGGGTTACAGTCATCTTAGAAGCAAACCTAGCTCTCCCAGTGATATTTTGGAGGGCGATTTTGTTTTCTGAAGGGAGCCCATCTGGAGTAATTCCCATCACAGTGCTGGGCTCACATGGGGCACTTCCATTGGCGAGAAAAGGAGTTGCCGTGGGCAGGACAGGTTCTTCATAGTTGGAACCTTACTTGAAAGGTCAGGCCAGAGGCACAGTGGAACTTGAAATTGATGATGCCTACACAGGCCGCCTCAAGATGCAAGGTTGGCCAAACTCTACTGAAGAGTCGGGAAATCCTGTTGAGCTGAAGTTCAAACAGGAAAACACGCTGAGAAATCTGGGTTTCGGATCGTCAGTTCTTTTTGGGGTCCTTGCTCACAGTGTAAGGCAAGGGACAGAGAAGTGAAGTCTCTGTGTCTCCCTCTAGATTTGACCCTGAGGCTGGTGAATGGAGGTGACTGGTGTAAGGGCTGGGTGGAGGTCAGGTACCATGGTTCCTGGGACACCATGTTTGATGACTTCTGAGACATCAATGATGCCAACATGGTCTGCAGGCAGCTCGGCTGTGTCAGCCCCAGGAAGTGGCTGATTTTGGCCAAGGCTCAGGGCTGATTGTCCTGGATGACATATGCTGCTCAGGATATGAGTCTTACCTGTGGAGCTGCCCCCACAATGACTGGCTCTCCCATAACTGTGGCCACAATGAAGACGCTGGTGTCATCTGCTCAGTTGGGCCTCCAAGAGATAATGCAAATGTGTAGCACAGGGCAGAGTAATAATAGTCAATATACCTATTCCTCCCTAGACTTCAGTTTCTCCAAAAGGAAAATGGAAATAATACTAATATCTTGGGTAACTTATTTTACCTCTAAGTGCTTCAGTTTACATCTCTATAAGCCAAGAGGAAAAACCCTACCATCGTGAGTTGCCATAAAGACAAAATGAGATAATACAGGTGAAATGCTTAAAACACTGAGTGGTAGAAATTGTACAATCAGTCATCATCATCACTGATATTACTATAGTACCTAACCCTTGCGGTGTGCTGACTTGGTGCCAGTTAGTAGGATGAGAATTTCATGGCCATTGTCCCTTTTAATTCTCCCAGTAACCTTATGAAAGGTAGGAAGTCTCAATAAATGATTATCTCTGTCATTTTATGGGAAAGAAAAGGCATTTTCATCGCCCATGGTCTCTGTCAACACATCACCTGACTTTTTAGAATTAAATGACCAAGTGATTGCTAATCTGCATTTTAGCAATTTCATTCAGTTCCTTGAAAGCTAGCAAATTAATTCAAAGCTCTCAAACTCAACTCCTCAGGCCCATAAATACCAGCTGGATGGGCTAATTTTTTCAAAGAAATAAGAAAAGCAACGAGTCCCATATTTGTGCACAAGCCTAATCTGCTTTTCCACTGTAATGAAGGGTTAATTGTATTTTAGTAAAATGACAAAGTATCTTCAGCAGGAAATATACAGGAGCAAATGTACAAGTTATTACCGAGTGTTTCATTAAACTTATTTTTAAGATATTGAGAGCCCTTTTTTTTTAATCGCCACATTTCCTGGGGCTGGTTTAGTATTTCGCCTTGTATATGCTAAAGACTCAGGAAATTGTTATCAATTTGAATTACATCTCAAAAACAGACTATAGATCTGTTGATGGTGATTTATGTGTAGCCTCTACAGTTCTAGTTCACAGCCCACTGTATTGGTTTGAAGGTGGGTGTTTTGGTCAGGATTCCTGTGGGTGAAACACATGTGTCTGATTTTTCTTTTGTTTCTTTTCAGCTTCTGAATCATCTCATCTCACAATACCCAGTAAGTACTTTGAAAAGAATATCCTGTATTAGTCTATGATTTTTAAAAATCCTATATAATTATTTATATCTTAAGAATAAATGCTGCTTCACTGAACTTTAATGAATGGCATAAGGACTGAATAAAACTTTGATTTGTGTCCCTTCTTGAAATACAAAGGCAATAGAAACTTCTTTCAGTGCAGCATAAATGGGTTATAAATTGTGTTCTTTTTCAATGTTATTTTGTCCCTGCCTTAAACTTCAGTGCACGTCAGAATCAACTAGAGTGTTTGTTCGAATGGGTCCTTGGAATTCCTCCCTCCAGAGACCCTGATTTGGAGGGCCTGAGGTGAGGCTCAAGAATCCTCAGTTCTATGGAACCACACGAGGACAGTTTGCAGACCACACTTTGAGAAACCATCCTGCATGGCCCAATACTGAATTAAACTTTGGTGTCTGCAATGTAATTTTGGAAGCACTACTTTGCTCAGAATTTACAAAGAAAGTGACAGAAGAAATTTTTAAGATTTTCCCAAACAGTTCTTGGCTACATCGTAAGTTTGACTTGTTGATATTAAAGACTTTTTCACGAGCAGATTGGTAACACTGAACCTTTAACATTGACTTCTCAAAATGGCCTCGACATCCTTGCCACCTCATCTGGCGAACCCCAGTCCTCCTAGGAGCCTTCTAAGCAGGAGAGCCCACAGCTTGGGAACATGTCCCCTGCCTTCAGGGATGACGCATCAACTGATAACACAGGCACAATGACAAAGTGTAAAAAGTGCTGGAGCCAGAGGTGCATGGCAGGAGAGGTATGAGCAGCCCATCTGGGAGAGCAACCCTGAGGAAGTCACAGGGAGCTGAGGTCAGGAGCAGGTGCAGGAGTAGCCAGGCGGAGTGGGGAAGGAGAGTATTTGCCTCTTATCCCCGGCACTGTTGTCAGGAACTTGAAAGAAACAGACACGGACTTAGGTTGACTGTAGCCACCGTCCCCCAGCAGCCATATACTCTCCTCCCTGCTCAGCTACCCTAATGTGTATCTAGCCAGGGTGATGCTCTGATGGGAGGCTCTCCTGAGGTCCCATTTCTCTGTCTGTGTTCTTGATACACTTGCTGAAGCTCTAGGGAAAAAGATTGCTGATCAGTGAGGTTTTGAAAGTGGTGCTTGCCTTTGGTGGCGGGAAAATATTGGTCTTTGGGGATAAAGGGGTGAAGAGTGGGTGTGTGCACAGCTGTGGTCAGTCTTGGTTCTTATTTGCTTTCTAAGTCCTTGTCTAAATCTGGAGGGAGAGGGCAGGGGCAAGTCTGCAGACATAATCAATGAGGAAATCTCTGGGGAGCTCATTCTTGGTCATGTCTCGAACCGACACATTAAGCAATGAACAATCCACCACTACATCCTCTTTGTGTCATCCTCTACCTCCTCCACACTATCCCCTCAGGCTGTCCCCATTCACTTGGGGACAATGAGACTCCATGGCAAGGGCTCACATGAGTCTCTCATCCACAAAGTCCTTAAACCGTACTGAGACAGAGGCAGACTACAGGGCAGAAAAGATAGTGCCTGAGAGTGTGAGATAACCTGTGTGCTTGTGATGGATGAAGGGGAAGGGCTTACCACCTCCTTAAAGATGAAAACTGTGAGGATCAAAATGGTCTTATCTTGAATGGTGCTGCAAAGTCAATAGTAAAGCAATGTGGAGCTTTGGTCAAGGCTGCGGGGTGACTTCCCATTGAAGACCCACCTCTGGTGGGCTATGGAAAGTAGGTTGGCATGGACCACCTTCCTTGCATCAGCTAGAACCACAGGGAGTGGATTGGTAGCAGACAGTGGTTTTGCAGGAGGCAGTACAGGGGAAGATGGTGGACAGGGATGTTACAGTCTGTGTGTCCTTGCCTACTCTGTAAACATCTGTGCCTCAGTTTCTCATCTGTAAGTGCAGATGACAGGGTTTATGGGAGGGTTAAAAGCGATAACATATATAAATAGTAAAATGGTATTATCTTCAAGAAACTATGAAGACACAGTAAGTCTTCAATGAATGTTTGCTTAGGTTCTCTTCCCGTAGTGCTCCTCCCCTTAGGCTTCTCTCCCAGCATCATTGGAGTAGCCTACTTGGTTGATATGGGCTGGCTTGATGATACCTTGCCTATTTTTATGTTCAAGCTCTTCATCAGCAGGTACATTTCTCACCTTCATGAGATTTGTGGCAGTGACTAAGTCCAAATGGAAAGGCACCAGGACTCTTGGAAAATGCTTAGATCTTTGGGAAATACCTTGACAGATCTCTTTGTCGCTTCTGGTTGGGCCATTCTGATGGCTTAGCTATGTTGGACACTGATCCGCAGTGGTAGAGACCAGCCTATCTCCATTTCCTGGAAAACAAACAAGTGGAAGCTTCTCCCTTCAGACAATTTACCAACATTCCTACAATGGCAGCTGGAGTAATCTTCAGCTATGTGGTTGATTCTTGGAAGACTACAAATTGGTCTCAATATGTGCAGAAAGGTCTATTCAAAACGTGTGGACAGCAGAACCAGGAACAACATTCTGTTCCATGCTGTGGATGAGCCTTGTCAAGGCTCTGGAGCTCTGAGTTTCTGAGCTGGATGAGTTCGACTGCCATGGGATTAAGCAGGATACCTGGGACCTGGCAGTGGGGATTGCATGGTGTCATGTAGACTGTGTTTAAATGACAGAGTGTTGAATGGAAGGCTCTCTCAGGCACATCTGTCAGCTTGTCCTTGGGTGTGGGAGCAGGGATGGCATGTCAGAAATGAGGTGGGGATGTTCTGGTACAGATGTTCCCTAGTTTGCTATCTCTGTTGAAAGAATGTTCTGGTTTCTGGTTTCTTTTTTTATTTTATTTTTTATTATACTTTAAGTTCTAGGGTACATGTGCATAACGTGCAGGTTTGTTACATATGCTTACATGTGCTATATTGGTGTGCTGCACCCATTAACTCGTCATTTACATTAGGTCTATCTCCTAATGCTACCCCCTGCCCCCACCCCATGACAGGCCCCAGTGTGTGATGTTCCCCTTCCTGTGTCCAAGTGTTCTCATTGTTCAATTCCCACCTGTGAATTAGAACATGCAGTGTTTGGTTTTCTGTTCTTGCGATAGTTTGCTGAGAATGATGGTTTCCAGCTGCAT
>NW_012122376.1:6167281-6188377 GCF_000951035.1 Colobus angolensis palliatus | reverse complement strand
GCCATTGCTTTTGGTGTTTTAGACATGAAGTCGTTGCCCATGCCTATGTCCTGAATGGTATTGCCTAGGTTTTCTTCTAGGGTTTTTATGGTTTTGGGTCTAACATTTAAGTCTCTAATCCGTCTTGAATTACTTTTTGTATAAGGTATAAGGAAGGGATCCACTTTCAGCTTTCTAAATATGGCTAGCCAGTTTTCCCAGCATCATTTATTAAACAGGGAATCCTTTCCCCATTTCTTGTTTTTCTCAGGTTTGTCAAAGATCAGATGATTGTTGATGTGTGGTATTATTTCTGGGGGCTCTGTTCTGTTCCATTGGTCTATATCTCTGTTTTGGTACAAGTACCATGCTGTTTTGGTTACTGTAGCCTTGTAGTATAGTTTGAAGTCAGGTAGCATGATGTTTTTTAGTTTGAAGTCAGGTAGCTTTGTTCTTTTGGCTTAGGATTGTCTTGGCGATGTGGGCTCTTTTTTGGTTCCATATGAATTTTAAAGTAGTTTTTCCAATTCTGTGAAGAAAGTCATTGGTAGCTTAATGGGGATGGCATTGAATCTATAAATTACCTTGGGCAGTATGGCCATTTTCACAATATTGATTCTTCCTATCCATGAGCATGGAATGTTCTTCCTTTGTGTCCTCTTTTATTTCATTGAGCAGTGGTTTCTAGTTTTCCTTGAAGAGGTCCTTCACATCCTTGTAAGTTTGATTCCTAGGTATTTTATTCTATTTGAAGCAATTGTGAATGGGATTCACTCATGATTTGGCTCTCTGTTTGTCTGTTGTTGATGTATAAGAATGCTTGTGATTTTTGCACATTGATTTTGTATCCTGAGGCTTTGCTGAAGTTGCTTATCAGCTTAAGGAGCTTTTGTGCTGAGACGATGGGGTTTTCTAAATATACAATCATGTCATCTGCAAACAGGGACAATTTGACTTCCTCTTTTCCTAACTGAATACCCCTTATTTCTTTCTCCTGCCTGATTGCCCTGGCCAGAACTTCCAACACTATATTGAATAGGAGTGGTGAGAGAGGGCACCCCTGTCTTGTGCCAGTTTTCAAAGGGAATGCTTCCAGTTTTTTCCCATTCAGTGTGATATTGGCTGTGGGTTTGTCATAAGTAGCTCTTATTATTTTGAGATACGTTCCATCATGAATGTTCTGGTTTCTACTGTGAGTTTCTTCTTCATTTTCAGGGATGTGTAGCCACGTGGTTTCAGTGGCCCCCTTCCTAAGCCATCAGGGCAGCTGGGGGAGCCCATCATGGAGCTCACATTCAGACTGTTGAGGCAGGTGAAGAGGTTCTCTGACATACAGCAAGTCCTGTCACTGGCCTGTTGGTTCCATTAGAGAAATTCAAATCTCTGAACCATGATTGTCACTGCTATCAGGACCCACATTTACAAAGAATCTGGAGAGCCGGGCATGGTGGTGCATGCCTATAGTTCCAGCTACTCCAAGGCTGGACGCAGGAGGCTCGCTTGAACCCAGGAATTTGAATCCAGCCTGGGCAATAGAGCAAGACTCTGTCTCTAAAAATAAAATAATAATCTGATAATTTTGTCAAATGCCTTAATCCTCCTTTTGCCAGGAAGTAAAAAGAAAAGGAATAAGGAAAGAAAGTATGTTGGATTGTTAATACAAATTTAAACATAGCAGACCTTTTGGTATCACATAGATTTTGGTATATAAACATCACAAAAGATAAAAGAATACCATCACAGATCTTTTTCTAGCAAAATAAGATGATTGACGTTCTTGCTGCAAAATATCATGTGATGAAATCCCTATCAAAGTGGGTAAGAGTACTGTATTTTATTTTTGTCCTTAGAATTGTATCATTGGCTCCTGGATTCTTGAATTTGAGAAATTCATCTAGGATATCATCATCTGAGGACTCAGAGTCTGAGATTTTTGTTGTACAATCAATTCTAACATTATTTGGTAGAGTGCTATATCTTTTATCTTTATATTCCTCTTCTGGTTCATCTAATTATTGCAAAAACATCTTCCTTTGTCAGTTTTCTTCTCTTTGCCATCACAAGTAGAAAATGAAAAAATTCTAATTCCTAACTGCATTCAATGAAAGCTAAAAGCAGACTATGAAGAAAGTATCTCTAGTCTTAAAAAAATCTTCTTGAAAGATAATACAGTACTTTGGGCATGGAAGAATTATGACTTATTTCACTCGTTCATCTTCCTTCTAGGCAACTTGACCATTCTACCATTTTCTTACTATTTAATAATTGATGAATAATGATGCAATAATTTATTGGATGATGAAATAGTGAAATGTTTCAAGATATAGGAAAAATAAAATCAGAAGCCAATAATGAATCTTGGATTTATAAAAGGATCTAATGGATTCATATGGTGATTACAAGATAGAATGAGTTTTATCCTTTTTAAAAAATGAATAAATATTGTCTCTGATCTTTGAAAGACCTCTAAAATATATAAAAGTTGTGAAATATCAACACTCACAAGTATAGTTAGAACTGCTCAAAAAGAAACTCAAAAGCTACAGTTGAGTCCAACGGACCTTGTCCGACCTCACTGAATATAAAGATCCAGGGATCTCTAGATTTCCATTTGCTTCAAGATAGAATAAAATGTTTTCAGGTTATGGGTCAGAAGGAACAGAATATCTGACACTAACATATTTTCTTATTTAGGGGGCATCCGAGTGGCTGTTGTCAATGCCAGCTATACTCAAATTTCAGACTGGACAACCAGCTTAGGCTGTCTTCTCTTGTCCAGCCCTTCTTTCCAAGCATAGATTACATCCTGTAGCTATAAGCTGTAGCGTTAGGGGCCTAATACAGAGACATATGTGCTTCATTACATCTAAAATGATCGAACTCCTCATATCCAATCCCCTTGCTTTAATCTGCTATTGCAAAATCATTTAGCAAGAACGTCGGAGACACACAAACCCAAGATTGAGCCACAGCGCCCTCTGGTGTGATTGTACGGTGAAGTGAAAGCCAATTTCTGTGACTCATAGGAAATCATTTCTAAACAGTGTTTCTAAGACGAATTTGCGTTCTTTCCAGGTGAGTGGATCCCAAGTACTACAGACTACGGTAAGACCTTTTCTTCACTCGTCTTCCCTGATGGGGTTGGTACCAGTTGTCCTCTGCTGCTGTTGGCTAGTTGAGGCTGAGCACAGCCCAGGTTACAGAGCAAACACCCGCCTTGCGAACGCAGGAATGCCGGGGAGACAGGAGACGTGGGTGCCAAGACCTGGGGCATATCCCAAGTGCACACTCGGTCAATCCCAGCTGTCGTTCTCCTTCCTCTTGCTCTCTGACTCTCAGTCATTTATCAGATGAGGTTAGCTTCAGTTTGGTGTGAGGAGAGATAGTTGAAAATAAAGGTCAGTACCTTTTCTTTATTTTTTTTGAAACGGAGTCTCGCTCTGTGGCCAGACTGGAGTGCAGCGGTGCAATCTCAACTCACTGCAATCTCCGCCTCCTGGGTTCAAGCAGTTTTCCTGCCTCAGCCTCCAGAGTAGCTGGGACTACAGGCACGCACCACCACGCCCAGCTAATTTTTGTATTTTTAGTAGAGATGGGGTTTCACCATGTTGGCCAGGATGGTCTCGATCTCTTGACCTCGTGATCCACCCACCTCAGATTCCCAAAGTGCTGGGATTACAGGCGTGAGTCACTGCGCCCAGCCCACCTTTTTTTTTCACTAATAATGACAGGTATCTTGAAGATAATTAAACTCTACCAAGTACTTGCTATATACCATGCATAAAATGATTTTCATGTATGAAATGAATAGATATATTAAAAAAAATACTTAAAATACCACCTGGCACACAGTAAGTGCCCAACTAATGCACATAGCGAGTGCTATTGTCATGAAATCTTCCCAAGAACACTTTGAGGTAAGTAATATGATTATGCCCATTTTGCAGGTGGGAAAACCAGGACACAGTTAGCTAATTTGTCAATATTTCCATGTCTAAGATTATGTGTCTGGTGAGTAGCAGGGCAGAGATTTGAGCCTCGGATGGGTGCCTCCTCCTACCCCTGCCCTGCTCTTTGACTTTGGCTAAATGTCCCGGCCTCTCCAGTGAGAGTGTGCGGAACTTTGTGCCTAAGTTTGATTTTTCAGGGTCTTCTATGTGTTCACTTAGGATGACTCTGCTCCTAGGCCGTTGGCCCTATTGAGGTCAGTCCCTCCCTTTCCAAGACATGACTTGAGAGATCCAGAAATGGCCTGGGAAAGGCAGCTTTCTGACCAACACCCAGCAAGGGAGAGTCTGAGGCAGGGAGACTGAGCACTTTTCTGGAAGGACCATTCACAGGGTGACCAGGAGGGGGCTCATTGCCCCGCTGCACCTCTAGGTTCATCTCTGCACCGGAAGAGATGCAGATGGCATAGAAGGTAGCGTGTTTAGCTCCTAAGAGGGGCCCTTCTGAATAACACCTCAGGTCTGAACAGGCGTCTCCTCCATGGATTGTGTTCCTGAATCTGGGGAGTGACGGAGCATGGGAGGTCCTCAATGTATTTTGGGGATGCCCTAAAGATGGTGCAGCTGGCCTTTCCTCCCTCTGGGAGAAAAAGCAACCTGCCCCCTTCCCTTGCATCCCATTCCAGCCTCTCACTCTGTGACCACAAGTTTCTCATAATCTCAAACTCACCATTGAAAAGCCACACCCAGGATCTGGCTCGTACTCTCAGGACGGTGGGCTGCACCCCTCAGGACCTGTGCCTCTTTTCCTCACACCATCAATGCAGCTTGCCCAAGTGGGTGGTCTAGTGGCATTGTGTCAGGCAGGAACATTGTACTTATTGACTTCCCAGCATGGCCAGCTCCACGGTGGGAAGCAGGCTGTTTCAGTCCCTCCCAGGATAGGAATCTGGAAAAGTAGGTCGAAGCTTGCTCTTGGACTTGATCCTGATGGGACTGGAGAGTATATTGAAGCATTTTGAGCAAGGAATTGAATTGAATATATTCGTACTTTGTAAAGATAAAACTTGAAGACCACGTGGAGACTGATGAATCCTCTTAGCACAGAAATGGGCACAGAGTAAGCACTCCATCAATGCTGGTTGAATCAATGAATGTGGATGGACTAGAGAAAGGAAGAGCAGAGACTGAGGATTCAGCTGGGAGGAGGCCAGGTTCAAGGGGATGAAGGCTTATCCCAGTGAAATGGCAGTGGGAATGACAAGGAAAGAATGACCTCGGTGATGTTAGATGTCAGACATGAGGAGAAGGAGGAGTCAAATATAATGCCCTCGTTCCCAGCATGGTTGATGTGGAGCATGATGACATCCTTAATTCAAATGGAGGGAAGAGGCTGTATTGAGTTTGGGATGATGTAGGGGATGGGATGGCCAGGAGGCCACTGAAAATGCTGGTCTAGAGCTCAGGGCTGGGCTGTCAGGGCTGAGTCAGGATCAGAGAGGTGGATTTGGGGGTCTTCTGGAAAGTTCTCAGAGTACATGAGGTTCTCCAGGGGGAAAATACAGAATGAGAGGAGGGCAAAGACAGAACGTGGAAGAACAAGGATATTTAAGGTCCTGTGGGGAGAAGGACTACAAATAGGCAGGGTAGTGAGAGGAAGAAGAGGGAGTGAGGTGGGTAGGGATGCAAGAGCACCAGGATAAGGGCTTTCGCTGTGTCACTGCAGGTCTGCCTCTGAGACTGGTGAATGGAGGTGACCTGTGTCAGGGCTGGGTGGAGGTCCTGTACCAAGGCTACTGGGGCACTGTGTGTGATGATAGCTGGGATGCCCAGGATGCAGATGTTGTCTGCAGGCAGCTCGGCTGTGGCTATTCCATGTCAGCCCTGGGTGGGGCCCACTTTGGTCAGGGCTTGGGAAACATTCTCTTGGGTGACGTGCATTGCTCGAGAAGGGAGCCCCACCTGTCAAGCTGTCCCCACAGCGGATGGTATAACCACGAATGTGGCCACAGGGAAGATGCTGGTGTCATGTGCTCTGGTAGTGTGGATATCACCTTGCTCTGTGTATGTGCAACTCTGAGCCAATATCAACACACATGAGCATGTGTGTGTACATATGTGTGTGCTCTGCAGCTTACTTGCTTTGCAGTAAGTCATGTCTTAATTGATATTGGAGGGCAGGTGTTTACCGGCCCTTTTCATAGACAATGAAGGTCAAGGGATCATTAGGCTGTCCTGAAGCTGGATGTGGTGGAGGCAGGCTTCAGTCTCAGGCCCCCAGAGCCTGCTGATGCAATCACCTCATGGACTGGTTCTGATGAGCAGCATCACGACGACCCCTGGCCTCGGATACCAGATAAATATCTTCCTAAGTGGCAGTTTCTCCTCCTTTAAAGGCTGAGGAGGATAGGGGAACTGCTGGTCCTTAAGACATAAATGTATACCAACATCAAATTGAGGAGTAACCCAAAACATTCTCTTTATTGGGAATTAAATAAAAGATACTTAAAATCCTCAATGGAAAAGAGAACTTCTCCTGGACCCAACCCAGCAAATCCCAGTGCTGATGTCCTTTGTTCACATAGTGCCAGGATGTGCGCAGAGACCAAGGGGTTCTTTGATCCACAAGTAAACCTCCAAGGACACTGGCCAATGGTGTGCTCCCCAAAGAGGAGTTTCGGGTTACACTGTCCACTTCTAGAGGAACCGTGGCATCTGCTGTGTGGACTGGCCTGAGCCCATGCCTCTGTGCATGGGATGTGCCCTTGATAATCCAACCACCATGCAGGACTGGGCTCCCCAAGGGGGCATGGTCCTATATGCAGCCACCCTGTGAGTGGTTTAGTTTTGCATTCTGAAAAGGTTGGTTTTCTTTGGAAACCACCTTTTTTCTGGTTGAATCACGTTCTCAGGAATGTTTCAGTGATGGTGAATATTTGTCATTTGAGGGTGTGTTTGAGCTATAGAAACGGCCAGGTGTTATTTGTCATCCAATCTTGTGACTAGGATGGGGCTGTGAATGGACTGGGTGACTTTTTGAATAGAGGCTGTGGCAGCAGAGCAGGTTGGGAGAGGGTAACAAGAGCAAAGGATGCTCGTGCGGCATCCTAGCCCAGCCTGGGGCCATTATGGTGACAGAGGGATTGGCAGTTGATTGGCTCTTAGTAATGGAGCCTGCACTTAGGCCCTGCGCTTCCAGTCTTTGCTTGAGAGCTGAGGAAGCTATGGACCAGCCCTTCCCAAGCAAGGGTTACCATCAATGAGCTCTTCCTTTCTCCACCCTGCAGGTTCTCTGATTCCCTCGGAGGCGTCCCTGGAGGTAACATCAGTAGAAGGTAATGTCTACTATGGGGGATCCCTGTGGGCTCATTTCCCCACTGCACCCCTAGGTTCATCTCTGATCCAGAAGAGGTGCAGAGGGCATAGAAGGTAGGGTGCTGGCGTCGTGTGCTCAGGTAGTGTGGATGTCACCTTGCTCTGTGTATGTGCAACTCTGAGTCAATATCACCACACATGAGCATGTGTTTGTACACTTGTGTGTGCTCTGCAGTTACTTGTTTTGCTGTAAGTGATGTCTTAGTTGATGTTGCAGGGTAGGTGGCACTGCCCCCTTTTCACAGACAATGAAGGTCAAGGGATCATCTGCCTGTCCTTCTGAAGCTGGATGTGGTGGAGGCAGGCTGCAGTCTCAGCTGCTCAGAGCCTGCTGATACAATCACCTCGTGGACTAGTTCTGATGAGCAGCATCAGGACCACCCCTGTCCTGCGATACCAAACATATATCTTCCTAAGTGGCAGTTTCTCCTTTTTTTATAGGCTGAGGAGGATGGGGGAACTGCTAGTCCTTAAGATATAAATATATCCCAACATCAAATTGAGGAGTGAACTATAGCATTCTCTTTATTGAGAATTAAATGACAAACAAAAGATACTTAACATCCTCAATGGAAAAGAGAACTTCTCCTGGACCCAACCCAGCAAATCCCAGTTCTGATTTCCTTTGTTCACATAGAGCCAGGATGTCTCTGGACACCAAGGGGATTTTTAATCCGCCAAGAAACCTACAAGGACACTGTCCTATGGTGTGATCTCCAAAGAGGAGTTTCTGGTTATACTGTCTACTTTGAGAGCAACTCTGGCATTTGGAGTGTGGGCTGGACTGAGCCCAGGCTACCATGCCTGGGGTGTGCCCTTGATAATCCAACTACCAAGTGGGACTGGGCTCCCTAAGGGGGCATCGTCCTCCATGCAGCCGCTTTGTGAGTGGCTTAGTGTTGCATTCTGGAAAGGTTGGTTTGCTTTCAAAACCACCTTTTTTCTAATTGAACCACCTTCTCAGGAATATTCCAGTCATGGTGAATATTTGTCATTTGAGGGTGTGTTTGAGCCATAGACACAGTCAGATGTCTTTTGACATTCAATCTTGTGACTAGCCTGGGGTTGTGAATGGACTGGGTAACCTCTTGAATAGAGGCTGTGGCAGCAGAGGAGGTGGGGGTAGGGTAATAATAGTAAAGGATGCTCGTGTGGCATCCTAGCCCAGTCTGGGACCAGTACAATGACAGAGCGATTGGCACATGGTTGGCTTTTAGCAATGGAGGGTGCCCTTCAGCCCTGTGTTTCCAGCCCTTGCTTCAGAGCTGAGGAAGCCATGGACTAACCCTCCCCAAGTGAGGGCCACCATTAATGAGCTCCTCCTTTCTCTACCCTGCAGGTTCTGTGTTTCCCTCGGAGGCGCACCTGGAGTCAACTGTAGCAGAAGGTAACATCTACTATGGGGGATCCCTGTGAGCTCATTACCCTACTGCACCCCTAGGTTCATCTCTGATCCAGAACAGGTGCAGAGGGCATAGAAAGTAGTGTGCTGGCATCATGTGCTCAGGTAGTGTGGATGTCACCTTACACTGTGTATGTGCAACTCTGAGTCAATATCACCACACATGAGCTCATGTGTATACTTATGAGTGTGCTCTATAGTTTACTTGCTTTGATGTAAGTCATGTCTTAATTGATGTTGGAGGGCAGGTGGTACCGCCCCTTTTCATAGATAGTGCAGGTCAATGGATCATCTGCCTGTCTTTCTGAAGCTGAATGTGGTAGAGGTAGGCTTCAGTCTCAGAGCCCCGGAGCCTGCTGATGCAATCACCTCGTAGACTAGTTCTGACGAGCAACATCACAACCGCCCCTGGCCTAGGATACCAAATATCTCCCTAAGGGGCAGTTTCTCCTCTTTTAAAGGCTGAGAAGGATGGAGGGGTTTTTTAATCCACAAAGAAACCTCCAAGGACACTGTCCCATCGTGTGTTCCCCAAAGAGGAGTTTCTGGTTAAACTGTCTACTTTGAGAGCAACTCTGGCATTTGGAGTGTGGGCTGGACTGAGCCCATGCTACCATGCCTGGGGTGTGCCCTTGATAATCCAGCTACCAAGTGGGACTGGGCTCCCCAAGGGGGCATCGTCCTCCATGCAGCTGCTTTGTGAGTGGCTTAGTGTTGCATTCTGGAAAGGTTGGTTTGCTTTCAAAACTACCTTTTTTCTAGTTGAACCACTTCTCAGGAATATTCCAGTCACGGTGAACATTTGTCATTTGAGGGTGTGTTTTGTCATTTGAGGAGGTGGGGATAGGGTAATAAGAGTAAAGGATGCTCATGTGGCATCCTAGCCCAGCCTGGGACCAGTACAATGACAGAGTGATTGGCACATGGTTGGCTTTTAGCAATGGAGGGTGCCCTTCAGCCCTGTGTTTCCAGCCCTTGCTTCAGAGCTGAGGAAGCCATAGACCAATCCTCCCCAAGTGAGGGCTACCATTAATGAGCTCCTCCTTTCTCCACCCTGCAGGTTCTGTGTTTCCCTCAGAGGCGCCCCTGGAGTCAACTGTAGCAGAAGGTAACGTCTACTGTGAGGGATCCCTGTGGGCTCATTACCACTCTGTACCCCTAGGTTCATCTCTGATTCAGATGAGGTGCAGAGGGCCTAGAAAGTAGGATGCTTAGTTCCCAAGAGGGGCCCTTCCACATAAGGCCTCAGGTCTGAACAGGTATCTCTTACATCGATCATGTCTGAGACTGAGGAGGAATCACTTTGAAGATACATCTCCAAGGAGTTCTCAGTGGAGCCTTTTGTCTCTAGAGATTCTGTTATCCTTGCTTGTGGCTCACTCCTATGTTCCTCACCGAGCTGTGCTCATCTCTGGCCAGCCTATGGTGCTGGATCTCTGGCTACAGGGCCTTGAGACGCAGGTGCCTACCTGCTAACGTAGCCAAATTGCTAGGACAGCATCCTCGCCCTTGCCCTTTCTTTAAGCCCATGTTAGGCCACCCTTGTTTCTTCTTAACAGAGAGAAATCACAATCCTTCAACTCATGGACATCAGAGGTCAGGTACTTCCCCCTTGGGTACCTCCAGTGAGAAATCTGGGAGGCATAGTCAATACAGCCTGGGATGCTGGCAGTCTGGGCTTTGGGAAGGGAAGTCACTTTTCATTTCCCATGGGAAACCTTGGCCCTAGGAGAAGCTCAAGGACAACATTCTTACCAAAGCCTCTGCCCTGCCCAGGGTTGGCATGCAGCAGTTGGGAATGCTGATGGTACATGCATCAGGCCCTCCCATTCCTCAGATCATCTGCTTTCCTCTCCCTCTGGCCCATGGGGTGAGGCCTGACTTAACCTCTTTCTCTTTCCTATGATGAAGGACACAGAAGACACTAGGAATGAGGGTGAGACTGGCTTTATTCTGACTTAGCCATGTCCCTTACCAAGATTCCCACATTTTGTTATTTGCAGCAGCTATAAGAGGAGAATCTGTTCCTTCCTCTGGAGTGGTTTCCCCTGAGGACCCTGTTACATGTTAAGGACCACACCTCGGCCTGACAAGCCCTTTGGTATAACTGGTCCGGCCAGGGATGGGAGCAAGGGGGTGGAGGGATTTGACTGATCTGCCTGTCACACAGGACTGCAGATAGGACTTGCTCGGAGTTGCTCTTATCAGGAACTCCAGTGTCAGGTGGGAGTCACATTTCTTCTAGATCCAGAGACCTCATGTAGAAGCCCAGTGGAGAGCTCAGACAGAAGCTGAGTGTTGTGGCTGCAGTGGGTTAAGGGTAACTCTCAGGTCCCTTCCTCTCCAAGTCCTAGCACTCAGTCAGTTCTTGTAGGTGCCTTGGACAAATTCCAGGGCTCTGGAGTAATTAAAAAACAGAGATTCCAAGCCAGTATCTTACTTAAAGGGGAATATTAGAAGCATTTCCACTAGTGTGAAGAACAAGGCAAGTATGCCCTCCATCCCCACTGCTGTTCAATGTCATACTGGAGATAGTAGCCAATGCAATTAGAGAAGAGAAATCAATCAGAGGCATAATAATGGGAAAAGTTATTTTTGCATATCTCTCCTGGAGTTCTGTATAGGTTACATGTAGGCATATCAGAATCAGAGTGAGAATGTTGGTACAGAAATATTTCCTCCACAAGCAGCCCTTTAGAATTGAAGAACTCAGTGCTAGACAGGTTTCTTGACTTTCCCCAAGTTACACAGCAAGACAATATCCAGATCAGGAGTGATGGCTTCTCAGCAGATCCTAGTTTACTTTCAGCCCATGAGTGTCCTCAAAGGAGATCTAATTTTATATTTTCTGGTTTTTTGTTTTGTTTTGTTTTTCATCTTCTACAATTGGCAAATGCAGAGACTACCATCACAAATACCGAGTCTACTGTTGTGACAGGTAATCAGTAATTTTGAGTCTGTTTCTGTATGTCATGATGCCAACTATATCCATGGGCTTTACTGTTATTCAGGAAAAGTTTTAGGGAATGGGACAGGACGGAATGTTGTGAGTAGACAGTGACCTAGATCCCAGAGGTCAGCTAGAGTGAAGATTCCTTCATTGCCCATGTTCCTGGGGGTAGGGAGAAATCAGTCAGAATGTGGCATCTCCAAGAGCCTTTGTGCTTTGGAAGCAGAGACCAGTGGGATCAGTCTCCAGTCCAGAGTGACAGCCCAGCTCCCCCATCTCCAAAGCTCTGTGCTGACCCCAGCCATCCTGGCCCTGAGGAAGGCTATAAGGCCAGGAAGATCACGTGCAAAATGTGCTCCAAGCCAACCTTAGAGCTGCAGATACACATCAGAGCTCCTTCCAGGACATCCTGATGTCATCACGCTGCTCTTCAGTGTGGGATGTTATGTGTCCCCTGTCTGAGTGAATCAGGCAGAGCCAATGGTCTGCTTAGAGAAGGGTCTTGTGTATCTCTAGGCCCCTTCCAGGATGCAGATTAGGAGAAGCCTTTTATTCTCCTCCAGCAGAAACTCTAAGACTTGGGTGTGGGCCAAGCAGTCACTGTCCTCTTCCCCATGAAGAACTCTAACCTTAAGGCATGTTAGAGCCCAGCCTAGTTAGAGATTCTCTCAAAGATATTTGCCTATGGGAAAGACCCTGAATACCCTGCAGGCCCTGAGACCTTGTCTCTCAGTAGGAGTGTACAAGAGAAATTCTGTGCCTTCCTCTAGGATCTGATTATGGTTTGGCCCTGAGGCTGGTGAATGGAGATGACAGGTGTCAGGGCCGGGTGGAGGTCCTGTATCAAGGCTCCTGGGGCACCGTGTGTGATGACAGCTGGGACACCAATGATGCCAACGTGGTCTGCAGGCAGCTGGGTTGTGGCTGGGCCACATCAGCTCCAGGAAATGCCCGGTTTGGCCAGGGCTCAGGACCCATTGTCCTGGATGACGTGCGCTGCTCAGGGTATGAGTCCTACCTGTGGAGCTGCCCCCACAATGGCTGGCTCTCCCATAACTGTGGCCATAGCGAGGATGCTGGTGTTATCTGCTCAGGTAGGCATCAAAGATCTCTGGAGGGTCAGGTGTGGTGGCTCACAACTGTAATCCCAGCACTTTGGGAGGATGAGGCAGGCAGATTGCTTGAGCTCAGGTGTTCAAGACCAACTCTGGGCAAGATGGCAAACCCCGTCTCTATTAAAAAAAGAAAATCACTTGGGCCCATTCTGGGGACAGACTGTATTCAGAGAATATAGTGACAAACAGGTTTCTCACTCCAGGGCCCCTGCCCAAGACTTTCCTTGTTATCTGGTGGCTCTGGAGTTTAGTTGGGGCAACTGGCCTGTGGGTACAATGCCATGGTCAGCACGGATCCCCAAGCTGCAAGCAGTGCCCCAACATTAGTTTGGGGGTGACTGAGGCACCGGTGTTCAGACACAGGGTCCAGCCTGCTGACATCAGAAATAATGAGCTTTTTATTCTGCTCTAGGAACATCCGCATAACTCATACCCCCATTTTCCCCGATGCTCCTTCTCAGGGATGGCATGTTTCAGGGATCTGGTTGGTGAAACCTCCCCTCCCCTTGAACACTGTATTACCTTGAGTGCTGTCAGCCACTGACTCAGAGAGAAGGACGCATTTGTAAATAGTTCACTTATGATTGCTGTGAAGAGAGGCAGGGAAGTGGGGTAAGGGTGGGAGGATGGCATGAGTCACAAATGGTGGGCTCACATGTGAGCTCAGCATGGGGAGCAGGGGGACCTCCCAGAGGATCGCCAAGAATCCACGTCAAACCTCAGACTCACTGCAGCTCAAGGGTGGAGAGTTAGGGTCTTCATCCACTCATTGCTTAGGGTGGCTGTTTGCTGCTCCCTGGGTGTTGATACTGAGGTTGTTGTAGCTGGTCCCAGGCACCGAAGTGACCTTCATATCCCTGGAGAGTGAGCCACAGGCACAGAGAGGGAGGCAATGCCGGGGACTGTGGGGTCTCTGAGGGACTGAGGGCTTCACAGTGGGCACTGGCAGGGCCCACTTGGTGGTCATGTGATGGGCATCACCTGAGGGTGTGGCTACCCCAAGTCACTTCAACCTTAACTCTAATTGGAGTCACTGAGTGTTTGGTGTCTAATGTTGCTATTTTTTCTCACAGCTGCCCAGCCTCAGTCGACGCTCAGGCCAGGTGAGTCCCCAGAATCCTTCCTCGGGATACCCCTTCTCTTTCTGCTTGGTTACCCTTTCCCCAGTCCACAGAGCCCTCCTGCTTCTCTGCAGATACTCTGGGGCATGTTATTTTTCCCCCAGCTCTGTAACTGAGACCCTAGCATGGTGCTTCTTAAGCACACATAGGATTCAGCTTCTGCCTTCTCTTCAATCCATCTCAGCTTTCATCATATAGTTCCATGCTGTCCCAATGGAAAATCCTTACAGGTTCAGAAAGAAGCCACCTATTTAATGAGCTTTGGCCCCTTTATGTTCAGGGCTGACATAACCTTTCTGAGAATTGAGGGTGAGACCCTCTAATGTTCTGTTGAAGGCAAGGTCAGTACAGGCCTGATACCCCTATCTCTCACTACATGAAAGAAAGACCCTTGAAAGACCCCCAGATTCTGCAGGGCCATGTCTGCATTCAGAAGAGGCAGAGGCCATGCTCAGGGGAGAGAGAGGCTAAGAAATGTTTCTGGTACCTTCACTTACCAGGAAACCTGATTTCCCCTGGGTGGGCCCACTAGTCCCCCGAACATTTTAGCTGTAAGTGTCAAGTCTTGGCAGTGGTGTCAGATGAGTCAGACAGTCCATGTGTCAGCGGATGGTGGGGGATGGAGGTGGTAAAGGTTTCCTAACTGAGAAAAGGTCATCCCTGTCTCAGAGAGAGGTGGAAGGGCCTGCATGGTGTCGTTTGTCCCTGAATGAGTTCCCTGGGCAGGAGACCTGGGCAGACACATGGGGAGCAAGTGGCTAGACCTGGGAGTGGAATTGTTTTCACAACCGGGTCCTAGGAAATGCCCGGTTTGGCCAGGGCTCAGGACCCATTGTCCTGGATGATGTGTGCTGCCTGGTCCAGAGAACTGCTTGTTTTTTACCTTTTTCCCTTCAAATCCAATTGTATCCTTTCTCTTTGTTGCTGTTTACAGACAGTTGGCCTGTCAGGATATCACCTGTACCCACAGAAGGTAAAGAATCCTCTCAACACTCCCTGGGGCTCACTTTCTACCTCTGGATACACTTCAGATTTCATAGTTCACTTATGATTGCCATGAAGACAGGTGGGGAAGTAGGCTAAGGGTGGGAGGATGGCAGCAGGTGATAAACAGTTGGCTCAACAGTGAGCTCGGCACTAGGAACAGGAGTAGGACCTCCCAGAAGATCATTAGGAATCATTAGACTCGTGATAGGATGAGGCTCAAGGTGGGCCCTTGCTTCTTCATGTTTCTGTGTGTTGGGTAGGGAGGAAGCTGGAGTCTCTGAAGACCCAGAACTAGATGTGATGTTGGAGAGTGGAGGGTGCTGGCGACCCGTCTCCTGTGGGATCCTGTTCCAAGTGGTCAGGAAAGATCCTCATCTGTGTGCTCAGGACAAGCCCTGGGGGTCTCCCTAATCCTACGGGGACCTCATCCCTGTCATCTCTGGTACTTTCTCAGTTAGCCAGACAGGACCATGCTCCTGAATAAGGGAGGGGTCTGGGCCTGCCATCTGGAGCTGAGCAGCTCCATCCTCTGCGTACTCAACTAGATAGTGGGATATCCATTCCTATCACCTCCAATGGGGTCACAGGTGCTTCCCCAAAAGTTGAGCATCCATAGACCTGGGCAGAGTAGGCTATCAGTGCTACTTTCACTGTAATTAAGCCTAATCTCTGGCTTCATTATGCAAAGGTGACTGCCTGCCTGCCTGGGTGACTTAGTTCATTAGGAAATGCCTTGAGTGTGGAACTTGCCCTAGATTGTTAGGGGTCTAGGCCTGCCATTTGTAGCTGTGTAGCTCCATCCTGTCTGCCCGCAGAGTGGGGAGTGGGGTGTCCATTCCTGGCCCCTCCTCTGGGATGTCATACATGCTTACCCATAACTTGAGCTTTTATAGACTTGAGTAGAATAGGGCATCACTTTTTCCACTATGACAAAGCTTAACCTCTGGGTACAGTAATCTTCAGTCGTGACTGCATGTCCTGGTGACGTTGGCATTTGTATTCAAACTTGACTACTTTGCCTACTGTTCTGAGTGTTGTACATGCCTTATCCTTGACCTCATCATAGAGATGAATGAAGGGTTCTTGTGTTCCCCTGTAGGATCTGAATACAGTTTGGCCCTGAGGCTGGTGAATGGAGGTAACAGGTGTCAGGGCCGAGTGGAGGTCCTATACCGAGGCTCCTGGGGCACTGTGTGTGATGACTACTGGGACACCAATGATGCCAATGTGGTCTGCAGGCAGCTGGGCTGTGGCTGGGCCACGTTGGCCCCAGGAAGTGCCCGTTTTGGCCAGGGCTCAGGACCCATTGTCCTGGATGACGTGCGCTGCTCAGGACACGAGTCCTACCTGTGGAGCTGCCCCCACAGTGGCTGGCTCTTCCACAACTGTCAGCACAGTGAAGACGCTGGTGTCATCTGCTCAGGTGGGTCTCCAAGACCTTGGGCTCCCTCTCTTGGAGTAGAGTTTGCTCAGGAAGCGAGGTCTCATTATGCTCTGATCTCCTCACTCAGAGCTTTTTCAACCTTTCCTATATTTCTAATATCTCCTTAGCTCTCTGCTAGGAAACTGCATGAGTCTTTACCGCATTGCCAGGTTTTGAGGAGGTCAGGCAGGACAATGGCCAAAGTGAAATAAGGGTCACACCTTTGTTCACCGAGGCAGCACAAGCAGAGGGAGAAGACGAAAGAGCCAGATCTCTGCCTTTTAGTGTGGCTGGAAAGGAGTAGCTTGGGCCGGTTTGTTCAGCTCAGCTTCTGCTGAGAGCCTCGGGCTACCTGTACTCCTGGCAGAAGAGGATGGGGAACTGGCCTGGGCGGAGGTCACATGGTGAGGGAGGAAGCAAGAGAGAGCAAGAGGGAAGGCCCAGGCTCTTTTCAACCACCAGCTCTTGCTAGGAACTAAGAGAAGAACTCATCCCTGACCAGGGAGCGCAGTAAGTTATTCATAAAGGGTGGGCCTCCATGACCCAGACATGGCGCATCAGGCCTCAACTCTAAACTTGGGGATCCAATTGCAATATGACACTTGGACGTGACAAGCCTCCAAAGTATAGCACCCTGGCCCTCCAGGGTTCCAACTTTCCCCTACTGAAAGATTTTGCATAAGGGTTACATGGATGAAGCACATATAGGGGATAGGGGAGGGACTGTCTCACTGGAAGGAGCCCACAACCAAAGGCTCCTGCGAGGAAGTGCAGTCTTCTGCTTAGGCCCAATAAGGTGGTGTCTTAATGGAGACACAAGGCCAGGAGTGCAGATCTGTGTCTGTCTGTGTCTGGTCTGGGATTTGGGCACTGTGAGTCCTTGACCACAACTCCCTCCAGAGCACTGCAGTGTTGTGCCTGTGCACTGGTCTGGTGTGGAGTGTGCAGTTCCCATGAGGTCTGCTAGGCAAAGCCTTATTATGAATGCCTGTGGGCTAGGCTGGAAGATCACAGGCAGGACTATGGCTGGAGTGTCCTCCTCACGTTTTTTTGACTCAGGGACTGCTAAGACATGCAAGGGAGAGTATTGGTTTTGTATCAACCTGATTACTATTGACAGACACAAAGTTAATCACTTTGGAGTTGGCAATAGTGGACAGGATCTGCCTAGACACCTTCCAAGGAGCATCTCTGTGGGGATGTGCATGGCAATGCCCCTCCCTCTGTGATGGAGACCTAGGGTGGACTGAAGGCATGGCCTCTTTAGTTCCTTCCACCTTTGTTCTGGTTTTGCCAGCTTCGTAGTGCACCTGATCTGACCTCCTCTTTCTCACAGCTGCCCAGTCCTGGTCAACGCCCAAGTCAGGTGATTCCCCAGTGTCCTTCCTTGGGATGTCCCTTTTCTTTCTGCACAATTATCCCTTTCTGCACTCCACAGAGCCCTCATTCTTCTCAGAGTGGATACTTCAGGGCATATGATTTTCCCTTGCTCTGTAACTGAGAACCCAGCATGGCACTTCTAAACCAGACATAGGGTTCAGGAGGCTTCTGTCTTCTGTTCCATTTATCTCAGCTTTCATGAAGCAGTTTCATATTGTCCCAATGGCCAACCCTTAGAGGTTTAGAAAGTGGCCTCATATTTGATTAGCTTTGGTCCTTTTCTATTCAGAGCTGATATGACCTTCCTGAGAATTGAGAGTGATTGCCAAAGTCTCCTGGGAAGCTAATACCAGCTAAAGCCTTAAACATGACTTCTGCCATGGGCAAGCAATGTCAGTGCAGGCCTGATACCTCCATTCCTCACTTCTTCAAACACCCCAGATTCTGCAGGGCCACATCTACATCCAGAAGAGGCAGAGGCCATGCTCGGGCAGGGAGAGGGATAATAAATATTTCTGGTGATTCCACTTACCAGGAAACTTGATACCCCTTCGGTCAGCTCCTTGGTTCCCCTAACATTTTAGCTCAAACTAGTAGAGTCTTAGCAACGGTGTCAAATGTGCCTGTCAGTCCATGTGTCAGTTCATGGAACAGGCTAACCCTTTGTGACTGAGAAGAGGACATCTCACACTTCAGAGATAGGAGGGATCGAACTAGTCTTCCGTGAGGCCTATGTCCCTTGCCAAGCTTGCTGAGCTGAAGACTTGGGCAGACACATAGGGAACAAGTGGCAGGAACCAGAAGTGGGGTAGTTTTCATGATGCTTGCCTTGTCCAGAGACCTTTCCTTTTGGGGCTTTTCACCCTCAGGTTTAACTCTAGCCTTTGTCTTTGTTGCAATTTACAGACGTGTTGCCGACCACCACCTTACCTGCATCGACAGTAGGTAAATAGTCCTCTCACTCCTCCCTAGGGCTTGCTCTCTACCTCTGGACAAATGTTTTGTCTGAAAATAATAAGATGAGGGTCAGGGAGGGCCTCTCTCTTTTTCATGTCCCTGTGGGTTGCGGGGGAGGAAGGTAGAGTCTGTGGGGACCCAGCTCTGGGTCTGATGTTGGAGGCTAAAGGTTGCTGGTGACTTGTCTCCTGTGGAATCCTGTTCCAAATGGTCAGGAAAGATCCTCATCCAGGTGCTGAGGAAAAGCCCTGGAGGATTCTCTAATCCTGCTAAGACCTCATTCCTGTCCCTCAGCCCATGCATTGCAGAGGTGTGAAGAGTCAGTGAAAGTGACTGTCCCCGCACCTGTCTGGCCAAGGCCTTGTCATACCTGTGAAATTTTCAGAAGGCAGACAGGACCATAGAATAGCCACCAAGCTCCTGAGCATGGGGAGGGTCTCACCTGCCAACTGTAGCTGTGTAGCTCTGTCCTGGGTGTGCCCAAGTTAGGGAATGGAATATCCATTCCTTTTAACTCCAGTGGGATCACAGGTGCTTCCCCAAAACTTGAGCCTTCATGAACCCAGACAGAAAAGGGTATCACTGCTCCTTTGACTTTGATGAAGCTGAATCTCTGGTTGCAGTCATATTCAAAGGTGACTGCCTGCTCAGGTAACTTTAGCCATTAGGATGTGCCTTGAGTGTGGAACATTCCTTAGATCCTTGACCTCCTGATAGGGATTGATGAAGAGTTCTTGTGTTCCCCTGTAGGACCTGAATCCAGTTTGGCCCTGAGGCTGGTGAATGGAGGTGACAGGTGTCAGGGCCGAGTGGAGGTCCTATACCAAGGCTCCTGGGGCACCGTGTGTGATGACAGCTGGGACACCAATGATGCCAATGTGGTCTGCAGGCAGCTGGGCTGTGGCTGGGCCACGTCGGCCCCAGGAAATGCCCGGTTTGGCCAGGGCTCAGGACCCATTGTCCTGGATGATGTGCGCTGCTCAGGGAATGAGTCCTACCTGTGGAACTGCCCCCATAGAGGCTGGCTCTCCCACAACTGTGGCCATAGTGAAGACGCTGGTGTCATCTGCTCAGGTGGGTCTCCAAGACTTTGGGTTTCCTCTCTTGGGGTAGATTTTGCTCAGGAAGCGAGATCTTAATATATTCCAATCTTCTCACTCAGAGCTTTTTCAACCTTTCCTATATTTCTGATATCTCCTTAGCTCTCTCCTAGGAAACTGCATGAGTCTTTACCGCATTGCCAGGTTTTGAGGAGGTCAGAGAGGACAATGGGCCAAAGTGAAATAAGGGTCACACCTTTGTTCACCGAGGCAGCACAAGCAGAGGGAGAAGACGAAAGCGCCAGGTCTTTGCCTTTTAGTGTGGCTGGAAAGGAATAGCTGGGGCTAGGTTGTTCATGAAGATAGTGGTTGATTTGGGTTGTGACTTTGCAGGCTGCATAGGAGCATCATGCAGGCATCTGCTCAGCTTCCGCTGTGGGCCTCAGGCTGCTTGTACTCCTGGCAGAAGGAGATGGGGAGCTGGCTTGGGCAGAGGTCACATGGCGAGGGCGGAAGCAAGATGGCAGAAGGAGATGGGGAGGTGGCTTGGGCAGAGGTCACATGGTGAGGGAGGAAGCAAGAGAGAGCAAGAGGGAGGGCCCAGACTCTTTTCAACCACCAGCACTTGCTAGGAACTAAGAGAAGAACTCATCCCTGACCAGGGAGCGCAGTAAGTTATTCATGAAGGGTGGGCCTCCATGACCCAGACATGGCACATCAGGCCTCACCTGTATACTTGGGGATCCAATCCCAACATGAGTCTTGGAGGGGACAAGCATCCAAACTATAGCACTCTGGCTCTCCAGGGTTCTACCTTTCTGCTACTGAAAGGTTTAGGTGAGGGTAAGGTGGATACAGCACATCTAGGCATTGGGGGAGGGTCAATCTCACTGGGAGGAGCCCAGAAGCAAAGGGTCATGCTGGGAAGGGAGGGTCTTCTGCTGAGGACCAATAAGGAGGCATCAGACTGGAAACACAAGGCTGGGAGTGCAGTTTTGTGACTGTCCATGTCCGGCCTGGGTTTTGGGGGTGTGAGTGCTTGACTGTAATTCCCTCCAGAGCACTGCAGTGTCCTGCCTGTGCACCAGTCAGGTGTGGGTCAGACAGTGCCCATGAGGCCTGCTGAGCAAAGCCTTGCTATGAATGCCTGTGGGCTGGGCTAGGAGATGACAGGCTGGATTTTTGCTGGAGTGGCCTCTTCATACTTGCTGATGCAGGGACTACTAACACGTGCAAGGGAGAGGGTTGGTTTTGTGTCAACCTGATTGCTATGAGCAGACACAAAGTCCTTCAAACACCCCCAGATGCATCAGGGCCCCATCTACATCCAGAAAGGCAGAGGCCATGCTCGTGCAGGGAGAGAGATATTATATATTTCTGGTGCCTCCACTTGCTAGGAGACTTTCTACTCCTTTGGGCA
>NW_012122376.1:6165585-6166081 GCF_000951035.1 Colobus angolensis palliatus | reverse complement strand
GAATCCAGTTTGGCCCTGAGGCTGGTGAATGGAGGTGACAGGTGTCAGGGCCGAGTGGAGGTCCTATACCGAGGCTCCTGGGGCACCGTGTGTGACGACAGCTGGGACATCAATGATGCCAATGTGGTCTGCAGGCAGCTGGACTGTGGCTGGGCCATATCAGCCCCAGGAAATGCCCAGTTTGGCCAGGGCTCAGGACCCATTGTCCTTGACGACGTGAGCTGCTCAGGCTACGAGTCCTACCTGTGGAACTGCCGCCACAATGGCTGGCTCTCCCACAACTGTGGCCATGGTGAAGACGCTGGCGTCATTTGCTCAGGTGGGTCTCCAAGACTTTGGGTTTCCTCTCTTGGGGTAGATTTTACTCAGGAAACAAAGTCTTAATATGTTCTAATCTCCTCACTCAGAGCTTTTTCAGTCTTTCCTATATTTCTGATATCTCCTTAGCTCTCTCCTTGAAACTGCATGAGTCCTTGCCACATTGCCAGGTTTTGAG
>NW_012122376.1:6162306-6163755 GCF_000951035.1 Colobus angolensis palliatus | reverse complement strand
ATCCAGAAAGGCAGAGGCCATGCTCGTGCAGGGAGAGAGATATTATATATTTCTGGTGCCTCCACTTGCTAGGAGACTTTCTACTCCTTTGGGCACCTCCCTGATCCTTCTAACACTTTAGCTCCAATGGTCGGAGGCTCAGCAATGGTATCAGATGTGCCCATTAGTCCGTGTGTATCGGGAAAACCTGCTCCCAATGTTTAATGTGGGTTCTTTTCTATTTCCTAAGTGTCTCAGCTGGGTTCAGAAATAAAGGGAAAGAGCACAAGAGAGAGAAATTTAAAGCTCGGTGTCTGGGGGAGACATCATATGTCGGCAGGATCCGTGATGTTCCCTGAGCTGTAAAACCAGCAAGCTTTTATTAGCAATTTTCAAAAGGGGAGGGAGTGCACGAATAGGGTGTGGGTCACAGAGATCACATACTTCACAAGGTAATAAAATATCACAAAGCAAATGGAGGCAGGGTGAGATCACAGGACCACCAGGTGAGGTGAAATTAAAATTGCTAATGAAATTTCGGGCACGCATTATCATTGATAACATCTTATCAGGAAACAGGGTTTGAGAGCAGACAACCTGTCTGACCAAATTTATTAGGTGGGAATTTTCCTCCACCTAATAAGCCTGGGAGCGCTACAGGAGACCAGGGCTTGTTTCATCCCTTCGGCTTCAATCATAAAAGACAGGACGCCTTAAAAGGGGCCGTCTATAAGCCTACCTTCAGGGCGCATTCTCTTTCTCAGGGATGTTCCTTGCTGAGAAAAAGAATTCAGCAATATTTCTCCTATTTGCTTATAAAAGAGGAGAAATATAGCTCTGTTCCGTCCAGCTCACCGGCAGCCAGTTCAAAGTTACCTCTCTTGCTCCCTGAATCTCACTGTTATCCTGTTCTTTTTTTTTAAGATGCCCAGATTTCATATTGTTCAAACACACATGTTCTACAAACAATTTGTGCAGTTGATACAATCACAGGGTCCTGAGGCGACATTCATCCTCCTCAGTTTATGAAGAAGATGATGAGATTAAGAGATTAAAGTAAAAACAGGCATAGGAAAACACAAGGGTATTGATTGGGGAAGCGATAAGTGTGCATGAAATCTTCACAATTTATGTTCAGAGATTACAGTAAAGACAGGTGTAAGAAATTATAAAAGTATTAATTTGGGGAACTAATAAATGTCCGTGAAATCTTCACAATTTATGTTCTTCTGCTGCGGCTTCAGCCGTTCCCTCCGTTTGGGGTCCCTGACTTCCCGCAACACATGTGTCAGTGGATGGGGCAGGCAAACCCTTTGTACCTGAGAAGAGGATATCCCACACTTCAGAGATCGGAGGGATCAGACTGGTCTCCAGCGAGGCCTGTGTCCCTTGCTGAGCTCACTGGGTTGAAGACTTGGGCAGACACATGGGGAGCAAGTGACAGGAACCAGAAATTGAGTAGTTTTCATG
>NW_012122376.1:6152187-6161434 GCF_000951035.1 Colobus angolensis palliatus | reverse complement strand
GAATCCAGTTTGGCCCTGAGGCTGGTGAATGGAGGTGACAGGTGTCAGGGCCGAGTGGAGGTCCTATACCGAGGCTCCTGGGGCACCGTGTGTGATGACAGCTGGGACATCAATGATGCCAATGTGGTCTGCAGGCAGGTGGGCTGTGGCTGGGCCATATCAGCCCCAGGAAATGCCCAGTTTGGCCAGGGCTCAGGACCCATTGTCCTGGATGACGTGCGCTGCTCAGGGAATGAGTCCTACCTGTGGAATTGCTCCCACAATGGCTGGCTCTCCCACAACTGTGGCCATGGTGAAGACGCTGGCGTCATCTGCTCAGGTGAGTCTCCAAGACTTTGGGCTCCCTCTCTTGGGGTAGATTTTGCTCAGGAAGTGAGGTCGTAATATATTCTAATCTCCTGACTCAGAGCTTTTTCAGTCTTTCCTATATTTCTGATATCTCCTTAGCTCTCTCCTAGGAAACTGCATGAACTTTTGCCACATTACCAGATTTTGAGGAGTTCAGGGAGAAAAATGGGCCAAAGTGTAATAAGGGTCACATCTTTGTTCACCTACTGAGGCAGCGCAAGCAGAGAGAGAAGAGGAAAGTGCCGGGTCTTTGCCTTTTGGTGTGGCTGGAAAGGAATAGCTGGGGCCAGGTTGTTCATGAAGATAGTGGTTGATTTGGGTCGTGGCTTTGCAAGCTGCATAGGAGCATGATATCTGCTTGGCTGCTGCTGATGGCCTCAGGCTGCTTTAGCTCCTGGCAGAAGGAGATGGGAAGCTGTCCTGGGCAGAGGTCACATGGCAAGTAAAGGAAGCAAGAGAGGTCAAGAGGGAGGGCCCAGACTCTTCAACCACCAGCTCTTGCTAGGATCTAAGAGAAGAACTCACCCTTGACCAGAGAGGGCACTAAGTAATTCATAAAGGGTTGGCCTCCATGACCCAGACATGTCGCATCAGGCCTCACCTCTATACTTGGGGTTTCCAATCCCAAGATGAGTCTTGGATGGGACAAATATCCAATCTATAGCACGCTGTCTCTCCAAGGTTCTGCCTTTCCCCTACTGAAAGGTTTAGGTGACAGGGAGGTGGATGCAGCACATATAGGCATTGGGGGAGGGTCAATCTCACTGGGAGGAGCCCAGAAGCAAAGGCTCATACTGGGAAGGGAGGGTCTTCTGGTGAGGCCCAGTAAGCAGGCCTCAGACTGGAAACACAAGGCTTGGAATGCAGATCTGTGTCTGTCCATGTCTGGCCTGGGTTTTGGGGGTATGAGTGCTTGACTGCAATTCCCTCCAGAGAACTGGAGGGTCCTGCCTGTGCACTGGTCAGGTGTGGGGTTGGCAGTGCCCATGAGACCTGCTGAGCAAAGCCTTGTTCTGAATGACTGTGGGCTGGGCTGGAAGATCACAGGCTGGATTTTTGCTAGAGTGGCCTCTTCATACTTGCTGACTCAGGGACTGCTAAGACATGCAAGGGAGAGGGTTGGTTTTGTGTCAACCTGATTACTATGGGCAGACACAAACTTAATCACTTTGGAGCTGGCAGTAGTGGCAGGATCTGCCCAGACATCTTCCAAGGAGCATCCTTGTGGGGACGTGCATGGCAATGCCCCTCCCTCTTGATGGGGACTTAGCATAGACTGAACGAATGACCTGTTTAGTTCCTTCCACCTTTGTTCCAGTTTTGCCAGCTTCTGTGTAGTGCATCTGATCTGACCTCCTCTTTTTCACAGCCGCCCAGTCCCGGTTGACACCCAGGCCAGGTGATTCCCCAGTGTCCTTCCTTGGGATATCCCTTTTCTTTCTGTACAATTGTCCTTTTTCTCACTCTGCAGAGCCCTCCTTTTTATCCGTGTGGATACTGTGGGTCATACTATTTTCCCTGCTCTGTAACTGAGACCCTAGCATGAAGCTTCTTAACCAGACATGGTTAAGAAGGTATGATCTTTCTAAGAATTGAGAGTGATTGCCAAAGTCTCCTGGGAAGGCAATGTCAGCTAGAGCCTTAAACATGACTGTCCGTGGGCAAGCAATGTCAGTGCAGGCCTGATACCTCCATTCCTCACTCCTTCAAACACCCCTAGATGCAGCAGGGCCCCATCTACCTCCAGAAAGGCAGAGGCCGTGCTCGGGCGGGGAGAGACATATTAGATATTTCTGGTGCCTCCACTTGCCAGGAGACTTTGTACTCCTTTGGGCAGCTCCTCGATCCTTCTAACATTTTAGTTTCAAGTGTGAGAGTCTCAGCAATGGTATCCAATGTGCCCATCAGTCCATGTGTCTGTGGATGGGGCAGGTAAACCCTTTGTAGCTGAGAAGAGGATATTCCACACTTCAGAGGTGGGAGGGATTGGACTGGTCTCCAGCGAGGCCTATGTCCGTGGCTGTGCTCCTTGAGCTACAGACTTGGGCAGACACATGGGGAGCAAGTGGCAGGAACCAGAAATCGAGTAGTTTTCATGATGCTTGCCTTGTCCAGAGACCTTTCCTTTTGGAGTTTTTCACCTTCAACTTTAATTCCAGCCTTTGTCTTTGTTGCAATTTACAGACACGTTGTCGACCAGCACCTTACCTGCATCGACAGTAGGTAAATAATCCTCTCACCCCTCCTTAGGGCTCACTCTCTACCTCTGGACAAATATTTTGAATGAAAATGATAGGATGAGGGTCAAGGTGGGCCCCTGTGTTTTTCATGTCCTTGTGTATTAGTGGGAGGAAGTTGGAGTCTCTGGGGAGCCAGTCCTGGGTCAGGTGTTGGAGGGTGGATGGTATTGGTGACCTGTCTCCTGTGGGACCCTGTTCCAAGTATCAGGAAAGATCCTCATTCAGGTGCTCAGGACAAGCTCTGGAGGGCTCCCTATTCCTGGGACCTCATTCCTGGCCCTCTGGCCATGCACTGCAGACCTGCAAGGATGGGTGAAAATTCCTGTCCCTGCAGCTGTCTGGCCAAGGCCTTGCCATCCCTGGTAATTTTCCAGAAGTCACAGAGGACCACGTGGGTACCACCAAAGTCTTCAACATGGGGACAGCATGGGCCTGGCCTCTGGAGTTGTGGAGCTCCATCCTGTGTGTGCTCAGAGTAGGGAGTGGGGCATCCATTCCTGTCACCTCCACTGGGGTCACAGGTGCTTCCCCAAAACCTGAGACTCCACAAACCCAGGCAGAATAGGGTATCACCTCTCCTTCCACTGTGATGAAGCTGAACCTCTGGTTGCAGTCATACTCAATCGTGACTGCCTGCCCAGGTGACTTTGGCCATTAGGAAGTGCCCTGAGTGTGGAATGTGCCTTAGATCCTTGACCTCATGGTAGGGATGGATGAAGGGTTCTTGTGTTCCCCTGTAGGACCTGAATCCAGTTTGGCCCTGAGGCTGGTGAATGGAAGTGACAGGTGTCAGGGCCGAGTGGAGGTCCTATACCGAGGCTCCTGGGGCACTGTGTGTGATGACTGCTGGGACACCAGTGATGCCAATGTGGTCTGCAGGCAGCTGGGCTGTGGCTGGGCCACGTCGGCCCCAGGAAATGCCCGGTTTGGCCAGGGCTCAGGACCCATTGTCATGGATGACATGCGCTGCTCAGGACAGGAGTCCTACCTGTGGAACTGCCCTCACAATGGCTGGCTCTCCCACAACTGTGGCCATCATGAAGATGCTGGTGTCATCTGCTCAGGTGGGCCTCCAAGACCTTGGGTTCCCTCTCCTAGGCTGGAGTTTGCTTAGGAAGAAAATCCTAATTACATTCTGATCTCCTCACTCAAAGCTTCTTCTATGTTTCCCGTATTTATGCAGTCTTGTTAGCTCTCTGCTAAGAATCTGTATGAATTTCGCTATAGGGCCTGGTGTTCCTGTGGTCACTTAGGACAGGGGACCAAACTCAAACAACCCAGACTTTCTCCCTTTCTTGAGGCAGTGCAAGGAAGAGGCAGAAGAGAAAAGCGCTGGCTTCCCAGGGTTCCATTTCTGCACTGCTGAGTAGCACTGGGTGAGGGTATCATGGACGCAGGACAGACAGCAAGGCAGGGGAGGAATCCTCTCGCTGCGAGGAACTCTGAGCTAAAGATGCTTGTCTGGAAGTGGGTTATCAGCTGAGACCCAGTGAGGACGTCTGGAAATAGAGGCTCAAGGTTTAGGAATGTAAATGTGTGTCTATTCATGTCAGGCCTGGGTTGTGTGGGGTTGGAGTCCTTGACCTCAGCTCTTCTTAGAATGCTGCTGAGCATTGCCTGTGTTCCAGGTCTGGTGTGGGGAGGGCAGCCCACATGAGGCTGGCCAGTCATGGCCTTGTTATTGCCCCTGGTCCGGGCTGGAAGATCACACAGGGGATTTTGGCTGGAGTGGCCTCCTCAGCCTTGTTGACTCAGAAACGCCTAAGACATGCAAGGGAGAGGGTTGGTTTGGGGTCAACCTGGTTACACTGGGCAGACACAAAATTAATCACCTCAGAGCTGGCAATAGTGGACAGGATCTGCCTCGACTCCTTACGTGGTGCATCTCTGTGGGAATGGGCATGACAATGTCCCTCCCTGTGTGATTGGAACTAGGATGGACTGAGTGTCACACTTGCCCATTTCTTTCCCTCCTCCTTCCAGTTTTGCAGACTTCTGTGTAACGTGCCTGATCTGACCTTCTCTTCTCTTTCTCACAGTTTCCCAGTCCCAGTCGACACCTGGTCCAGGTAATTTTCCAGTGTCCTTCCTCAAAACGCCCCTTCTCTTTCTGCCCAATCACCTCTTCCCCACTCCACAGACCTCTCCTGTTTCTCTGTGTGGATACTGTGGAGCATATTATTTCCACCCCCAACACCGGCTGTGTAACTGAGACTCCAGCACAACGCTTTTTAAACACACATAAGATTCAGGAGGCTTCTGTCTTCTTTTCAACCCCTCTCAGCTTTCATGAAACAGTTTCAAACTGGCCCAGTGGACAACCCTTACAGGTTCAGGAACTGGCCCTTGTTTAATCAGCTTTGGTCCTTTTATATTCAGGACTCACATATGGTTTCTGAAAATTGAGGGTGTCACCTTCTGAACTGTTCAAGGCATCGTCAGGGCAGGCTCAATACCCCCATTCATCGCTGCTGGAAAAATTCCAAGATTATGATGGGCCACATTTGTATCCAGAATAGGCAGAGTTTATGCTTGGGCAGGGAAAGGGATAATAAAGGTTTGTGGTGTCTCTGCTTAGCCAGAAACCTGATTTCTGATTGTCCCCTGGGAAGCCCCTGGTTCCCCTAACATTTTAGCTGCCAGTGTCCGAGCCTCAGCAATGGCATCTGATATCCTAGTCAGTCCATGCATCAGCAGATGTGGGATGGCAGGGTGGGGAGTATCCCCTAACACATAGAAAGATACCTCAGGATTAGAGAAATGGAGGGCTCAGTCTGGTCTCCAGCAGGACCTTTGTCCCTGGATGAGTTCACAGCAGAGGAGACCTGGGCAGACACATGGGAAGCAAGTGGCAGGAACAGAAAGTGGAATTGTTTCCAGTTTGATTCTCCTTCCCAGAGAACCTTTTGTTCTGGACCTTTTCCCTTCAAGTCTAATTCTGTCTTTTTTCTTTGTTGCAATTTACAGACACTTGGCCGATCTCACATGCATCAACAGCAGGTAAATAATCCTCTCACCCCCCCACGGGGCTCACTATCTCTGGACATATTTTGTGTTTCAAACTGATAGGATGCGGCTCAAGGTGGGCCCCTCTCTTCATATCCCTGTGGGTTGTGTGGGAGGAAGGTGGAGTCTCTGGTGAGCCAGTCCTGGGTCTGATGTTGGAGGGTGGAGGCTGCTGGTGACCTGTCTCTCACGGGACCCTATTCCAAGTATTCGGGAATGATCCTCATCCAGGTGCTCAGGACAAGCACTGGAGGGCTCCCTAATTCTGTAGGGACCTCATTCCTGGCCTTCTGACCACGCACTGCAGACCTGCAAGGGTGGGTGAAAATTTCTATCCATGCAGCTCTCTGGCCATGGCCCCGCTATCCCTGGCAATTTGCCAGAAACCAGAGAGGACTGCATGGGTGCCACCAAACTCCTGAACATGGGGCCAGCATGGGCCTGCCCTCTGGAGCTGTGGAGCTCCATCCTGTGTGTGCCCAGAGTAGGGAGTGGGGCTTCCATTCCTGTCACCTCCACTGGGGTCACAGATATTTCCCCAAAATCGGAGCCTCCATAAACCCGGGCAGCATAGTACATCACCTCTCTTTCCCCTGTGATAAAGCTGAACCTCCGGTAGCAGTAATATACAATCCTTGATAGGGATGGATGAAGGGTTCTTGTGTTCCCCTGTAGATTCTGAATCCAGTTTGGACCTGAGGCTGGTGAATGGAGGTGACAGGTGTCAGGGCCGAGTGGAGGTCCTATACCGAGGCTCCTGGGGCACTGTGTGTGATGACTGCTGGGACATCAGTGATGCCAATGTGGTCTGCAGGCAGGTGGGCTGTGGCTGGGCCATGTCGGCCCCAGGAAATGCCCGGTTTGGCCAGGGCTCAGGACCCATTGTCCTGGATGATGTGCGCTGCTCAGGGCATGAGTCCTACCTGTGGAACTGTCCCCACAGAGGCTGGCTCTCCCACAACTGTGGCCATCATGAAGACGCTGGTGTCATTTGCTCAGGTGAGCCTTCAAGACCTTGGGCACCCTCTCTTAAGTTCAAGTTTGCTCGGGAAGAAAATCCTAATTACATTCTGATCTCCTCACTCAAAGATTCTTCTATGTTTTCTATATTTCTGTGGTCTTGTTAGCTCTTTGCTAAGAATCTATATGAATTTTGCTACAGTACCTGGTCTCTTAGGCCAGGGCTCCAAACTGAGACAACTACCCAGACTTAATCCCCTTCCTGAGGTAGTGCAAGGAAGACGCAGAAGAGAAACGTGCTGGCTCCCCAGGGCTCCGTTTCTCCCCTGCTGAATAGCGCTGGGTGAGGGTATCATGGACACAGCACAGACAGCAGGGGCAGGGAGGGATATTCTCACTGCGAGGAACACTGAACTAAAGATGCTTGTCTGGAAATGGGTTCTCAGCTGAGACCCAGTGAAGATGTCTGGAAATAGGGGCTCAAGGGTTAGGGGTACAAATGCATGTCTGTTTGTGTCAGGCCTGGGTCACATGGGGTTGGAGTCCTTGACCTCAGGTCCTCTCAGAACGCTGCAGGGCACTGCCTGTGCCCCAGGTCTGGTGTGCAGAGGGCAGCCCCCATGAAGCCAGCCACACATGGCTTGTCATTGCCTGTGTTCGGGTCTGGAAGATCACACAAGGCATTTGGGCTGGAGTGGACTCCTCAGCCTTGCTGACTCAGGAACTGCCAAAACATGCAAGGGAGAGGGTTTGTTTTGAGTCAATCTGGTCACCCTGGGCAGACACAGTCACTCACCTCAGAGCTGACAATAGTGCCTGGGATCTGCCCAGACCCCTTATATGGTGCATCTCTGTGGGGATGTGCCCGGCAATGCCTCTCCCTCTGTGACAGGGACTAGGATGGACTGAGTGTCAGGCTTGCCCAGTTCCTTCTACCTTTGTTCCAGTTTTGCCATTTTGTGTACAGTGCATCTGATCTGACCTTCTCTTTCTCACAGCTGCTCAGTCCCAGTCAACGCCCAGGCCAGGTGAGTCCCCAGCATCCTTCCTCAGGATGTCCCTTCTCTTTCTGCCCAGTTACCTCTTCCCCACTCCACAGAGCTCTCCTGCTTCTCTGTGCAGATGGTGTGGGGCATATTATTTTCACCCCCACCGCTCTGTAACTGAGACCCCAGCACAGTGCTTCAACAGACACAGGGATCTGGAGGCTTCTGTTACTGTTCAATTTATCTCAGCTTTCATGAAGCAGTTTCCTACTGCACAATGGAGAACGCTTACAGGTTCAGGAAGTGGCCTCATGTTTAATGAGTTTTGCCTCCTTCATATTCAGAGCTGGTATAACCTCTCTGAGAATTAAGAGTAATTGCCAAAGTCACCTGGGAAGACAATGTCAGTTTGAGCCTTAAACATGACTTCTGTCATGGGCAAGCAATGTCAGTGCAGGCCTGATACCTCCATCCCTCACTCCTTCAAACAACACAGATTTTGCAGGGCTACATCTGCATCCAGAAAAGGCGGAGGCCATGCTTGGGCAGGGAGAGGGATAATAAATATTTCTGATGCCTCCACTTACCAAGAAACTTGATACCCCTTTGGACGGCTCCTTGGTTTCCTAACATTTTAGCTCCAAGTGTCAGAGTCTCAGCAATGGTGTCAGATGTGCCCATCAGTCCATGTGTCACTGATTGGGGCAGGCTAACTCTTTGTAACCGAGAAGAGGACATCTCTCACTTTAGAGGTAGGAGGGATCAGACTGGTCTCCAGCAAGGCTTTTGTTCCTGACTGAGCTCACTGAGCTGAAGACTTGGGCAGCACGTGGAGCAAGTGGCAGGAACCAGAAATTGAATAGTTTTCATGATTCTTGCCTGGTCCAGAGACCTTTTTTTTTTGTAGCTTTTCACCTTCAATTCTAATTTTGTCATTTTTCTTTGTTGCAATTTACAGATGCTTGGCTGACCACCAACCTACTGACATCGCCAATAGGTAAATGGTCCTCTCACTTCTCCCAGAGGCTCACTCTCTACCTCTGGACAGATGTTTCTTTTGAAAATGATAGAATGAGGCTCAAGTGGGTGCCTCTGGTTTTCATTTTTCTGCAGGTTGCCTGGGGAGAAAGGTGGACTCCCTGGGAACCTAGTCCTGGGTCTGATGTTGGAGGCTGGAGGGTGCTAGTGACCCGTCTCCCCCGGGATTCTGTTTTATGTAGTCAGGAAAGATCCTCACCCAGGTGCTCAGGACAAGCCCTGGAGGGCTCCCTAATCCTACTGGGACCTTGTTCCTGGCCCTCAGGCCAGGCTGCAGACCTGAGAAGAGTGGGGAGAGTGCCTGTCTCCGCCACTGTCTGGCCAAATTCCTGCCATTCCTGGCACTTTGCTAGAAGCCAGAGAGGACCCTGTGGGTGCCACCAAACTCCTGAACATGAGGCAGGTCTCGGCCTCCTATCTGAAGCTGTGCAGCTTCATCCTGTGTGAGAATGGAGCTCAGAATGAGGAGTGAGGCATCCATTCCTGTCACCTCCAGTGGAGTCACAGGTGCTTTCCCAATTATTTGAGCTTCCATAGACTTGGGCAGAGTAGGACCTCACTGCTTCTTCCACTATGATGAAGCTGAACCTCTGTTTGTATTCATATTCAAAGGTGATTAGCTGCCCACGTGACTTTGGCCATGAGGAAGTGCCCTGAGTGTAGAACATT
>NW_012122376.1:6146649-6150417 GCF_000951035.1 Colobus angolensis palliatus | reverse complement strand
TTCCTTCTACCTTTGTTCCAGTTTTGCCATTTTGTGTACAGTGCATCTGATCTGACCTTCTCTTTCTCACAGCTGCTCAGTCCCAGTCAACGCCCAGGCCAGGTGAGTCCCCAGCATCCTTCCTCAGGATGTCCCTTCTCTTTCTGCCCAGTTACCTCTTCCCCACTCCACAGAGCTCTCCTGCTCTCTGTGCAGATACTGTGGGGCATATTATTTTCACCCCCACCGCTCTGTAACTGAGGCCCCAGCACAGTGCTTCAACAGACATAGGGATGTCTGTTTTCTGTTCAATTTATCTCAGCTTTTATGAAGCAGTTTCATACTGTACAATGGACAACCCTTACAGGTTCAGGAAGTGGCCTCATGTTTAATGAGTTTTGGCTTCTTCTTATTCAGAGCTGATACAACCTTTCTGAGAATTGAGAGTTATTGCCAAAGTCACCGGGGAAGGCAATGACAGTTCGAGCCTTAAATATGACTTCTGCCACGCGCAAGCAGTGTCAGTGCAGGCCTGGTACCTCCATCCCTCACTCCTTCAAACAGCCCAGATTTTGCAGCCCCACATCTGCATCCAGAAAAGGCGGAGGCCATGCCTGGGCAGGGAGAGGGATAATAAATATTTCTGATGCCTCCACTTACCAAGAAACTTGATACCCCTTTAGAGGGCCGCTTGATTTCCTAACATTTTAGCTCCAAGTGTCAGAGTCTCAGCAATGGTGTCAGGTGTTCCCATCAGGCCATGTGTCACTGGTTGGGGCAGGCTAACCCTTTGTAGCCGAGAAGAGGACATCTCACACTTGAGAGGTAGGAGGGATCAGACTGGTCTCCAGCAAGGCTTTTGTTCCTGGCTGAGCTCACTGAGCTGAAGACTTGGGCAGCACTTGGAGCAAGTGGCAGGAACCAGAAATCGAATAGTCTTCATCATGCTTGCCTGGTCCAGAGAGTTTTTTTGTAGCTTTTCACCTTCAAGTCTAATTTCGTCCTTTCTCTTTGTTGCAATTTACAGATACTTGGCTAACCACCGACTTACTGACATCGCCAATAGGTAAATCATCCTGTCACTCCTCCCAGAGGCTCACTCTCTACCTCTGGACAAATGTTTCTTTTGAAAATGATAGAATGAGGCTCAAGTGGGTGTGTCTGTTTTTCATTTTTCTGCAAGTTGCCTGGGGAGAAAGGTGGACTCCCTGGGAACCTAGTCCTGGTCTGATGTTGGAGGCTGGAGGGTGCTAGTGACCCGTCTCCCCCGGGATTCTGTTTTATGTAGTCAGGAAAGATCCTCATCCAGGTGCTCAGAACAAGCCCTGGAGGGCTCCCTAATCCTACTGGGACCTTGTTCCTGGCCCTCAGGCCACAGGCTGCAGACCTGAGAAGAGTGGGGAAAGTGCCTGTCCCCGCCGCTGTCTGGCCAAAGTCCTGCCATTCCTGGCACTTTGCTAGAAGCCAGAGAGGACCCTGTGGGTGCCACCAAACTCCTGAACATGAGGCAGGTCTCGGCCTCCTATCTGAAGCTGTGCAGCTTCATCCTGTGTGAGAATGGAGCTCAGAAGGAGGAGTGAGGCATCCATTCCTGTCACCTCCAGTGGAGTCACAGGTGCTTTCCCAATTATTTGAGCTTCCATAGACTTGGACAGAGTAGGACCTCACTGCTTTATCCACTGTGATGAAGCTGAACCTCTGTTTGTATTCATATTCAAAGGTGATTAGCTGCCCACGTGACTTTGGCCATGAGGAAGTGCCCTGAGTGTAGAACATTCCTTAAATCCCTGAGCTCATAATCAGTATGGATAAAGGGTTCTTGTGTTCCCCTGTAGGATCTGAATCCAGTTTGGCCCTGAGGCTGGTGAATGGAGGTGACAGGTGTCAGGGCCGAGTGGAGGTCCTATACCGAGGCTCCTGGGGCACCGTGTGTGATGACAGCTGGGACACCAATGATGCCAATGTGGTCTGCAGGCAGCTGGGCTGTGGCCGGGCCACGTCGGCCCCAGGAAGTGCCCGGTTTGGCCAGGGCTCAGGACCCATTGTCCTGGATGACGTGAGCTGCTCAGGATACGAGTCCTACCTGTGGAACTGTCCCCACAGAGGCTGGCTCTCCCACAACTGTGGCCATTATGAAGACGCTGGTGTCATCTGCTCAGGTGGGCCTTGGAGACCTTTCAGACCCAAGAGTGGGCTCCCTCTCTTGGGGTGGAGTTTGTTCCGGAAGAAAGTCCTAATTACATTCTAATCTCTTCACTCAAAGATTCTTCTACGTTTTCTATATTTCTGTAGTCTTGTTACCTCTCTGCTAAGAATCTATGTGAATTTTGATACAGTACCTGATGTATTGTGGTCACTTAGGCCAGGGCGCCAAACTGAAACAGCCCCCCAGACTTTATCCACTTCCTGAGGTAGTGCAAGGAAGAGGCAGAAGAGAAACGTGCTGGCTCCCCAGGGCTCCATTTCTCCCCTGCTGAGTAGCACTGGGTGAGGGTATCGTGGACACACCACAGACAGCAGGGGCAGGGAGGGATCCTCTCACTGCGAGGAACTCTGAACTAAAGATGCTTGTCTGGAGATGGGTTCTCAGCTGAGACCCAGTGAGGACGTCTGGAAATAGAGGCTCAAGGGTTAGGGGTGCAAATGCATGTCTGTTTGTGTCAGGCCTGGGTCACTTGGGGTTGGTGTCCTTGACCTCAGTTCCTCTGAGAACGCTGCAGGGCACTGCCTGTGCCCCAGGTCAGGTGCGCAGAGGGCAGCCCCCATGAAGCCAGCCAGGCATGGCTTGTCATTGCCTGTGGTCGGGTCTGGATGATCACAGAAGGCATTTGGGCTGGAGTGGCCTCCTCAGCCTTGCTGACTCAGGAACTGACAAAACATGCAAGGGAGAGGGTTAGCTTTGGGTCAATCTGGTCACCCTGGGCGGTAACAGTCACTCTCCTCGGAGCTGACAATAGTGGCTGGGATCTGCCCGGACCCCTTATATGGTGCATCTCTGTGGGGATGTGCCCGGCAATGCCTCTCCCTCTGTGACAGGGACTAGGATGGACTGAGTGTCAGGCTTGCCCAGTTCCTTCTACCTTTGTTCCAGTTTTGCCATTTTGTGTACAGTGCATCTGATCTGACCTTCTCTTTCTCACAGCTGCTCAGTCCCAGTCAACGCCCAGGCCAGGTGAGTCCCCAGCATCCTTCCTCAGGATGTCCCTTCTCTTTTTGCCCAGTTACCTCTTCCCCACTCCACGGAGCTCTCGTGCTCTCTGTGCAGATACTGTGGGGCATATTATTTTCACCCCCACCACTCTGTAACTAAGATCCCAGCACAGTGCTTCAACAGACATAGGGTTCAGGAGGCTTCTGTTTTCTGTTCAATTTATCTCAGCTTTTATGAAGCAGTTTCATACTGTACAATGGAGAACGCTTACAGGTTCAGGAAGTGGCCTCATGTTTAATGAGTTTTGGCTCCTTCATATTCAGAGCTGATAGAAACTTTCTGAGAATTGAGAGTGATTGCCAAAGGCACCTGGGAAGACAATGTCAGTTCGAGCCTTAAACATGACTTCTGCCATGGGCAAGCAATGTCAGTGCAGGCCTGATCCCTCCATCCCTCACTCCTTCAAACTCTGCAGATTTTGCAGGGCTACATCTGCATCCAGAAAAGGCAGAGGCCATGCTTGGGCAGGGAGAGGGATGATACATATTTCTGATGCCTCCACTTACCAAGAAATTTGATACCCCTTTGGACGGCTCCTTGGTTTCCTAACATTTTAGCTCCAAGTGTCAGAGTCTCAG
>NW_012122376.1:6062478-6140804 GCF_000951035.1 Colobus angolensis palliatus | reverse complement strand
TTCAGAACTGATATAACCTTTCTGAGAATTGAGAGTGATTGCCAAAGTCACCTGGGAAGACAATGTCAGTTCGAGCCTTCAACATGATTTCTGCCATGGGCAAGCAGTGTCAGTGCAGGCCTGATCCCTCCATCCCTCACTCCTTCAAACTCTGCAGATTTTGCAGGGCTACATCTGCATCCAGAAAAGGCAGAGGCCATGCTTGTGCAGGGAGAGGGATAATAAATATTTCTGATGCCTCCACTTACCAAGAAATTTGATACCCCTTTGGACGGCTCCTTGGTTTCCTAACATTTTAGCTCCAAGTGTCAGAGTCTCAGCAATGGTGTCAGATGTGCCCATCAGTCCATGTGTCACTGGATGGGGCAGGCTAACGCTTTGTCTGAGAAGAGAACATCTCACACTTTAGAGGTAGGAGGGATCAGACTGGTCTCCAGTAAGGCTTTTGTTCCTGGCTGAGCTCACTGAGCTGAAGACTTGGGCAGCACTTGGAGCAGGTGGCAGGAACCAGAAATCGAATAGTTTTCATGATGCTTGCCTGGTCCAAAGACCTTTTTTTTTGTAGCTTTTCCCATTCAAGTCTAATTTTGTCCTTTTTCTTTGTTGCAATTTACAGATACTTGGCTGACCACCAACTTACTGACGTCTCCAATAGGTAAATCATCCTCTCACTCCTCCCAGAGGCTCTCTCTCTACCTCTGGACAGATGTTTCTTTTGAAGATGATAGAATGAGGCTCAAGTGGGTGCCTCTGTGTTTCATTTTTCTGCAAGTTGCCTGGGGAGAAAGGTGGACTCCCTGGGAAACTAGTCCTCGGTCTGATGTTGGAAGCTGGAGGGTGCTAGTGACCCGTCTCCCCCGGGATTCTGTTTTATGTAGTCAAGAAAAATCCTCATCCAGGTGCTCAGGACAAGCCCTGGAGGGCTCCCTCATCCTACTGGGACCTTGTTCCTGGACCTCAGGCCACAGGCTGCAGACCTGAGGAGAGTGGGGAAAGTACCTGTCCCCGCCGCTGTCTGGCCAAAGTCCTGCCATTCCTGGCACTTTGCTAGAAGCCAGAGAGGACGCTGTGGGTGCCACCAAACTCCTGAACATGAGGCAGGTCTCAGCCTCCTATCTGGAGCTGTGCGGCTTCATCCTGTGTGAGAATGGAGCTCAGAAGGAGGAGTGAGGCATCCATTCCTGTCACCTGCAGTGGAGTCACAGGTGCTTTCCCAATTATTTGAGCTTCCATAGACTTGGACAGAGTAGGACCTCACTGCTTTATCCACTGTGATGAAGCTGAACCTCTGTTTGTGTTCATATTCAAAGGTGATTAGCTGCCCACGTGACTTTGGCCATGAGGAAGTGCCCTGAGTGTAGAACATTCCTTAAATCCTTGAGCTCATAATCAGTATGGATGAAGGGTTCTTGTGTTCCCCTGTAGGATCTGAATCCAGTTTGGCCCTGAGGCTGGTGAATGGAGGTGACAGGTGTCAGGGCCGAGTGGAGGTCCTATACCAAGGCTCCTGGGGTACCGTGTGTGATGACTACTGGGACACCAATGATGCCAATGTGGTCTGCAGGCAGCTGGGCTGTGGCTGGGCCATGTCGGCCCTAGGAAATGCCCGGTTTGGCCAGGGCTCAGGACCCATTGTCCTGGATGACGTGCGCTGCTCAGGATACGAGTCCTACCTGTGGAACTGTCCCCACAGAGGCTGGCTCTCCCACAACTGTGTCCATAGTGAAGACGCTGGTGTCATCTGCTCAGGTGGGCCTTGGAGACCTTTCAGACCCAAGAGTGGGCTCCCTCTCTTGGGGTGGAGTTTGCTCCTGAGGAAATTCCTAATTACATTCTGATCTCCTCACTCGAAGCTTCTTCTATGTTTCCTATGTTTCTGAAGACCTGTTAGCTCTCTGCTAAGAATCCATATGAATTCAGTGCCTGGTTTTCCTGTGGTCATTTAGGACAGGGGACCAAACTGAATCAACAATCCAGGCTTTATCCTCTTCCTGAGGCAGTGCAAGAAGAGAAAACTGCTGGCTCCCCACGGTTCCATTTCTCCCCTGCTGAGTAACACTGGGTGAGGGTATGGTGGCCACTGCACAGACAGCGGGACAGAGGAAGGATCCTCTCCTTGGGAGAGGCTCATGGTAAGGAAAGGACATATGTTGGGGTAGGGAATTCTCACTTAAGGCCCCAGTAAGGAGCATTTGGATTGGAGGCATATGGGCTAGGAGTGCAAATGGGTAGCTGTGCATGTGTGACCTGGTTCTTGGTCAGTTTCAGCTCCTTCCAAAGAACTGCAGTGCATTGTCTGTCTAGCAAGCCTGGTGTTGGGAGGGCAGCCCCCATGAGATCTGCCAGGCAAACCCTTGTTATTACCTGTGGTTTGGGATGGAAGATCACACAGGAGTTTTTTGCTGGAGTGGTATCCTGAGACTTGCTGACTTGGTGAATTGCTAAAACCTGCAAGGGAAAGGGTTGGTTTTGGTTCAACTTGGACATCACATCCAGACACAGAGTTAATCGCCTTGGAGCTGGAAATGGTGGGCAGAATCTGCTTAGACCCCTTCTAAGGAGCATCTTCGAGTCCAGCCAAAGCACTGGCATTCAGCAGGTCTGGGTGAAACTTCTGGGTCTTGCTTGAAGCCTCTGGCCACTCTCTACCTCATTCGATGTGGAAGGTTTCCTTATCTACCAGTTGTCAATTGATCTTTAAAGAGGATTTATTATTAGGGATGCTTTTGTTTGCACATGGCAGGAACTCAACTCAAACTCTCTTAAGCTAGAAAGGAATTCATTGGCTCAGGTATCCAGAATGTTTAGTGGTGGATCTGGAGCTTCAGGTACAGCTGGTTCCGGAAGTTCCAAGTCTTTTTTCCCTATGCTTTGCTTACATCTACTCTTTTATCTGTGTGGGCTTCGCTATCAACTTGCTTTTTGCATATGGCTGAAAGACAGCAGAGGGCAGCCCCAAGTCTATATCCCATCAGAAGAAGGAGTCAGTCTGTCCCAGTACCTCTGGCTGACAAGGCCTGGGAGGACTCTGATTGACCTGCTTGTCAACAGGTGCTTTCTTCCAAACCATCTCTATTAGCTCTGATGGCTCAGCCAGAGTTCTATAGCCATCTTTTTGTTCCCTTGGGGTGATGGGAAGGATGGGGGCACTAGGCTCTACTTGAATCTTGTAGGATGCTACCTTTTAAAATAGGAATGACTGTTTCTATTAGAATAGAAAGCAGGCAGGATGTGTGAGACAGAGACAGCAGTCCCTTAGTTGGACCCTTCCTTTCCTTTGATACTCTCTGCTCTTTGCTGGCTGACGTTACCCCTCTATCCCGAGATGGAACCTTCCCTCTCCCTGGCTGTTGTCCATGTTCATTACTATCATCTCTATCTAGTTCCAGGACCTTTTCATTATCCCCAACTGAAAGCTCTTACCCCTTAACCATTCATAATCCATTCCCCTTTCCCTCAGCTCCTGGCAACCACTAATCTGCTTTCTGTCTCTGTATACAGATTTTACTAAGAACCCTGATCATTTTCTGTGAATGGAATCATAGCCTTTTCTTTCTGGCTTCATTCACTTAACATAATGTTTCCAAGGTTCATTCATGTTTTAGCATGTGTCAGAACTTCTTTACTTTTAATTGCCAACTAATATTCCATTGTATGGCCATGCCATCTTTTGTCTATCCATTTATCAGCTTATGGACATTTGGGTTGCTTCCATCTTTTGGCTGTTGTGAATAAGGCTGCTATGAACATTAGTGTATGATTTTTTGTTTGCACTTGTGTTTCCAATTTTGGGAGATATATACCTAGGAGTGGGATTGCTGGGTAATAGGGTAATTATGTTTAATTTATTGTGGAAACACCGAACAGTTGCCATAGCTGCTGCACCAATTTGCTTTCCCCCCAGCAATGCCTGAGAATTCTGATTCCTCCATATCCTCACCAACACTTGTTATGATGTCTTTTTCATCATGGCCATCCTAGTGGGCGCAAGGTAGTATTTCATGGTGTTTTGATTTGCGTTTCCCTGACAACTAATGATGCTGAGCATCTTTTCATGTGTTGGTGGGCCCTTTGTATATATTCTTGGGAGAAGAGTGGCTTCATTTTATAGATACTAAGCTGAAGACCAGAAGAACTAGACTAACGTCAGTATCTTAGCCCAGCTCCCGGGCTCACAGGACAGGGTTCAGTTACACAGAGGGATCAGGATGCCTGGCCCAGTGTTGTGTCTAGCATGTGACATTCCTTCATGGAGGCCTAACTCTGCCATTTTTCCTCCACTCTCAGGCATAGGCACCTCTAGGTATGCACAACTAAGTGTTATCTTAGTCACTTCTGCCCACTGTCCCTGTAGCTCATGGTATTCAGTGGGTCCAGGTTTTGTTTCTGATTGAAGGCAAGCTGTGGGTTTGAAAGTGACTCAGGAACAAGCCTCAGGTCTGATGGGGTGGTCCTGTGAGCAGAGTGAGTCAGCCAGAGGTGGAGAGGTGGAATCTCCCAAGAACCAGGTCCTAGGGCTGCACCTTGCCAGGCAAGTGGGAGCTGGTCTCGGTTGCATCCTGCTGCAGGGGCGCTTGAGTCCAGTAGTCCCTGCAGATCCAGGCTGATGGCTCCGGCACTTTAACCTCTGAATCTGAAGGCCTGGCTCAGCACTTGAATTTCTGGGCACTGGGATAACTCCACTGGAGAACATGCACAGCTCAGTCCATGCCCAAAGGTTCTGGAAGACAGCCCTTAAAGATAACATGTTGAAGAACAGGCTTCTGTCAATGTCTATGCTGCTGGAGAACATTGACTGGAGACCCAGAAACCTTGGCCTTCTGGAAGAATTCAGAACTTCACTCTGACCTCAGATCATCTTCCTTTAGGAGACACAGGAGAGAGTGAATTTTCCTGTCTCTTCTAGAATCCAATTCTGGTGTGGCCCTGAGGCTGGTGAATGGAGGTGACAGGTGTCAGGAGTGGAAGTCCTATACCAAGGCTCCTGGGGCACCATGTGTGATGACAGCTGGGACACCAATGATGCCAATGTGGTCTGCAGGCAGCTGGGCTGTGGCTGGGCCATGTTAGCCCCTGGAAATGCCCGATTTGGCCAGGGCTCAGGATCCGTTGTCCTGGATGACGTGCGCTGCTCAGGGAATGAGTCCTACCTGTGGAGCTGCCCCCACAATGACTGGCTCTCCCACAGCTGTCAGCATAGTGAAGCCACTGTCATCTGTTCAGATGGGCCTCTATTTTAGTGCATGGTTTTCTCCATGACAAGGCTTCTCTTTGCACTAGCCTCCTCCCAGCCGGAGCTTCTCTTCTAGATGGCCAGTTTCTCTGATACCTCAACAGGGCAAGAACATCAGCAAATGTTGTCAGTGTCTTTGACTTTTATGGATAGGCACTAGCTTCTTCCTTACATAGGTTCCTATAGCAAACAAGGGTTCAGTCCACTTTCAGTTGTAAGAATGAATTCTTCAAACACCTTTTTTTGAGACTAACCCTTAATGTTTATGTCTACTGTTCCACTCTCCTGGATGACTCTTGGGGAGCATTTCTAAGTGACAAGGTGGGGACAGACACTCAACATTACTCTCGCTCATCATCCTGGGCACTGGGACTGACTCATGTTTTCTTCTTTTCCTTGCAGCCACCCAAATAAATTCTACTACGACAGGTGAGTCTGCTCCACCCCAGCCTAGCAATATTTCTCTTGGAAATTCCACCCTCTCTTGTTTCCAGAAGTAGGAGGAGTAGGGTAAGTTCCCCCTGAGGGGTAATTTCTCTCTAAGGACTCAGACCTTTGTTAGGGTGATGAGCTGAGTTCCCACTGCCATCACTCTCATGTCTGGCTCACCGCAGAGAGCCCCTGTGGCCTCCTGCTATTGCCTGCTGATAGTGCTAAGTGCTGGCAGAGATGCTGCTGCGGAAGGAGACTTTGGTCCTCCCATTATTTCAGATGAAAATAACTGTCTATATTAACCCATGGAAAATTAGGACCTTCATTTTAGAAACATAGCCAAGCAATACTTCTGCACGTATTTGTCAAATAAAGAATTCTTTCACTTTGAGGGAGCCATCCCCAACGTGTTTTTGTGCCACAGTGAAAATATCCTGGGCCAAATATGTTGGGAGGTGCTACATACTCTAAACCTTACTGGCCATGAACAGTGTAAACTGGAATGGTGAAGACTCTGAGAAGTCCTGTACTAAGGAAAAGGATTTAACTTTGTCAGTCAAACAAATGACTATGGAATGGAAAAATTATCTAGTAAATTCCTAAACAGCTTCATTTTTTGTTCTAGATTGGTGGCATCCAACAACTACAACCACTACAAGTAAGTATCACGTTTTCCACCTGAACCATAGGTCATGCATTTCTTATCCTCAAGCTTGGCTATCCATGAGTGAATGCTCTGCCCCCACCCAGCCTTCCTCAATCTGCACATAGCCCTGGCCTGTCCCACTACACCCTTCACCTCTTCATTTGAATCAATGAGATAAGTATTCTTAAAATAATCGACTTAAAGGCTTTTATTTTGGGGGTATCTCTAAAGCTTTGGGAAGAAGAAGGGAGACAAATAGTAAATGGATAATTTTACTACAAACTATGCTTTTCCATGTCATTTTTATTTCACTATATGGATATGTTTCAATAGATTTTCATTGCTTTTAAAAAACAGTAGGACTACTTTTCTGTGTTATTAAATCTTTTCTCACAATCATTTTAAGTGCCTGTATTGTATTCTGCTATAGAGATATGCCATGAATTATTTGACAGATCCTCAGATACTAGATATTTGTTTGTATTTCTTCATTACTGTAAATGATTTTGTGATGAAGAATATTTTTATAGACAATTTTTTTGCATATCTCACTAATTTTTCCTTTAGGATATAAATGGGTGTACTGGACTAAAGTCAACATCAACATAGTGCCTGGTACATAGAATGTACTTCATACATACTAACTTTTACTGTGTTAGGTATTTTAAGATCTTGCTGTGTGTATGGTCCAACTACCATCAAGAATGGTTGTAAAATTATGGAATGATGTAAGAGACAAAGTGATCTTCTTCCTCAGAGCTCACAATATTATTTAATACCCAACCAACTAGAAAATTACAGTTGTGACAAGTGTCTCCAAGGAAAAGTTCAGTGTGCAAAGAGGAAGTATTAGTAGAGATCTTCTTTGACTGGGGGGTTAGGGGAAGTTCCTTATGGAAGTGACATTTAAGCTGGGAGTTAACAGAGGAGCAGGTTCATTTGCTGAAGTGTCTTCTAACTAGAAGGAATGCTTTGAAGGCCCTAGGCTGGGAAGGAGCTTGGCTCTTTGAAGGAGGGTGGGGTGGGGGCAAGGAGGGACTGCAGGAAATCTGTTGGGTGAGGCCAGATCATTCAGGGCCTTATGGGTGGGTTAAGACTTCTATCTTTATCCTAAAGGTAGGGAGGCTGTGGAAAGATTTTAATCTTGAGAATTAGCTAATTGGAAATATATTTGCAAAAGATCATGTTTATCTTTTCTGCCAAACTGCATTTCCTGAAGGCAGGGGCCGTGTCTGCCTTTTCCATAATGTATCCTTATTATGCAGCATTGTGTCTGCCTTTCAAGAACTATTTATTGAAAGAATAAATGAATGAATGGATAAATTAATGAATACATACATAATTACTGTTCGCATTTTGGCATACATTCCATACACTATACACACACACACACACACACACACATACACACACAGTATGGCATGCTTTATATCCCATTGTATAACCCATCACTTTCATTTAAGTGTATATAATACTTTTTTTAGACCTTAAAATTAGCATTTTTATAGCATTGAAATTATTTGTATAGAAGAAGGTTTAATGACTACACAATTTTCCACTGTATAGATATACCATCATTTAGTTAAACAGTTACTAATTGTGGGACAAAAACATTGTTTCCAATTATATTTTATAATGTTAAGTGACTACATACAATAGCATATTTTATAACCATTTCTATTTAATGTTTAGAAATATGTAATTCGTATCCTTGCCTCTGAAAGTTTGACTTTATCCTTAATTATTTCCCAGTGTAGAAATAGAATGGGTGGGCAGGCCACACGATCTTCAAGAAACACTGTATTCCCACCAAATGGGAGAACACATTTCTGTCTCATAAGGGACTTGTACCTAGGATATGTAAGTGACTCTTGTAGTCAATGATAAAAAGTCAAATAACCCAACTGAACAATGAGCAAAAGACCTAAAAGATATTTCTCTACAGAAGATTCACAGATGGCAGAGAAGGCATTGGAAAGATGCTCAATGTCATTAGCCGTCAAGGACATGCAAATGAAACACCCAGTAGGTGGGTCGTAGTCAGAAAGCCAGATCATAGCAAGTATTGATGAGGATGTGGAGAAATTGGAAACCTTGTGCATGGCTTTAGGGAATGTGAAATGGTACAGCCACTTTAAGAAGCAGTTTGGTGGCTCCCCAAAAGGTTAGACCTGGAGTCACCATATGACCCATCACTTGAACTCCTAGGCATATACCCAGGAGACATGAAAACATATGTCCACACAGAAACTTGTATGTGAATGTTCAGGACAGCTTCATTCGTAGTAGCCAAATGTGAACGCAGTGCAAATGTTCCTCATGGTGAATCAAGAAACAAATATGATACGTCCATGCAGTGGAGTATTATTTGGCAATAAAAATGAATTTAATAGTGGCCGGACGCGGTGGCTCACGCCTGTAATCCCAGCACTTTGGGAGGCTGCGATGGGTGGACTGGCTGAGGTCAGGACTTCGAGACCAACCTCGTCAACATGGTGAAACCCTGTCTCTACTAAAAATACAAAAATTAGCTGAGCGTGATGGTGGGTGGCTGTGATCCCAGCTACTAGGGAGGCTGGGGCAGGAGAATCACTTGAATCTGGGAAGCGGAGGTTGCAATGAGCTGAGATCATGCCATTGCACTCCAGCCTGGGATACAAGAGTGAAACTCCATCTCAAAAAAAAAAAAAAAAAAAAAGAATTTAATACTGATTTATGCTACAACATGATGAACTTTGAAAACACATTGAGAAGTAAGTAAAAAAAAGACTACCATATTGTACAATTTGTTTTATATGAAATGTCCAGAATAGGCAAATCTGTAGAGACAGAAAAGTATATCAGTGGTTGCCAGGAATGGAGGGTGTTGAGAAGAAATGGGGAGTGATTGCTGATGGGTACAAGGTTTCTTTTTAGGGTGACGAAAATAATCTAAAACTGTGGTGATTTCAGAGCTCTGAGTATGCTAAAAACCAGGGACTTGTCCCCTTAGAAGAAGTAAACAAAGAGTTATGAAAAAGAAAAAAAAAAGAAAACGTTTTAATTTATATCACTGAGTGTGCACGTTTTAAATAAGTTTTTATTACTATAAACCACCAACAAAATGTTTGACTGTTTAGTATTTATCCCTTTCTGATAAATAGCAATAGCTAACATTGCTGGGTGCTTATGTGCCTGGCACTCTCTAAGAGTTTATATAGACATAGAAACATATCTCATGTTTATGTGTAAATGTTCTTTTTACATTTACATTACGTATCTTATTTAATACCCATGAGAGTCTGATGAGGCAGATGCCATTACCACTCTCATTTTTCTGATGAGGAAACTGAGGCAGAGAGGTTAAGTAACTGGCTCCGGATCATGGAGCTGATGGAGGCAGAGCCAAGATGCAAACCCAGGCTTCTTGTTGCAGAAACCCTGCTCCTAACCCAACGTTGTGCTGCTTGTGAATTGACAGAGTCCTGTGCTCATGGAAGACGCTAGGGAACACCTTGTATTATGGAGTGCTCTCCATGGGTCAGTGCTGTGCTCAGCCGGGACTATCCCACGTCCCTGTCTGTAGCTGATTGAACAATGATAGCAGTCACTTTGTTGCTTTCTTGGCATTTTTGCTAGAGGTGACACATGCTCCCGCTGAAGCTTAGGTCACCTCCTCCCAGAGGATTGCTGTCCAGGCCCAACAGGGAAAGCAGACTCGAATCAAAGCTCCTGATGTTGGGCCACCTCGAACCAGGCCCAAGAGAGGGGACTTGTTTACAGGGAAAGTTAAGTCATGTTATAAAGTGCAGAAGATGAAACTGGATGATACTTACACAGACGATTGCTTATCACAAAATACCTGAAGACCTGGTACAATGGAGATGTCCCTTCTCTCCTCTCTAGGACCCTCTTCAAATTGTGGTGGCTTCTTACTCAGTGCCAGTGGGACATTCTCCAGCCCATCCTACCCTGCATATTACCCCAACAATGCTAAGTGTGTTTGGGAAATAGAAGTGAATTCTGGTTATCGCATAAACCTGGGCTTCAGTAATCTGCAGTAAGTAATGCCTGGTCATCTGATGAGGGGTGAGTCCCTCTGCAGCACACCCAGTGGTTTAGACTGTGTCTTGGGCTGGGATGTTTTTCACTCTTGTGTGCTGTGGACAAGCTTTTGGTGGCTTTGGTTCTTATCATAAAGAATCAAGGAATACTGATGTCCTTTGACTTAAATGAGGAAGAGCTAGAAGAAAAACCTGTATTCAACGGCATCACTCGTAAAGTCCAAACTATTTAAAAAATGGAGGGCCAATAGGAATTTCAATGTTGACTTGAATACATTTTCTCCATACAGGTTGGAGGTGCAGTATAACTGCAGTTTTGATTATGTTGAAATCTTTGATGGATCATTAAATAGCAGTCACCTGCTGGGGAAAATCTGTAATGATACTAGGCAAATATTTACATCTTCTTACAACCGAATGACTATTCACTTTCGAAGTGACATCAGTTTCCAAAACACCGGCTTTTTGGCTTGGTATAACTCCTTCCCAAGCGGTAAGTGCACACTAGACCATGCCTACGAGGCTTGGTGGATTTACCCAGCTGCCTCTTTGGGGGCATCATGGTTCCCCAAGGAAATCAAAGAAGGGCCTTATCAATGCATTGCCCATTCTCCTTCTCTTGGCACTCACTGTGTGAGCCTCAAGGAGGGGCAGGCCCTTGGGAAGGCAGCAAAGGGTGCAGACTAGGGGGTCACACCTGGCCTTGGGTCTGCCACCAACTTTCCGGGGGACCTGGTGACTCTCCTTGCAGAGCCACCCCTCTCTGTCTGGAGGTGAGGAGATCTGACCTTGGCAATGTCTGGAGCCCCTTTCAGCTCTGCATGGAGTGGTCCAGTACCTCCACTCCAGCTTTTCCACATTTCTATTTGATGACTTTGGAGGTGGGGAAAGGCCTGTGGGATGCTTGGCCTTTGAGGTTTGTTGTGGGACATTTGTTGTGGGAAATGGCCATGTTTTTCCAGTTAATGTGTCTTTCAGATGCCACCTTGAGGTTGGTCAATTTAAACTCATCCTACGGTCTATGTGCCGGGCGTGTTGAAATTTACCATGGTGGTACCTGGGGAACAGTTTGTGATGACTCCTGGACCATTCACGAAGCTGAGGTGGTCTGCAGACAGCTGGGGTGTGGACGTGCAGTTTCAGCCCTTGGAAACGCCTATTTTGGCGCTGGTTCTGGCCCCATCACCCTGGACGATGTAGAGTGCTCAGGGACGGAATCCACTCTCTGGCAGTGCCGGAACCGAGGCTGGTTCTCCCACAACTGTCATCACAATGAAGATGCTGGTGTCATCTGCTCAGGTATGGCCCAATGCCATGGAAGGCCCATTTCACCTGTAACCTGCTATAAAGGGAGAGCTTAAGGCCAGTGGCTGATGGTGTCTGTGGCCCAGGCAGGAGCTGGTCATGTGTGCTCGTGGCCTGTGCACTCCAGAAGAGCATGCAGTGGGCTGCTTTATCTTTGGCCAGTTTCTGGACCCAGGGCCATTATGCTGAACACTCATCTGACTAAAGGACCTCCAGCAATGATTCAACTTCTTTATGCTTCAGTTTCCTTGACTGTTGAGTCAGGGTGGCTATGATAGTACTTGTTACCAGTGACAGTTGGGATGATTTTAGAACAGTCATGGTCAAGGAGAGAGTGATGGGTGTTATGACCTCAGCTGTAATCCTGATGACCACAAGTGTGAAGGGACTTAGGGAGCATCTGGGGAAGCTGCGAAGGCTTCTCAACAGCAATTGCTCGGTGGACCTGGGGGTCCTCGGCGAGGGGGTCAGGTTATGAGCTATGTACGTGTATCTGCCTCATTCTGGCCTCTCCTCAAAGCCACACGTCTGTGACCTATGCTTTTCTTCTATTCCTTTTCAGGAAACCCACTATCGACACCTGGTAAGTCCCCCCGATTTCCATTCCACTTCCCTGGTCTCCAGATCTCTCCATTGCTGCTGCCTAGACTGTGCAGGGCATGTTGCTCACTCTCCAAGGAGTTCATCTGTGGTGCCCTCTTCTACAGCCCCTGTCCCCTCCCCTGCCAGCCACCAGGACGGTGTGCCCCTCTCTGTGCTTCAGTGGCTTGGCCCACCTAAGAGTAGGATCTCCAGTCAGTCCCAAGGTGAGGCCTGCCACCTGTCAGATTTGCCTATCCTCGCAGACACCAGACCCTGACCAGTGTTGGCCAAATGGGGCCCATAGCATCGCTAAGCTCCTCCCTACCTGCTCCTCAGCTGCTCTGAGTGTTCCCAGCATGGCCCTGGCACTTCAGGTCTTTCCTTTCCAATACCACCTCCCACCGCTGCTTGCCTTGTCATCTTCTGGCCTCCCACAGCAGCAGCTTCAGGCCTGCCCCTCTCATCCATTCTCCACTGTGCAGCCCCTTCAAGTGATTCCTCAGGGTCTTCTGGTGGTGACCCCCTCCTCAGCACAGCATGACTGCCAGGGCTTCCTATGCTTGGTGCCCTCTCACCCTCTGCTGCTGCTCCATCCACATGGAGGTTCCCAAATCTCTTCCACCTGGGTGCAGTTGCACCTGCTGTTCCTCTGCCTGGGACATCCTGTTTCTACCTCTTTGCCTGCCCTCTAATTACTGCCCTTTTTTCCCCACTCCATCTGGGGCAGGGGCCAGACTTTCAGGCTCCTCTCCTTCCCCAGGCTTTGGTCAGTCTCAGCCTCTTCCCACTCTGCTGGGATTCGCTCTCCTCCAGACCTCCCCAAGGGCAAGTGAGCTCCCCAAGGGCAAGGGCTGTGTCCAGCTCCTCCCTGTGGACTCAGGCTTGGCACAGCATCTGCACAGCTCATGAGCAGTCGACAGCTGTGCCAGGGATGCCGGAAAACTGATCCTGATCTTTTCTTTTTGTCAACAGCTCCTTTTCTCAGCGTCACCCGTCCAAACAGTAAGTTCTGAGCTCCCTGATGAGTCTGTGGCAGAGTGGCCTGGAAATCCCCCTTCCCATTTCCTCAGTGACAGTGGGGCTGGGGAGGAGATGGCTTCCCCAAAAGTGGTCTCCCTGCCCCGCCAGCCCTCAGTGGATGGTCCAGATCTAGGTCACCTCTTGCTTTTATTTGGTTTCTGTCTTGGGAATTATTTTTTAAATTTTTAAAGTAATTTAAATTTAAAATAGTCCCCAGGTGACTGTGCAGTGTGCTCTGAGGGTCCCCGACATTCCCGTTTTTTGTCCTGACAGCAAATTATTCCTGTGGAGGCTTCCTGTCCCAACCATCAGGGGACTTTTCCAGCCCATTCTATCCCAGGAACTATCCGAACAATGCCAAGTGTGTGTGGGACATTGAGGTGCGAAACAACTACCGTGTGACGGTGATCTTCAGAGATGTCCAGTAAGTGTGCACCAGGAAGAATGCCTTGGGGCTTCACAGACCTTTCAAGAGGGAATAAATGGTACTTAGAACATCAGGAGAGATGTTTGCTGGAAGACATTTCTGACCTAGCCCAGAGGCATCCTGTGGAGATTTGGGGAGGGGGCACAAGAGCCTTGGACTGGACAAAAGCTCTGGTTTCAAGTCCTAGGTCTGCCACCAATTTGCTGTGACCACAGGAAGTCACTCAACTTTCCTGAGCCTCAGTCAAAAGAGGGGAATAAAATACCTGGTCTCCTCACCTCATTGGTTACTGGGAAGGTCACGAGAAAGAGAGAGGAGAGAGAGGGAGAGAGATGTGAAAATATTTACAAAATGTTGTCCAATGGAAAAGATGATTGTTAAGTAGTAATGATAGACTTAGGGGCAATAATAGCACAAATAATCCTATTAGCAACCACACTGGCCAGGTATGGTGCCTCAGGCTTGTAATCCCAACAGTTTGGGAGGCTGAGGCAAGAGGATCACCTGAGCCCAGGAGTTCAAGACCAACCTGAGCAACATAGGGAGACCCCCATCTCTATGAAAAAAAAATACAAAAATTAGCTGGGCGTGGTGGCCTGCACCTGTAGTCCCAGCTACTCAGGAGGCTGAGGTGGGAGAATCGCCAGAGCCCTGGAAGTTCAAAGTTGTGGTGAACTATGATAGCGCCAGTGCACTCCAGCTTGTGGAACAAAGTGAGACCCTGTCTCAGGAAAACAAAACAAAAAGAACAATTGTATCGGTTTTGTGGAACCCTTTTTCTCCACCCTCTCCTTTCTTCATGTGAGTTCCCCAGGGATCGGGCAGAGATGGAGGAATTGCTGCGGCAGAGGGTAGGGTATCTGCTCTGCATCCAAACACAAGTAGAAATCATCGTTTTAAGCAGAGGGGACATTACTAAAAGCACCTTTTTTTTTTTTTTTTTTTTTTTTTTTTTTTTTTTTTTTTTTTTTTTTTTTTTTTTTTTTCTGACATGGAGTCTCGCTCTGTCACCCAGGCTGGAGTGTAGAGGCACAGTCTTGGCTCACTCTAACCTCCGCCTCCTGGGTTTAAGCGATTCTCCTGCTTCAGCCTCTCAAGTAGCTGGGATTACAGGCGCATACCACAATGCCTGGCTAATTTTTGTATTTTTATTAGAGATGGGGTTTCACCATGTTGGCCAGGCTGGTCTTCAACTCTGACCTCAGGTGACCCTTCCACCTCGGCCTTCCAAAGTGCTGGGATTACAGGTGTGAGCCACCATGGCTGACATCAAAAGTACATTAATATATGATTTATCCAAGGAGGTGGGTGGCCCAGCTGACCGCGAAGAGGCACCAGTATTTTCTAGTGTCCTGAACGAGGGGCTACACTAATTTCTTCTCTAACAGCCACTATTGAACAAAATAGTTTGCCCTGTTTATTTCTGTTTGCAGTGGGTTTTGGAGTCTCTGCTTTAGTAATTCATTTGGGATTTTGCAAAAGATACATTATTTTATTCTCTTTGTCATTACAATACAAAGATTGCACTTAAAACTTATGCAGTCCTATGGGAAAAGGTTGACCATGACTGGTTCTATAACCAGCATCTTGACAGCAATGACCATCACCATTTGTGACATTTTACAAAGCCCTTTTCTGTATGTTGTTTTATTTGAGCTTCACCATAGCCCTCTTCAGTATGTATGGATCAGATTATTTGGCCTTTGTAAACAGGAAAAGCTTTAGAGAGATTATTTGACTTGCCCAATATTTATTCAGTTATTTCTTTCCCTCACTATGAACTCATGCATATTGATTTTATTCTGTGGGGGCACCAGGGACTTTTCGATAGAAGAAAAATGGTCTAGATTGGGATGCGAGCCCTTCCTTTCCTGATGTAAAGGGCTGACACGTGAGGGGCTGTAGATTTCATATTTGTGACCGCAAAGGACAGGACTAAGACCCAGGCATGGAGGTTGAGGGAATATGAGACTCTCTTGATTTAAGGAGACCTATGACTTTCTTTTTTTTCAATTTTTATTTTTCTTTTTATTTTTTGAGACAGGGCCTCGCTCTGTCGCCCAAACTGGAGTATGGTGGCACGATCTCGGCTCACTGCAACCTCTGCCTCCCGGGTTCAAGTGATTCTCCTACGTCAGCCTCCTGAGTAGCCTCCCTCACACTACAGGCTCGTGCCACCACGCCCAGCTAATTTTTGTGTTTTAAGTAGAGACAGGGTTTCACCACATTGGCCAGGCTGGTCTCGAACTTATGACCTCAGATGATCCACCCGCCTCAGCCTCCCAAAGTGCTGGGATTATAAGCTTGAGCTACCATGCCCAGCCAAGGAGAACTATGACTTTCATTGATGAACTTTGTCAGAGTTTCTGGCACAGAGGTGCGACCCCACCCTGAGATCTGACCCCTGTGTCAAATTCTGGGAGGAAATGAAGCCAAATGGTGTTTCCCGTCTCTGCAGGCTTGAAGGTGGCTGCAACTATGATTACGTTGAAGTTTTCGATGGCCCCTACCGCAGTTCCCCTCTCATTGCTCGAGTTTGTGATGGGGCCAGAGGCTCCTTCACTTCCTCCTCCAACTTCATGTCCATTCGCTTCGTCAGTGACCACAGCGTCACGAGGAGAGGGTTCCGGGCTGAGTACTACTCCAGTCCCTCCAATGACAGCACCAGTAAGTCCCCTTGTGGGAACGATCTGTTGGGACTGGGGATATCCTGAGAGCATCTGTGGCTCCACTGTCCCGTGGTTGTGAAATAAGAAATGAAGGAACCCTTTCAGGTCACCAGGGCTTGATTTTCAGCTGAAAGGGGACAGGAGTCGTGGGCCTCGGGACTCTGGCTGCCCAGAAATGAAGTCAGGACTAGAACTAGCTGAGAGGTGCTGATTGGCCTTTCTGCGGTCAGCAGAGACTGAGTGGAGGGTTCCAGATGATGCTCTTAGTGGAGAGTGATGAGTTAGTGTCAGAGGCAGAGGTGGCCTCTGGGCTTGAAACCTTGTGACCTTCTCAGAGTGTGGCACACTGTGTCCATGGCCTGCGACCTAACACATTGGGCTTCTATCTGAAGATAGACTGAGCTGGGTGGCTGGAAGTGGCTGAGATAAGGTCACCGAGCCGCTTCCAGCAGAGCCTGTGTGGCTATGATTTGAGCTGCTGTATGGACCGATGTATAGATTGGCCAAGGGCCAGGCAAGGTGACATCCAGGGTCTCTTATGCAGTCAGGATTAAAGATTGACTTGCTTCATGGCTAAAAGACCTTGTTTCATGACATTCCCACAATTTGACCGTGCAGTTACTTTCCTTTATAGATAAATGCTAAACATTTATCTATAAAGGATAAATGTTCCACTTATTGGCCAAACATTCCACTTATTTAAAAATGCTGCCTCCAGTTCTCCATCAGAGAAATCCCGAGTCCACATGCTCTCCCTGGGCTTTCATAAGAATGGGTTGCCTTGACCCTAGGGTCCTTGGGGGATTGCAGCGAAGTCTGTGCCCACACCCTAAGTGCCCACCCTCCCTGTCAGCCACCCTGGTCTGTGCACTTTTTAAGTGGAAAGGGCATCTGACTCCGTAGGGCTTGTGGAGTCCGGGGCAATGACTGAGTGCCTTATCTGTCCTTGTCTATCAGACCTGCTCTGTCTGCCAAATCACATGCAAGCCAGCGTGAGCAGGAGTTACCTCCAATCCTTGGGCTTTTCTGCTCGTGACCTTGTCATTTCCACCTGGAACGGGTACTACGAGTGTCGGCCCCAGATAACGCCGAGCCTGGTGGTTTTCACAATTCCCTACTCAGGCTGCGGCACCATCAAGCAGGTAAGCCTGGGGCTTCCCATTCCATTTCTCAGTGCACGAGCTTTCTTATAGTGGTATGTGCTGTGCTTCTTGAATTCTGGGGATGCAGAAATTATGATTTTGGCATAATCAGGACATAATTGGAATAAATGAAGATAAAAAACTTTTGGTTTTTTTCCATCGGCAATAACAACAGCAGCTCCTGGAGCAGCTCCAGATTTTGCAGGGCCTGAAGCTTATACAGTTAGGGTCGGGGGTGAGGGGCAGGTGTTGAGAGGGGCAGGGGCCTCATTAAATCAAAGAGTGCAATATCTATGAACTTTTATAAACTTTGTGATAACGTATGGCTGTGCAAACACATTGCTAGGCCTTGGATGAGGCCCGCACATTGCACCAGGCAGGGAAGAGGGCCTGAAAGCTTTAGCTTCATTAGCTCCACCGTCAGTTGGCCTCTGCAGCTGCCATTTGTTGAGCTATCACCATCTAAGATGGCCCCCTGCATCCAATTTTGGGTGAAAGTGAAGCCAAAATGGTGTGTCCCTTCTCTATAGGCTTGAAGGTGACTGCAACTATTGTTATATTGAAGTTTTCAACAGCCCCTACTACAGATTTCTGTGATTTGCCTGGGACTTTGCAGATTTTAGCATAGAAAGTCCCACGTTCCAGGAAACCCCTCACTCCCAGGCAAACGAGGACAGTTAGTCACCCTACAAGTGGCTGATGCTGGGATTAGTCCTTGTCATACTCCCCCAGTGAAGGCTCGGCCTTAATCGTGTTGGGTTCTGGCTTGTTGTGAGTTTGGTCAGTGGAAGTCAGTTCACTGAAGGTGACCATTGTTCCTGTGCCAAGTGTGTAGCCTGGAGACTGCCACCTGAGCAGCCCTGCTGAGAGCCCTTCACACCTGTTCACACCCATTCACATCCATTCAAACCCATTTGGAGCAGCCAGACAATTCTCTCAGCCCTGTTTCTTCTAACTTGGCTGATTATGCACAGCACATTCCACATTCTTATTACTCCACTTATTTATTTATTTTTATTTTAATTTTTAAATGACAGGTTCTCATTCTGTTGCCCAGGCTGGATGCCCAGGCATGGGTGCATCATAGCTCACAGCAGACCTGAACTCCTGGGCTTAAGTGATCTTCCAGCCTCAGCCTTCAGAGTAGCTGGGACTACAGGCATGCACCACCACACCCAGCTAATTAAAACAAACTTTTCTGTAGAGGTGGGATCTTGCTATGTGTCCAGGCTGGTCTCGAACTCCTGAGCTCAAGTGATCCTCCTGCCTTGGCCTCCCAAATGCTGGGATTATGGGCATGAACCACTGCTCCTGGCCTCCTCTATTTCTTTAAATAACCATATTGCCTATCACACTGAGTGCCTCAGGGGCAGGGCCAATGTTTTGTTCATCTTTGCAACCCCCAGTGCCCCTGGTCCTGAGCCTGAGAGTTGATATAGTGTTATTAATAGCTCATACAGATATCAGACACTGAACTAAGTGTACTATATAACTTTTCAAATTCTCAGGACAACTTTATTCCCACTTAATTATGAGGCAACGGAGGCTTGCAGAAGGTAAGCCACTTGCCCAGGACCATATGGCCATGAGCTGCAAGTCTAGGACACAGAGGTAGGGCTGTGCCATCCATGGCTGGAGCTTCCCACAGCTCCACCAGGCTGGACTGCGATAATGAATCTTAATCTAAAATTAGAACTGCTTCTTCTGACCAAGAAATAAATCTGCACTCCACGTTCATTGTTTGGAGTAGATTCAGAATTTACCTCCATTGTAGGCACCATAGGCAAATGTGACGTCCATGCAAATGATCCTGTTAATGTACAGGGTTCAATGGAAAGCGCCTGAGAGTATCTTTGAAAGACTAAGAAAGGTCATACTGTCATGCACATCTGTGTGAAAAGACCACCAAACAGGCTTTGTGTGAGCAATAAAACATTTTAATTACCTGGGGGCAGGCGGGCTGAGTCTGAAAAGAGAGTCAGCGAAGGGAGATAGGGGTGGGGCCGTTTTATGGGATTTGGGTAGGTAGTGGAAAATTACAGTCAAAGGGGGTTGTTCTCCAGCGGGCAGGGGTGAGGGTCACAAGGTGCTCAGTGGGGTAGCTTCTGAGGCAGGAGAAGGAATTTCACAAGGTAATGTTGTCAGTTAAGGCAGGAACTGGCCATCTTCACTTTTTTGTGATATTTCAGTTACTTCAGGCCATCTGGATGTATACGTGCAGGCTCGGGCTCAGAGGCCTGACATTCCTGTCTTCTTATATTAATAAGAAAAATAACGTAAAATAGCATTGAAGTGTTGGGGCAGCGAAAATTTTTTGGGGGGTGGTATGGAGAGATAATGGGCGATGTTTCTCAGGGCTGCTTCGAGCAGGATTGGGGCAGTGTGGGAACCTAGAGTGGGAAGGATTAAGCTGAAGGAAGATTTTGTGGTAAGGGGCGATATTGTGGGGTTGTTAGAAGGAGCATTTGTCATATAGAATGATTGGTGATTGCCTGGATGCAGTTTTGTATGAATTGAGAAATGAAACGAAAGACACAAGATCTGAATAAGAGAGGGAGAAAAACAAGTATTAAAGGACCAAGAATTGGGAGGACCCAGGACATCCAATTAGAGAATGCCCAAGGGGATTCAGCATAATTATTTGCTTGGTTGGTGAGTTTTTGGGCTCTATTCTTGAGTTTTTTATGTTGTCGTATGCCAGGTCAGATTGATTTAGGTAAAAACAACACTTTTCATTAAAATACAGAGTCCCCTTTTTTTAGTAGTGAGTAAGTTGGGGCTTCGGCGATTTTGGAAGAAAGAGAAATGGAAAGCCAGCAACTGTTTGTTAAAGAAGGATTAGAAATGGCTAGGAGAAAGTGAGTGAGATTGATAGTGTGGTGGAGATAGCTGGGGAGAGGCAGAGGGTGGCATAAGAATGGGAACGAGAATAAGATTGTGAGCATAAAAGTAAGGAATAGGACTTCATCAGGGTGAAAGTATTGGAGCGTACTTCCTGTCAGCAAAGATTATCTATCCACTTTAAGAGAGACTTAAGGGTGGTGGTTTGAGATAAAACCAGGACATATCAGTTATGATGGTTTGAAGGAAAAGTGTAAAACAGCAGTGTAAACAAGGGCAGGGTATTTATGAGTAGTTGAGAATGGTGAATAGGAATATGACTAGACAGAAGACAGTAGGGATGACAAGTTTTTGGGGTGCAGTTCAAGTTGGGCTAGTGTCTGGAATGAGACTGAGGCCTAATAAAAAGGAGCGTCTATACAGGAGTCCAAATGGGCTGTGCCCTGTAGCATCCTGGGGACAGGCTCTAATTCTGAGAAGGGCAAGAGGTAGAAGTACTGTCCAGTCCTTTTTAAGTTGGAGGCTGAACTTGGTGAGGTGTGTCTTTGAAAGACTATTAGTCCATTTTACCTTTCCTGAAGATTGAGGATGGTAAGTGGTATCAAGGTTCCACTGAATACCAAGAGCCTGAGAAACTGCTTGGGTGATTTGACTAGTAAAGGCCGGTCCGTTATCAGATTGTATAGAGGTGGGAAGGCCAAACCAAAGAATTATGTCTGACAGAAGGGAAGAAATGACTGCAGTGGCCTTCTCAGACCCTGTGGGAAAGGCCTCTACCCATCCAGTGAAAGTGTCTACCCAGACCAAGAAGTATGTTAGTTTCCTGACTCTGGGCATGTGAGTAAAGTTAATTTGCCAGTTCTGGGCAGGGGTAAATCCCCAAGCTTGATGTGTAGGGAAGGGAAGGGGCCTGAGAAATTCCTAAGGAGTAGTAGGATAGCAGATGGAACACTGAGAAGTGATTTTTTGAGGATAGATTTTTATGATGGAAAGGAAATGAGAGGTTCTAAGAGGCAGGCTAGCAGCTTATAACTTACATGGAAGAGGTTATGAAATGATGACAGAATAGAATGGGCCTGTGAGGCTGGAAGGAGATATTTTCCTTGGTCCAAGAACTATTTACCTTGTGTGGGAAGAGGTGGCAGTTTCAGTGGGGGAGTAGGTGAGAGTGAGTGATGGGAAGGAGAAAAACTGGCCATAAAGGACAGAAGTTGGAATGCTAGCTGCTGCTTTAGCTCCCTTATCGGCATAAGCGTTGCCCTGAGTGATGGGATCTGACTCCTTTTGATGGCCCTTGCAGTGAATGACTCCAGCTTCCTTTCAAAGTAAAGCAGCCTTGAGAAGAGTTTTTATTAAAGAGGCATGAATGATGGAGGACCCTTGCGTAGTGAGGAAATCTCTTTCTGCCCATATAACAGCACGGTGGTGCAGGATATGGAAGGCATATTTAGAGTCAGTATAAATTTTGATGTATAGTCCTTTTGCAAGAGTGAGGGCCTGAGTTAAGGCAATGAGTTCGGCTTGCTGAGAGGTAGTGGATGGGGGCAGAGCAGTAGCCTCAAGGATAGATGTGGAAGATACTATAGCATAGCCTGCCTTTGCTGGTGAGTGGTGATTAGGCCCTGGTGGAACTGCCATCAATAAACAAAGTGTGATCAGGGCGAGGAACAGGAAAGAAGGAAACATGGGGAAATTGTGAATGCCAGGTGGATTAGAGAGATACAGTCTTGGGGGTCAGGTGTGGTATCAGGAATAATTTGGGAGGCTGGATTGAAGTCCAGGCCAGGAACAATGGTAATTGTGGGAGACTCAAGGGGTATGAGTGAATATAGTTGAAGGCGCCAGGGAACAGAAAGTATATGCGTCAGGTGTGAGGAAGAAAATAGATTTTGGAAGTCATGAGAACTGTAGAGAGTGAGTTGAGCATAGTTTGTGATTTTGAGGGTCTCTAAAAGTATTAGGGTAGTGGCAGCTGCCACACGCAAGACATGAGGGCTAGGCTAAAACAGTAAGGTCAAGTTGTTTGGAAAGAAAGGCTACAGGGTGCAGTCCCAGCTCTTGTATAAGAATTCTGACTGCATAGGCCTGTACTTCGGCTGTGTGTAATGAAAATGGTTGGGATGAGTTAGGGAGAGCTCATGTGGGAGCAGCTTTTATGGCTGTTTTTTAAGGATGGAAAGGGGAGTGAAGAAAGGATTTAGGATTTATGGGGTCAACTAGCATTTTTTTGTGTGAGTTTATGTAATGGTTTAGCCAGGATGGTAAAACTAGGTATTTAAAGGCAGAAGTATCCAACCATGCTCAGGAAGGAAAGGAGTTGTTGTTTTGTAGAAGGGGTTGGGGTTTTGGAGATTAGCCAGACATGATTAGCAGGGAGAGCACATGTGTTTTTATGAATAATTATACCAAGATAGGTAATGAATAAGGAAGAAATTTGGGCTTTGAAAGGGGATACGCGATATTCTTTTGAGAATAGATGTTGGAGGAGCAGAAGGGTGTCCTGTTGGGAAGATTTGTAGGAGGGCTATAAAGTAGAAGGTTGTCAAAATATTTAATAAGGTGAGAAGCAGATGGATGGAAAGAAAGTAAATCATGAGAAAGGGCTTTACTGAAGTAATGAGGGCTGTCCCTAAAGCCTTGCAGCAGTACAGCCCAGGTAAGCTGCTGGGACTGATGGGTGTCAGGGTCAGTTCTGGTAAAAGCAAAGAGAGGCTGGGACGAGGGGTGCAGGGGAATAGTGAAAAAAAACATCTTTAAGATCAAGAATGGAATAGTGAGTTGTGAAGGAAGGTATTGAGGACAAAAGAGTGTACAGGTTGGGCACCACGGGGTGGACAGGCAAAACAATTTGGCTGGTAAGGCACAGATCCTGAACTAACCTGTAAGACTTGTCTGGTTTTTGGACAGGTAAAAGGGGGAATTGTAAGGAGAGTTTATAGGCTTTAAAAGGCCATGCTGTAATAGGCGAGTGATAATGGGCTTTAATCCTTTTAAAGCGTGCTGTGGGATGGGATATTGGCGTTGAGCTGGGTAAGTGTGATTAGGTTTTTAATGGGATGGTAAGGATGCATGATCAGTCACCAAGGAGGGAGTAGAGGTGTCCCATACCTGTGGATTAAGGTGGGGAGATGCAAGGGGAGGATGCGAAGAAGGTTTTGAACTGGGGAAGAGGGCAGCAATTGGGCGTGGCTATAGCCTAGGAATAGTGAGGGAAGCAGATAATTTAGTTAAAATGTTTCCACTTGATAAGGGAGCTGGGCAGGTGAGGATAACTAAAAAGGAGTGCATAAAAGAATGTTGTCCAAGTTGACATCAGAGATGGGGAGTTTTAAGAAGTTTAGAAGCTTGGCCGTCAATACCCACAACAGTTATGGAGACAAGGGAAACAGACCCTTGAAAAGAAGGTAATGTGGAGTGGGTAGCCTCCATATTGATTAAGAAGGGGATGGATTTACCCTCCACCGTAAGAGTTACCTAAAGCGTCCATGATGGTCCAGGAGGCTTCCAAAGCGATGGGGCAGCATCAGTCTTCAGCCGCTAAGCCGAGAAGATCTGGGAAAGAGTCAGTCAGTCAGCCTTGGGCCAGAGTTCCAGGGACTCTGGGAGTGGCAGCCGGGTGAGCTGGAGAGTCTGATTTTCAGTGGGGTCCTGCACAGATGGGACATAGCTTGGGAGGAATCCCAGGCTGTGGGCATTCCTTGGCCCCGTAGCCAGATTTCTGGCACTTGAAGCAAGATCCTGATGGAGGAGGTCCTTTAGGAATGTTTGACCACTGCGGCTTAGGCATTTTGAAGTTCTTGTGTGCTGGAGATGTGGCTGGGGTTTCTCTCACAGTGGAGGCAAGGAATTGCTACTCAGAAATGTGTTGCCTCTATTATTGTACACCTTGAAGGCGAGGTTAATTAAGTCCTGTTGTGAGGTTTGAGGGCCAGAATCTAATTTTTGGAGCTTTATTTAATGTCGGGATCAGATTGGGTAATAAAATGCATATTGAGAATAAGACAGCCTTCTGATCCTTCAGGGTCTAGGGCTGTAAATCATCTCAGGGTTGCTGCCAAACAAGCCACGAACTGGGATGGGTTTTTATATTTGATGAAAAAGAGCCTAAACGCTAACTGATTTGGGAGAGGTCAGATAAAGAAAAAGGAGCATTAACCTTGACTATGCCTTTAGCTTCCTCTTTAAGAGGAAATTGTTGGGCGGGTGGGGGAGGGCTAGTCGCAGAACGAAACTGTAAGCTGGATCAGGTGTGAGAAGGGGAGGTGATAGAAGGATTATAGGGTCGGGGAGTGGAGGCTGAGGAAGAATTGGATCCTGATGCAGTCGGGTGGGGAGCGACCTGAGGAGTAGCAGTCTGGGTAGGAGGGGAGAGGTCAGATGGGTAGGTAGAAAAGGAAGATTGAAAAGACTCAACGACCCTTGGGGTTGGGACTGAGGGGACAGGCGGGAGGGAAAGAAGGAGGATTTGGGACGAGTCACACTGGGAACAGAGACTAAGGAGTGACGGATGATGTGTAAAAGAATGCCTGGATGTCAGGCACCTCAGACCATTTGCCCATTTTACGACAAGAATTATCTAGATCATGTAGGATGGAAAAATCAAAACTGCCATTTTCAGGCTATTTGGAACCACTGTCGAGTTTGTAGTGGGGTTAAATGGCATTGCAGAAGAAAATAAGGCATTTAGGTTTTAGGTCACGTGTGAGTTGAAGAGGTTTTAAGTTATTGAGAACACAGGCTAAGGGAGGAAAAGGAGGAATGGAGGGTGGAAGGTTGTCCATAGTGAAGGAGGCAAGGCCAGAGAAAAGAAAGGATAGAGACACGAGAGAAGGGGTCGGGGGTGCTTGCCCCCCAGAAAAGCAGTGCTTGCCACTAAGGGTGAAGGATCAAGGCAAGCATCCCTACAGTGATCAGACACCTCTGAAACATGGAATCATCAAGCAGGCATCCCCACAGTGATTAAACACCAAGGGTCTGTGACTGACGCCGGAGTTTTGGGTTCACGGATAAAACGTGTCTTCTCTGTCTCTACCAGAAAAGGAACTGAAATTAAGAGAAGGCAGAGATTGAAGGAAGGCGCCAAGATTGAAAGGAGAACGAGGTTGAGGTACAGTGAGAGGATTGAAGGAAGGCGCCAAGATTGAAAGGAGAACGAGGTTGAGGGACAGTGAGAGAGGTTGGGGAAGAGAGTAAAAAGTGGCCACTTACCCGATTTAAAATTGGTGAGATGTTCATTGGGCTGGTTGGTCTGATGACCAGAGGTCATAGGTGGATCTTTCTCATGGAACAAAGAGCAGGAGGACAGGGGATTTTTGATCTCCCAAGGGAGGTCCCCCAATCTGAATCACGGCACCAAATGTCATGCGCATCCATGTGAAAAGACCACCAAACAGGCTTTGTGTGAGCAATAAAACTTTTTAATCACCTGGGTGCAGGCGGGCTGAGTCCAAAAAGAGCGTCAGTGAAGGGAGATAGGGGTGGGGCCATTTTATAGGATTTGGGTAGGTAGTGGAAAATTACAGTCAAAGCAGGTTGTTCTCTGGTGGGCAGGGGTAGGGGTCACAAGGTGCTCAGTGGGAAGCTTCTGAACCAGGAGAAGGAATTTCACAAGGTAATGTCATCAGTTAAGGCAGGAACTGGCCATTTTCACTTCTTTTGTGATTCTTCAGTTACTTCAGGCCATCTGGATGTTTATGTGCTGGCTTAGGCTCAGAGGCCTGACAATACGGTTTATTGTGGTCATATGGTTTAAGTCATATGATTTATTGTGACAACTGTTGGTACTGAAATATAAAGCAAAAAAAAAAATTTTAAGACAGTTTAGAGTCAGAAAATGTAGCTAAGAGCAGGTGGGCAACGTAGAACCGCTTCCTGTGAGTCTTCCCCAGACCTGGAACCAGAGTGTGGGCTCTGGCATCCTCTGCTGCCTCATAGCTAAAGGACAGGCACGTGCCATCGCCGCCTCTGAGTGGTTCTGGGAGGGGTGGAAGTCTTGCTGAATCATGTCCCTCTCAATCACACCCAAATCAGCTGTGGGATTCCCTTAGCAGGTGACATGTGCCTGACTCTGCTCTCTTTCCTGCCTCTCCTAGGCAGACAATGACACCATCGACTATTCCAACTTCCTCACAGCAGCTCACGTGGCACCATCACATGGCATCATCACAAGGAGGAAGAACTTCCGTATTCACGTCAGCTGCAGGATGCTTCAGAACACCTGGGTTGACACCATGTACATTGCTAATGACACCATCCAGGTCGAGGAAGTCCAGTATGGCAATTTTGACGTGAACGTTTCCTTTTATACTTCCTCCTCTTTCTTGTATCCTGTGACCAGCCACCCTTACTATGTGAAGCTGAACCAGGACTTGTACGTTCAGGCTGAGATCCTCCATTCTGATGCTGCACTGACCTTGTTTGTGGATACCTGCGTGGCATCACCATACTCCAATGACTTCACGTCTTTGAATTATGATCTAATCCGGAGTGGGTAAGGAGTGTCTTTATGCGATGACCTTAAATCTTTACTTGATAACTCAAACATGAGTAGCCCTAAAGCTTGAAGAATGCAAATTTTGATGAACTGCAGTTCTCAGTACTTCAAGCTTAACTAGATCCCTTTTACATGTAGTAACATCCTGTAGCTTTTACCTTTGAGGTGATTTTACTCTGTGTTCTGTATCACATCCCTGATTTCTCATCAGGTAGGATGACCATGTATCATCTCCAGTTAACATCTGGGGAGGTGGGTGTCTGGAGAATAGAACAGCTCAGCAGTGTTCACTCAGCAGGTTAGCTGTAAACTGGGATTAGACTCCAGGTGACTGAACTCCAGCCATATGGTTAAAAAGACTTACATATAGTGGGAAAAGCATTGATTTGCAGCAGACCAAGTTGAAATGTCAGCTCTGCCACGTGCCAGTTGCATGATTCTGGGCCAGTGAAAGCATCTCTATGGCCCAGCTGCTCGCCTGTCAGGTAGGGATAATGACACACACATCGTAAGGCTGTTGGGAGGATGAGATGAGAGAGAGTGGACGGGGCACTGAGCACAGACAGTGTGCGGCAGGTGGTGCACCAGGAATGTGCACTGAAGATGGCAGGAGCCCTGCTGCCCTCCTTCAGTCTGGGAATAGAAGCTCTGGGAGTCCATGGTTCTAGTCAAGCTCAGGAAGTGCAGAGGTCAGGCCAGGAATGTCAGGCTGGGGCCAGAGGGTGTCCAGGCTGGGCTGCTCTACCACAGCCCAGCTTCCTGGGATGACTGCACGTGGATGAGGTGGGGTTTGACTCTTCTACACTCATGACAACACCATGATGTGCAACTCCAGCCCCCTCTGAAGTCTCTGTTGATGGGTGTGTACCACGCTTCTTGGCTTACAATATAGACCTGGACACTTCAGTAGCCATTGCCTTCCAAGAGAATTTATACCAATAGGGTAAAGGGTTCTGCTAGGAATTAGAGGTGGGTGGATTCAATTCAACACCCCCTTGATATGCTAAGCATAGCACCTCTTTCCAGGCACAGTGTGAACATACGTCAGATCAGTAAGCAGGTGTTGAGGCTCATCTTGTTCACAGTCTGTGCAGTTTGTTCAATTCACAGCAGCCCCCTTGGTGGCTGAGAGGAGGGGAGAAAGCTTAACCAGATTCCCTTTGTACAAAGAGTCATAAGGTGACGTTTAAATTTGTGTGAATTGATTGACATTAATGAAAATGAGTGGGTGACTTAGTTCTTCCCTGCCAAAGGATTCTTTCTGGTCAAATCCTGCCATTTAAATATGACAATGCAATTTGCTGGGAAGATGGGGATGTGTGTGCAGGGGTGGATGCACCCTGGCTATACCTGGAGCACAGGGACTTATAGGCTATCCCTGGCCATCAACAAGATCATGCACCTGGATGTACGTTAGAATGACCGGGGCTCCAAACACACCCTGCCCAGGCCCCACCCATACATTCTCTGTATTTGGCCTGGTGGGGCCTGGGTTACATTTAAAAAATCTTTTTTTTTTTTTTTTTTTGAGACGGAGTCTCGCTCTGTCGCCCAGGCTGGAGTGCAGTGGCCGGATCTCAGCTCACTCAAGCTCCGCCTCCCGGGTTCACGCCATTCTCCTGCCTCAGCCTCCCGAGTAGCTGGGACTACAGGCGCCTGCCAACACGCCCGGCTAATTTTTTTGTATTTTAGTAGAGACGGGGTTTCACCGTGTAGACCAGGATGGTCTCGATCTCCTGACCTCGTGATCCACCAGCCTTGGCCTCCCAAAGTGCTGGGATTACAGGCTTGAGCCACCGTGCCCGGCCCTACATTTAAAAAATCTTGAGTGATTCTGAGGTGGACTCTTGGCTGTGGCTTCGCTGTGGCATTCTGGTCTTCCTGAAGCCCTGAATGGCAGGGTTTGATGGCAAATACAATGACTGCCCGGGGGCTTCTGAGTGACCCTGACCTTTTCCCCAGTGTCCCACCTCTGAACAAGCCTCCAGCTATTTTTGATTCCTCCTTTGCCACTAAGGGAGCTACTGTGGAAAAAAAAAATCCTGGTATTTGAGAGAATCTGGGTTGCCTATGGAGGAAGGAAGGAGGCTCTAGAAGACAGAAGGAGGGGAGCAGATCCTGGCCGGGTTCCCAGGCTGAGCCAGACTGCCCTGGAGACCACACCCACCACCCATGAGAAATGCCCATCCTAGGCCCGTGGGCCAACTTTCCTGGCTCTTCTCTTTGCCACGCCCTTCAAAATCCCACCAATCTATAATAACTGGGTTAGTGTGAGCTGCTTCTTCCATATCTTAGGAAAATTCCTGTAAGCATATCCTTAGGTTATTTTCCTTCTGACAGTGGCTGACAGGAGGTGCCCAAGGGAACGAGGAAGGGGTTGATATCAGGGTAGGGGCTACTGGAGGGTTCGCAGGCCAGTGTGGAAAGTACAGTTGCATAGGGCTCAGGGCAGGCTGACGAGGGTCAGGAGAGAGAGGCCCTGGGAGAGGGAGGGCCAGGGCACTGTACTCAGAGTGCAGCCCAATGAGACCTTGCCTGGCCCTGACACCAGGAGAGAGAAGGGAAGGTCATTTCCTTTTCTGCTGTGTCTCAGGGTCCCGCTCCTGGGCGCCAAACTCCAGCTACTTCCCTGACTCACCAGGCTTACCTGGGTACATGGAGCGTGTGGTCATTGTGGAATTAGGCCCCAACCCACTATGCAGTATGGGGCCTGCTAGTCTATCGGGAAAACCCCCGAGGCTTTGCTACCTAAAGATGGCGGTGAGGTACCGGAGCTGCCAGGATTTGTCTGCAGGCCCCACAGTGAGTGTCTGATCCACACGTTCCGACAGAAGGAAAGTCAGGTGTGCAGGAGGCAAGGGCAGTGAGGACAGGCTGTGGAGTCCCTCACCTGGCATAACTGAGTCATAAAGGAAGAATTGGGCCTTGGTGAGAGCTAAAGGGCTACTGTTTTCTTCCAGATGCGTGAGGGATGACACCTACGGACCCTACTCCCAGCCGTCTCCTCGCATTGCCCGCTTCCGGTTCAGGGCCTTCCACTTCCTGAACCGTTTCCCCTCCGTGTACCTGCATTGTAAAATGGTGGTGTGCAGGGCATATGACCCCTCTTCCCGCTGCAACCGAGGCTGTGTGATGAGGTCCAAGAGGGATGTGGGCTCCTACCAGCAAAAGGTGGACGTCGTCCTGGGTCCCATCCAGCTGCAGACCCCCCCACGCCTAGAAGAGGAGCCTCAGTAGGTGGTCGTTCTCAGACCCCACTGCCCACCGGGGCACAGACCCCTGACTCTCGGGGACTTGGGATGTTTCTCTTGGTGTCATACTCCAACTCAAATTGAGCTCTACACTGTGCTGCACCTGGTCATACAGAGTTGAATCAGACCTGGTTCCTGCCTTCCCCAAGGCTCATGGTCCTTAGAGGACCCATTGCAGGGTGAGGTCAAGAGAGTTCTGACCTGGATGGCCCATAGCCCTGACGTCCCAGAATCCATGCTTCTCATCTGCGAAATGAAAATGTCAATACTTCTTAGCACTGTTGAGAGGGTTACATAAAAGAATTTTGGTGAAACTGCCTCAGCCTGTTCCTGGTGCAAGTCATTGAGTGCTTGGTAAATGGTAGTTTCTGTTACTCCTGTTGTCACCCATGTTAACAACACTAATGATGACAGTATTCCTCACAATGATAGTAACTATAACAGCAGACGTGTTGACATCAGGGTCTAGACAGGGCCATGGGGATGCCAGCTGCATCGATTTGTCCTGACCGCTGGCAGGCTCTGCTCGGCACAAGCCATGTCACTTTTCTCCTCTGGAACAGGGAGTGCACCCGCTGCTGTGTTGCTGTGCTGCTGTGTTGTGTGCTGCTGTGTTGCTGTGCTGTGCTGTTGCTGGGCTGTGCTGTTGCTGTGCTGCTCTCCTGCTGTGCTGTGTTGCTCTGTTGCTGTGCTGCTGTGCTGCTGTGTTGCTCTGTTGCTGTGTTGCTGTGCTGCTCTCCTGCTGTGCTGCTGTGCCGCTCTGCTGCTGCTGTGCTGCTGTGCTGCTGTGTTGCCTGAGCTGCTGTGCTGCTGTGCTGCTGTGTTGTTCTGTTGCTGTGTTACTGTGCTGCTGTGTTGCTGTGCTGTTGTGTTGCCGTGTTGTGGACATGGATGGGGGAATGAATGTTCGCAGAGTGATGCCCAGGATTTCTGGCCCAGTCTGGAGCCAGGTCAATGGATGTGGTGGCTGTGGTACTGGGGATGGGTAGGGCAGCAGTAGTTGTCACAAACCCTCTCCTTGTTCAGGGCGCTGTCCATGGGGCATCTTTGACAGCTCTCTCTCTTCTTTATTCCTATTCAGGCCGTCTTTATGTCCAGCTGATTCCAAACTCTTTCCTCACTTGTTCATTCATTCGATGCATGTTTAATGAAGGAATGTTATGCACCAGGAGGCAGATAAAGTCTTGCAGGAAAAGATACAATTCAGAATAAGTCTCCTGAATGGTGCATGCAATGGGGTTGGAGTGAGGAGCAAAGGACATCAGGGTAGGGCGAAGGTGCCTGCGGGCACAGGCTCACTTCCCCCTTCTTCCTCCTGTTCCCTGCAGCTGCTGTAATAGCTCATGTCCTGGAGGCCTCTTACCTGGGACTCTTGTAATCATTTCCCAGCTGGTCTAAAATGCCCAATTCTCTCCCCTCCCATCCATCTGGAGCCTCAGGCCAGATTTGTTCTGCCAAAGCCCAGTTCCCAGTTCCTGCTAAGGAAACCTTCCCTGAGTCTCCTTGGCTGACAAACGTGAAATCTCTTTAGTCCGATAGTCAGCTGCCCACTGGGGTCTGGCCTCAGTTTCCCATTCAGCACTTCCTTCTCCAAGTTTTTTATCCCTTCCAACCAAACAGTTCTGATTGTCTTTACCATGCCCAGGGGGCCACGGCCTTTACTTGTCTTTCTCTCCTCCTCTGCCGGTCTGTGTCCTGGTCCCCACTCTATTATTGTGGTCTCCTATTCTTCCCAGACGTGTTGGTGGCTGGCACCAACTGGAGACAGCCAGCTGCCAGGGGAGCTATCACAGCACTGCCATCTCTGCTGGGGTCTCCCTGGCAGTGGTGGCCTTCACCCTGGGGAGGAAGACACACAGCACCAGTGGCCGGCCTCTGAGCTCCAAGATGTGAAGCGCAGAGAAGGTGTTTAGATATTGGCTCTGCCAGCCCAGGCACCCGAGAGAGGATGGAAGAAACAAGGGTGCAGAGCTTGGGGCCCGGCAGCACCTGAACTCCATTTACCTTGGCACAGGTGTATGGTGGCGTGGGTGGAGGTGGGGTGAAGAAAGGTGGGGCCCAGGTTTTCCCCAGTTCCAAAGGCTCAGTTCTGGGGCAAAATGTCAAAGGTAAACAGGTGCTAACGTCTAAAGTCTCACTTTTTTTTTTTTTTTTGAGACAGACTCTTGCTCTGTTGCCCAGGCTTGAGTGCAGTGGCACAATCTCAACTCGCTGCAACCTCTGTCTCCCGGGTTCAAGTAATTGTTCTGCCCCAGCTTCCCTAGTAGCTGGGATTACAGACACGACAGACCACGACAGGACCCCTGTCCCAAGAGGGGACAGCTCAGACAACCTAACTCTGGATGTGTGAGTTGAGCTGCATGAGATCCCAGCAGGGCAACGGCTACAGGGGAAACCCCAGGACGAGGGCACAGAGAATTCCAACAGAGACTTGGCCACAGACCACCAGCTCTGACTAGGGTGTATTTTTAGTAGAGACGGGGTTTCATTATGTTGGCCAGGCTGGTCTCAAACTCCTGACTTCGAGTGATCTGCCCGCCTAGGCCTCCCAAAATGCCAGGATTACAGGCATGAGCCACTGTACCTGGCCTCTTTTCTGACCTTTTATAAGCTCACTTCTTAGGCCTGTAGCATAAATCTCAGCCTTTCCTTGGGGTAGAGCCAGCTGAACAAAGAACCTTTTTCAGAGTAAGTGTCAGTTTGGATACTGTTTACTTTATTTCCCCTAAGAACTAGATCCCTTCAAATTAAGCAGACAGGTGGGGTGGTTGTCATACAGAATGAGAAGGGGCAGCTCGTGTGTCTTCCCAGTGTCCTTGGAGTGATTTTGTTCTTCCCAAAGCAGGATATGCAGGATGCAACCTGGAGAAAGACAAGAATGTTAACTGCATCATAAGTTTCAGTGGCTGTGATTGAAAATTAAAGATGATTGCCTCCATTTCTCTAGGGACCTGCCTGTTGGTTTTTGACACATCATCTCCAGAACAGTGGACTGGGGCGGTTCAGGGAAAGAAGCAAAATCCTTAGGGCCCTTAGGAAGAGAGTCCTGTTTGCATGAGGTCTCCAGAGAGAAGGAGATCGACAAGCGACCCAAGGAGCTCAGAAGAAACAAAGGGATGAGCTGGGTTCCAAGGAAGCAGTGAATTTGCCTAGAAAATCAGAGAGAAATCAGGCTCAGAACTCCTAGGTTAGGCTTGGCAGGAATGAGAGCTTTTGTTTACTGCCCTGGCAGTGCCAGTGTCTGCCCCATGAAGCCAATCTCAGGACCCCTGTCCCAAGAGGGGACAGCTCAGACAACCTAACTCTGGATGTGTGAGTTGAGCTGCATGAGATCCCAGCAGGGCAACGGCTACAGGGGAAACCCCAGGACAAGGGCACAGAGAATTCCAACAGAGACTTGGCCACAGCTGCCAGCTCTGACTAGGGCTGCCCAAGAGCTGCCCACCACCGACAGCTGTGGTGAGAGGCCGTGAGCCTCCGTGGGATGCAGGGTAAGTCCTGAGGAGCTAGGGGGCCCCAGGGACTGTCTCTTGTTGGTTTCCATTCTCCTTGCCATCACCCCCCACACTCACCCTTACCCTCCCAGGCTGGGGCAGTTAAGGAAAGCCTTGAGGGTCACCCTGTGACCATGAGTCTGCCCTGAAAAGCTATGTCAATACAGTGGAATGCAGGCACCAGCCCAGGTGCCTACTGGATCTGAGCAGTTGCAGAAGAAGCAGGAACCTGGAGTGGTGTGTGGGTTTGAGATACACATCAAACACAGTAATGAAGTGGCAAGTCAGACATCTGAGAATTCAAAAAAGTTCAGAGGCTGGGAACCCAACATGGAATCCCAACTCCCCATTCATTCATTCACTCATTCATGAATGTCCAGGTTGTACCCTGTGCTTGAGAAGGAGCAGTGGAGGCTGCGGGTCCCTGCTGTGAGGATGAGGGGGACCCTGGGGCTGGGGGCTCAGCAGGCTTGCCCTGAGTGGTCCCTATGGGTTCTAACCCCAAGCCAGGCTCTGTGCTTGAACCTGTGGCTACAAAGAGGGGTCATGCAAGGGTCACCATTATAAAGGGGAAATTTATTTCCACCGGAAACATTTCCACCTCCTGAAGTGTCCTCTCTCCGTAAAAAGAGCCCCAGTAGCCTGTGCTACTTCACAGATAACCACCACAGTCTTAGCCACTTGGCAGCCTCTCAAGGAAGGAGGTAAGGGCCGCTTTATCAGCAGGGCCCAGCCAGGTGAGTGGCTAGTAGGGACAGATGAGTTTGGTAGCAAGAGACAGTAACGTCCAGGTGACAGGTGGAGCAGAAGACAGGGCCACTGGTGACAGGGGCTCTGGACTAAAGCTGTCAGAGTGTGACTGAGGGTCCAGTCACAGGGGACACAGAGAAGCAGGCTTGCTTGGGAGCCGGGACCCATCCCCCCCATCCACACCACACTCAGGGAGGATTGGGCCCACACCAAGTGGCTGTGATTCCCAGCAACTGAGACTGTGGTTTGAGGCAAGGGTGCTCAACTCTACTGCACATGAGAATGGCCCAGGGGCTTTTGAATCTGCTGCTGCCAGCCTGCACCCAGGCCAGTTAGATCAGAATCTAACCAGAGGGTAGGCCTGGACATTGGTGACCCACCAGACTCAGGTTGTTCCAATATTGAGAGTTGCTGGTTTAGGACTCCTTAAATCCCTCTGAAAGAGTCCAGGTTGTGCCCTGAGCTGAAGAAGGAGCAGTGGAGACTATGGGTCCCTGCTGTGAGGATGAGGGAAACCATGGGGCCGGGGTCTCAGCAGACTTGCCCTGAGTGTTCTTGAAAGATCTACTTTCCAAGTCCCAAAAGACCATATCAAAATGCCACTGACCTAAAGTGCCTCATTTCTGCTGATTCACATTTGCCCCAGCCTCTGCCATCCATGAGAATATGCCGTAGAGGAAACACTGATTAAGCATCTTCTGCCAGCCTGGCACCTTGGATGTAATCCTCTAATCCTCTTTGTGACCAGGTATTATTCTCACCTGTCAGGGATGGAAACTGAGGCTGAGAGAGGTGAGTCAGCACAGAAATGCACAGGATTTGGGCAGCGAGTGGCAGAGCTAGGGTCTGAGTCGGGGTCACTGACTCCTGGTCCTAGGTTCCCTCCTCCCTGTTCCATCATCCTCAAGGCACCAGGAGCCCAGGAGCCCAGGAGGCCTGGCCTCACATTGAGTTTGCACAGAGAACTGCATCAGACACACTCCTGTCTGCAGCTCCTGTGTGGGATGTAGTACCAGGTGCAAAAGGAGGGGTTACAGGAGGTTTGTGATGTCTACACCACACCCACACCCCAGCTGGCCCCACGGGACTGCTCACTTGACCTGTGGTGGCTCCTCCAAGTTCTCTGCACCTCCAGGACCTGCTCATAGCCCAGTGATCCTGTCCCAGGCTCCACCCCCAGCAGAGTGACTGACAACCAGACGCCAGGAGAACACAAGGCTGGGTGGGCCACATGGCACCTGTTTTGAGCTGTCTCCTGTGACCTTGTAGGGACAGAAGCTGCCCTCCAGCCGCTTCGAACCACAGCAGCATCTTTCACCACCCTCCTGTTAGCCCACCTGCCAGTGCCAGAGGGTGCTGCAGAGTAACCTTGGAGCTATTTTATTCCTGAGGAACTTGTTACTGTGTTTACTGTGAGTGCCAGTGGTTGTCCATTATAGGAAGGGGTTCCACAGTTTTCAGCTCTAATAAAGGACTCTTGTGAAAGCCTGTCCTGGCTCCTTTCCCTTACTTTAAGAGGACAGAATCTGATCTATTCTCTGACAACAGAGTGGATGGTAGCTCCCCTTTCTGCCTGGTCCCTACCACAGGCTGAAGGTGGCATCCAGCAGCCCCTCGAGATCCTGTCCCTTCCAGCCCTGTTCCTAGCATCTGGATCCCTGCAGTGGCCAGTAAGGGGTTCTTCCCTGGGCAGGGGCTCTATCCTCTGCAGGTTTGATGGCACCTGAATGGCTTCTGGTGTGTGGGAATCAGGGACAGTCCCAGCCAATGGTCGTTTCCTGTAGGGGATGAAACTTTTGACCTCAGTCTCTCCCCATTGCCTGTGTTGGCTGGAATACTTTTAGTGTTCAGAGTGCTTAGCGAGGCCACTCAGGTGTGCACTGACTGGAGGGAGAAGGTCCTCTCGGGAAACCTGTGTCTGTGAAATGCTGCATTTTCAGAAATCATACAAGCTGGATGTTATATGGCCATTTTAAAAAATTAAACTGTAGAGTCTTACAATTAAGTAAATTATATTAAAAATAAAAGTATTAAATACCAAAACTCAGCACTTTCTGGTTATTTGACTCCATTTTACTATTATCTGTGCCCAAGGATATTTACATCACATCATGTCTGTCTGCTGGAAATACTGTCCCCTGCGGAGTGACTGCCCAGCTCTCCCAGCTCCACATGCACTGGTGTCTTATTGCTTGCATAAAATGGCCATGGGGGAGGATTCACACCGTGGAAATCATGATACAAAGGAAGCTTCCCCCTTCCCAGAGCCTGTTGGTAGAGATTTCACAACACCCCACTGCCTACAGCTCACCCAGAAAGGGGCAACTACACTAGGAGAGCTTGGAAAAAGACTTCATTGGCCTGCCACCATGTTCAAGTTTCCTCCATTGGCATTTCATTTTTTTTGGAAAGCATCTGTATTTTAGCAAGTGTGGAATCCAAAGCTACCTGGGCAAGGAGATCCCTCAGGAAGCTCCCACAGGCTCTGATGGAAGCAGTGGTTGTGGTGCTTGGCCTACTGTGGGCCCCTGGGAAAGGGAAAGCTGTCCAGGTGCAGGTTTAGGGGCAGGCCAAAGATGGGGAGCCAGGTGGTGGAGGCTACGGGATGGCACATGTCAGAGTACTGCCTCATCTCCCTTTGCCTGAGTCCAGCACCAAATTCCTTCTCCTGTTCCTCTTAGCCATGGGGAAGTCTGATACCCCTCAGCCCCAGCTGTGGATCTCTGGCCTGAGCCAACCTTCAGGTGACAGTCCTGTTTTCCCTGGAACTCTGTACCTGTAAGTGCCTGGGAGCCCGTATGGTTTGTCCAAGCTTCGAAATGAGGAATAGCATCCCTGCTGAATCAGAGACAAACATTTGTTTCTGCAACAGCCTCTTCCAAGAGGCTTAAGCTCCAAGATTCAGTGATGGAGTCATGTGGGGGCACAGATGGCCCAAAGGGCTTGGCCTGGGATAGCTGCTCAGGACAAAGGAGAGGCCAAGGCAGAGTGAGGCCACCATGTTGGGTTATGACTCATCTGACTGAGATCTAAGATTTGTACAGAGCTGGCAGGGAACATAGAGGGGTGAGCTGCTCCATCCTCATTCACAGCCTACTGGGGAGCTCTCCATGGTCAGGGAGGCTTGGAATGTGTGCACAGCCACCCAGGCTTTCCTGTGTTCTGATGAGTTAGAATCTCTCCTCAACCCACCTCCACCCCATTCACCACTGCAGCTTTCTATATATGGGGCTACAGGTGGCAAAGATGGAGAGTCTTTGCTTCTTGATAGCTGTCTTCTCCCAAGTATGTAAATACTGGAGGGCTGAGTGTTGGCCTGGGGTGCCTAGGGATAGTGCCAAGCTCAGACTTTTGTATTGGAGGGGTGGGTGGGGGTGGAAGATTATGAAGAAACTCACAGGGGACACAGGATCAGTAACTTCTCAGAATAGAGACCCATAGTGACTGTCCCAGCTTGTCACCTTCTCCCAGGGGGCTGTCTTCTGTGTGCTGTGAGGAGAGGAGTGGAGTTGGTGAGGGGGTATCAGGAAACTGCTGGAACTCTTAAATCTTTGTGGAAACCTCTCTGGTTAGGTTTGGCCAGGATCTGGTTGGCTCCCATTGTGTCAGGATGGCTGCCTGGTTAATAAAATTGTTGTCTCTTCTCCCTTTCTCTGATCACTGGATTTTCCTTTAAATTACATCCAGAATTCTGGTAGGGGAACCAATTCAGTACTATTTTCCTGGGACTTTTGTTAATAAAATCTCTGTCTCTTCTTCCTTCCTCTGATCACTGGATTGTCCTTTAAATTACACCCAGAACTTTGGTAGGGGAACCAATTCAGTACTATTTCCCTGGGACTTTTCCAGTTTTAGCACTGAAAATCTCAAGTTCTGGAACCCTTCAATCCCAGGCAAACCAGAATAACTGGTCACTCTAGAGCCTCTGGACAAGGCTATAGGGAAGAGGAGGTCCAGATGCTGTAACAATCATGAAACACAGAAGACTGGAAAACCTTTAGCAATGAAATTTAGACTTTCACTTTTTTAGTCTCTTTTCAACTCAATTTGAATAATTCCTTTTAGCATTTCTTGTAGGGAAGGTCTAGTGGTGATAAACTAATGAACTCCCTTGGTTATAGTTAGTCTGGGAAAATCTTTATATTTCCTTTGTTTAAAAAGGATAGTTTTCCCGTCTAAAGTATTATTGGTTGGATGACTCTTTTCTTTTAGTATTTTGAATGTATCATTAATCCCACTCTCTCCTGGCCTGCAAAGTTTCCACTGAGAAATTAACTCAGTCTTAAGGGGAACACCTTTGTATATGATAAGTTGCTTTTCTCTTGTTGCTCTCAAAATTCTCTTTGACTACTGAAAATTTAATTATATTGTGTCTCAGTGTAAACCTTTTAGGATTCAACCTATTGGGAACCTTTGATCTTCATGAATCTGGATGTCCATTTCTCTGCCTAGATATCAGAAATTCTCAATTATGATTTTCTTAAATATGTTTTTCTCCCTTTTCTCTCTCTTTTCTGCATCTGGAATTCTCAGAATATTTACATTTGTTTGTCTGATGGTGTCACATAAATCCCAGTCTTTTCCCCTCTTTTTCATCTTTCTTCTTTTTGTTTATTTAACCAAATGATTTCAAATAACCAGTGTTTGAGTTCACTGATTCTTTCTTATGTCAATTGTGCTTACTATCGAAGATCTCTTGAGTTTTTCAGCTCAGTCATTGTATTCTTCAGTGATAGGATTTCTGCTTGTTTCTTTTTATGGTTTCTATTTTTTAAATGAACTTATAATTTTGGTCATTGTCATTTCATAGATTTCATGTACTACTAAGTCTATTCTTTTCTATGAACTTCAAGACAATTATTTGAATTATTTGTCAAGTAGTTAATGGATTTCCACTTCTTTAGAGTTGGTTACTGGAGGCTTATTAGTTTCCTTTGATGGAATCATGTTTGCCTGATTCTTAATGGTCCTTGTAATCTTGCACTGGTGTCTGTGCATCTAAAGGAGCAGTCGCCTCTTCTGATCTTTAAAGACTGGATTTTGTAGGAAATGATATACTGGGTCTCAAGATAGATATGCTGCCTCTGGGACTGCAGTCAAGATGAGATGACCCTTGGTCATGGGGCTTCTTTCATGTCTTCAGCTGGGTCCATGGTTGGCAGTCCTGTTATCCTGGGTGTGGGTGAGTATAGTTTCTGTGGGGTCCCCAGAGAAAAGAGACTGCTTTTAACACTATGGATAGTAGGGCTAGAGTTGACTATGCAGGCTGGTTTTGAGTCTGGGGCTGAGTCTATGGTAGCTGACCTGTTCCTGGGACACAGGCATACCTTCTAGAAGCAGATTTCCATGCTCTTAGGTTCCAATGATGTGTCACAACCTCCTACCTGGGTCCTGAAGCTTCCATACAGGTATATGTGTCTGTAGATGGTTGCCCAATTGTTGTTCTGTGGAGAAGTGAGAGCTGGGGATTCCTATTCTGCCATCTTGCTCACATCACCCTTCCCCTCTGCCTTGGACATTTTTTCTTTAAATAAATAAATTCATCAGTTGGCATATAGCCTTGAACTATATAAGCCTGGATAACTGTAATAAAAGTTTTTTAGGCCTACATTTGTGGGTGTCCACAATCACCTTTGATATAAGGAGCAATGTGAAAGTAGGTTGATGTTGATCTTCCTTCCTTCCTTCCTTCCTTTCCTTCCTTCCTTCCTTCCTTCCTTCCTTCCTTCCTTCCCTCCTTTCTTTCTTTTCTTTTCTCTTCTTTTCTTTTTATTTATTTATTTATTTATTTATTTATTTCTTTTTCTTTCTTCTTTCTTTCTTTTTTCTATTGGGGACACAGTTACTAAGGTCATAATGTTTATCTTTTGGTAGCTATTAACCAGTTACTCATGAGGCACATTATAAGCAATAAATACCACTGTGATTTTAAAAACAGGAATGCTTTTTAACTCTTTAAAATCCATGGTATTTCTCTTTGAAAGCATTTCATGTTTAAATAAAAAAAACTCCTTTCTAAGCAGGAAAGAATGTTTTATGCTCTCCATGTCAAAAATGGCTGAAACAACCTCTGATATGTGAGAAGAATTGGATGGTCAAAAGCAGTGAATGAAAAGGATTTCAAGATAATGGCTGACTTAAAAGCTATACAACTCTTCAATAAGAGCAGTTATCAAATGACAAGTGATGGGCCAATTTGGAATGGAGAGAAATTCAGTGATGCATTTGGTATTTTTGTAGACTTTAAGTCTTAAGTGCTTCATCCCTCTGATGGCTATTACCACAGAATTTAAAAAAATGAGAGAGAGGTTAAAGGAAAGCATCAATTAATCTGTATAGGAATTTGGATATTTTCATTGAAAATGAAGTCTTTTGAACTTTCTGGGTCTGTTTAATTTAAAATAGTCTGAGTCTGTACCAAAGATGAGCAATAATTGCTCACAATGGTGCTGGGGTTATTTGTTGCATTGTGAATATGGAATTATAGTGGTAGTTAGCAATATATAGTCCATTGATTCTAGCTATGTCCTGGCTTTCCGTGGTTTAATTTTTGCAAGCCCTGTCAATATAGTTTAAGATTAGGAAAGTTATTAAGAATCATTTTGTGTAAACTGTCAGGATGGGTGTTTTCCAAGCATAGTATTTTTCATATTTCTGATTGTTTTTGATATTTATTTGGTTGTATTCTAGAACAGCTTTGACAGGCTTGTGGAGACTGGGCTGAAGCACTGAACCAAAGTCGCAGATATGCACATATGCTTCTAAGAAGATGAAGTTAACATTTGTTAGAGGAACCTGGAAGATTTGTTTGTAACCACCTGTCCAAGGAGTTTGGTATCACTAAAAGTGAACAGGCAGAGCATGTCTGGTTAGTTCTGGAAGGGGTGTGACTAACAGGTGATGGAGTGTTGTTCTTGTTGTTGAAAGACTCTCTTAAGGGGTATTTTATTTTCTGGTATTCATGGGACATTGTAGGGGTTAGGATATTTTTAGCTTCATGTAACAGAAATCCACTCAAGTTGGCTTAAACACCAAGGACAAATACAGTAGTCCCCCTTATCCACAAAGTACACATTTCAAGACCCTAATAAATACCTGAAATTGCAGGTAGTACTAAACCCTATATATACTATGTATTTTCCTATTCATACATACCTATGACAATGTTTATTTCATAAATTAGACAGTAAGAGATTAACAACAATGATAATAAAATAGAACAGTTATAAAAATATACTATAATAAAAGTTATGTAAATGTGGTCTGTCTTTGTCTCTCAAAACATCTTATTGTACTGTAGATCTTAGCAACTTCAGCACACACATCTTTTTTCCTTATTAAGCCAAGAATATTCACATTTTCACTTAAAGAAAGCACTTCATGACTTCTCTATGGCATATCCGGATTGTCACGATTCCACGTTCTGCACCTTAAGGCCATTTTTAAATAAAATAAAGGTTATTTGGATGCAAGCATGGCTATACAACACACTCAATCTTGTAATCCAGATGGCTCCTAAGTGAATAATGGGCAGGTGGGAAGTGGCAACTCAGGCCAGTTCTCAGACCTGAGTATGAAGTCAGTTGCCCCATGGGCACATTGGGCACATGGGGTGAGAATAGATACATAGAAAAAATTGGGGTTCTATAAAAAAGGAGGGAAACTATGCTGGAGAAGCAAGTTATGAAATGCCCACAAGATCCTTAAACTCTTCCCAGTAAAATAAAAGCAAGGGTGCTGGGGAGGTGGATGATGACAGACCCTGGGGCAGTGGTGAGAAGACCAGTGCCACAGTTCTGAATCTGTGGGGGGCAGACAGTCAGAGGGGGTGTTTGAACAAGATGCGGAGAATTACTAAACTCTCCTGGAGAAGCAGAGAGAAAAACTGCAGTGCAGAAGGCTATGAGGAAGGAACATACAAATGGGAGAAATGCCGGTATGCCTAGGACCATTTGGAAACTAAGAATGACCTGAAGGAACAAAGATCTGAGAGACACAAATTCTCAAAAGCTGGTGTGAACCCAGGTCTTTTCTCCAAGAAGACACTGTTTGGGGTACCTAAGACTTTGATTTCTGGGGTCCCCCAGAAAAGAAGTTAGGTAGTAAGAGATTAACTGCTTCTTCTTCCCAGGCAGCTGCAGCCATGCTGGGATGCTGCTGGGTGGGGAGCACAGCTGCCCTGACACATTGGAGCCCACGGTAGCATCCTCAGCATGGACTACAAGAAGAAGGACATATCCTCTCCATGGGCTCCCACATTTGCTCCATCTGGGCATTCACATCCAATGGTGGGGAGCTTTGTCCTCCCCCAGCCCAGGGCCAGAAGAAAGATGAATGAGGGGTAATGGGACAGGGTATCTGGAGTAAGAGAAGGAAGGAGAATTGTGAGGAAGCATTGCAGTTTACTTTGGTAATACCTGGGAGCTTAACACTAAAACAGCCTTAGCACTGAATTCTGAGCAGAGAGGAAACTTACCAACTTCACTTCTGCCTCCCTTCCTCAGTTGGGATGCTATGAATGTCTAGATGGCTCCTAGCCCAGCAGGGTCAGCCTGTTCTACTTGAGTTGGAAAGCTCCTTCACACTGTGAACCCATCAGGGCCTGCGCAAATAAAGTTATGGGAAGGAAATGACAAGTGTGGCCTCTATGATTCATAAGAAGAAGAAGAGCAATGCAAGAGAAAACTGTTCTGAAGGCATGGACAGGCATTTCCAAAAGAGCCTCAGCTGAAGCAGAGACGTTGAAAAGATGCCAGTCCCACTGGAATTTGGGAAAACACACATTTCATAAAGCTAGGTATTGTTTCCAGCATAATTGATCAGCAAGACACATGAAAAGATTTGGTAAATAGTTCAGAAAGGTGGATGCTCCTGTTGTCTTAGTTGTTGTATAAATTGGCAACAGTCCTTGGTAGGCATTGCAGCTCTCATTCGTATTTATGGTAGAGGAACAGTCCATCGTAAGTCCATACCACGTTTCACTTACTTATTCATCAGCTGATGGACACTTGGGCTGCTTCCACATGATGGCTATTATAAGCAATGCTGCTATGGAAATTCATGTACCAATTTTTGTGTGGGCTTATGTTTTCATTTCTCTTAAGTATATACCTGATGGAATTTATGGGCCATAAGGGAACTCTCTGTGTAACCTTAAGGAAAACTGCCAACCTGTTTCCACAGAGGCTCGTGCTGTGTTATTTTAACCACAACCCCGTCCTGGGACTGAGCTGTGTGGGTCCAAGCATGACCCACGTGTAATAAATACAGACGCAGGTACTCATGCCATCCACCTGGACATTCCCACACAGGTGGACCTGCCCCTGCAGTGGCCCCACCATGACCCACTCACACCTCGAGCAACTTAGGGGCCTGATTCTGTGCCTTTGTCCTCCGCAGACACAGAGAGGGCCGTGGGAGCCACAGGCAGTCAGGAGGTCGGGACCTCGCCCTGGTTCCACCCCTGATGCCCTGTGACTTTGGGCAAGTCTCCTGGTCTTTGTGGGTCTTGGTTCTTTGCCTGTCCAAGGACTCCTGCCCTGCCTCACCTCTCAGGTGTTATGAGGGTTTGCAGTGTAACACAGGTGAAAGTGCTGTGAGCTAACCTAGGGCAGGCGGGCTGCCCAATTAGGAGGTCATGATGGTCTGTGGTCAGCTTGCGATTCTTCCTCTGAGACCACCCAGAGAGGAAATGAGAAGGAGAATCTGATCATTATATCTCATTCTAGGTGACAGAGGACTCTGAACCAGACTGAGAAAGATCAGTGTTCATTAGCATCTAGCCACACCTCACACCTCCCTGTCTAGACCACCCAGTGCTGCAGGTGATCCTGCAGCACCCTCAGATCCTGCAGCTTGGACAGCCCTGGCTCCAGGTGGGAGGGAGGGAATCAGATTTCAGGAGTGGCTCTATATAGCCCCAAGCCACCAGAGCTGTGCTCACTCCTGAGGCTGGTGCCAGGCTTTGCTCAGGATGAGGCTGTTCAGAGCCTTCGCTTGGGCACGGCTGTGCAGTACAGGTAATGTGTGGCTCCTAAGCCCTTTGTCCTGGGCTTCTCTTTGCTTTCCTGTTCCATTCTGAGAGTGTTGTAGTTTGCTTTTTGCATAGGAAGAAGCTCGTGGCTGATTGGCTGTGAGATACTCTCCTCCACATAAAATGTGTCACTTTCCCCTTAGTACTGGAGGAGGAAGGGACAGACAGGGATTGTTCTGGTCACTGGGCTGATGTCAGCACGATTTTTAACATTTCTCAGCTCTTGGATCTATGGGCCTCTTCCTTGCCTTAAGCAAGTTATACTGAGATTCTACAGTGGGCCAGCCTGGGCTCACCCAGAAGTGGCTGAGAGAATGAGACACAGTCTTGCTTTGGAGGCGTTCCAGGTGATGTGAGCATCTGCTGATGCTCCCCTGGCCCAGGCGAGCCTGGCTCCGCACATGTTGGGCAGAAGCTGCACCTGTGACTGCAGAAATAAGGTTGAGCCACAGTTTTCCTGGATCAGCCTTGGGTGAGGGAGAAGGAGTATGACCCACTGACCCTTCCGGAAACATACATGGATTCTGTTCCAGCATTTCTATACACCTACTTCTTTGGGGTCAGTAGATCAGATGTGAAAACTATTCTATCGTTCCTGTCCTCTTGATATTGGAGCATGTGTCTCTTAGACTCTATCTTCTTCCTCTTCGTTGATGTTATTATAAGCCATATGGCATTTCTCAATGTATTTATGCAAAATAAGTAGCATGTGAACTTTATAATATCAAGGATGTGTAATACCCAATGTCTATATAAGATATATAATCCTAGAAAAAAATATATAAAACAAAGAAACTCATAACTCATGGAATGTGATGACAGCTGGTGCCCTGTGAATCACTACTGAAACACACAGCACACATTCCCCATCCCTAAGAGGCTAGTATTCAATTGAGGACTGAAACCAGCTCACACAGTCAAACAGCAGCACAAGAAGCAATGGCCCCCGACACCCCCACCAGGCAGTGGGTGGCAGCTGCAGACCCTGTGAGGTCTGGGGTTTGCCCAGCTGTGCTGATCAAGCCAGGCTTCCCAGTGAGGTGGGGCTCAGGCCTGGCCTCCAGCATGGGGAGGTCTGATGAGACCAGAGTAGGACATGCTGAGCAGGTGCTGTGAGCAGAGGTGGAGTCACCTGAGTGGGGTGAATTTAGGAACAAAGAGAACACAGAGAAAGGTGCTGCCTCCATATTCTGAGTGTTTCAGGAAGGGCAAAGCTCACACTGGGGCCTGGGTTAGGCACATTTGAGCATATGTGAGTGCATCTCAGACACATTGCTGAAGTGGCTGCTTCTTGCTTCACCATGCGTGAGCTCTCTCTGGGGACAGAAGAGGGCTTGGCTCCTGGTCTTGGTTCTAGATGGGTCTGGGTTTTTTCCAAGATACTTGGTGGGCTTTGGGGAGGCCCACAGTCCTCCATGAATGTGATTGCGGGGGAGGAGGACACAGGGTCAGGGACCTTCCAGAGCTACCCTTGCAGAGTTTCCTTCCACCCATGAAGCTGGAAGGAGCGTCCGGGTCCTGTAAACCTCACATGAAGCGAGGATCTCTGTCATGTCATCTAAGTTTTTCTGAATGTTTGTCTTGGAGCTTGAAGGATCACCTGAAACTCACTGACACGTGTGGAGAAGAAAAGCAAATCCTACTTTTATTTGCTCTTTCTGTTTTTCTAAATTAACAGATACAGAGGCGCTGCAGGTAGGCATTGTCCTCTAGCTCTGGCACATAGCACACGGTACCCTGGGATTTAGTGTGAGCAGATCCAGGTCTTTGATGTTCCTAGAGCACCCTGGAATAGAATAATACGATGGGACCAGCTGAGTTCTAGCTTCTGCTTAGCACACTGATGTCTTTGACTGGAAAGGGTCCAGGGAAACTCTGGCCAAAAAAGTCAAAGAAATAAAAATAACAAGGTGCCTGTGTCCATTCTCCTGCTGACTGACATGCTGCTCCAGGTCAGACCTTTCACCTCTGTCAACCACAATTTTCTCATTTATGAATTGGAGATAGAAACAGGTAACAAAGAAATAATAATGGTGAAGACCATTAAACACTTATTCAGCTCTCAACATTCTCTAGGTACTACATTAATAATTTCACACAGGTTGTCTAATTCCATCATGATTAGAACTTTTTGAATAGTAATCGTTTTCCCGAAATTTTTAGGGTTTGAGAAAGTAAATAAGTTGAAAACAGCTTCCCTAGAGGCACATGCTCTCATGCCAGCTAGGACTGTGATGAGGGCCGTCTGATGCAGAGGCTGGGCTCCTGCCACCATGTTTGTCACGAGTGTGGGCCACAGAAACACGTTGCCTGAGGGAGGCCCTGCGACTGCACCCAGAGCTCCTGCATCCAAATCCATGACACGTCCCTGAAATGGTGAGCCTGCCATAAATAAATGTGTCATTTCCCTTCACTTAAAAATTTATTCAAGCTGATTATTGATTTTATTATGAAATTTACAACAAGAAATGTTCAGAAAGGGTTTAGTATGAAAAACTCTCCAGTTTTGCCTAGGATGAAAGGTTCATGGACAAGTGATCTTCCATGCTAAAGCAACAAAACTCATCAAAAACTAGGACACGACAGTCCCCTTGATCAGAACAGTTTTTCAGACTGTGGTGTCAGAATGTGGACATTGCATTTTGAGTCGAACCAAACAAGGAGAAAGCAGTGAGTGGGCTGGTCCGTGAGTGCTGAGAGCCATTCCTTCTTTCCTTGTGACCCAGGGCTGCTGCAGGGATGGGGACAGCAATGTCCCCTCCTCTCCCTGCCCAGCTCTGTCCCTTTGCTCTCAAGCTCCTCCTCATAGTGTGGTCATTTTCCATTCTCCTCCCTTGACTCATTGGTAACTTCGGCTTTTCGTTTTGCTTTTCTGTTTTCATGGTTATTCAGGAATAATCCATTCACCAACAATGATAAGAAGTAAACATGGGCAATAGATGTTCACCCTTTCCCTCTCCTCACACAAGGACTATATATTTCTGAGTTGGACACCATATGTCTCAACAGGAAGTGTGGGACCTGAGCCTTTTTCTGGGCCAAAAGAATGTGGTACATGTATCTGAATATCAGCTTTAGCACTGATACAACTTCAGCTCAATCCTGAAACTTCTGTCTCCACATATGGTCTTCCTCTGTGTGCCCCCCAACTCTTTCAAGCCCCATGGAGGCCCCTCTCTTCTCCTGCCTTTTCTGCAGCCTCACTGTGCAGAGAAAGGAGCCGCCTCCCCGCCCAGCTGTGTTCCAGGAGAATGGGAGCCTCTTCTAAACACTTGGAGTTCTGGAGAGCTGAGGGACTGCTGTATCCTCGGAGTCAGAGATGAAAGCCTTGAAGGAAGATGGAACTGCAGCGTGGAGAGTGTGGGTCAGAGGGAAGAGAGGAGAGGTTTCCTCCTGCTGCAGGCAGCTTGTTGATAGATGGATTTATTTACTGAGTACTTAGGCAGTTGCTGGGTACCTGCTGGGCACTTTACACATCCGAACACGTTTGCCCCCTTATGCTAAGTGCTACTTTCATCTCACTGAACAGTGTTCTGGAACCGCACCCTCAGGTCTTACAGTGACATGGATTCTCATATATGAGGGGTTAGGCCTCTCTGGGGGCAGGAACACTGCCTATTTGCTATTTTTTCTGGCCTCCTTAGGAAAGGACAGTTGGAGAGGTAGAAAGGAAGTATTCGTGCTGACTTTCTGTTTTCCACTGTGGCAGTGGGGTAGAGGATAAGGAATATCTGGTGAGGGGTGCCAAATTTCCTCTATTTCCCAGTGATCTAAAAGAAATTATACTACAAATGGGTGTGAGAACTCAAAATCTCTGAGTGTATGAAACAGAAGCCACATTAGTTTTGGGGGAATGGCTATCTGGTCACCAATTTTCTTTTTTCTTTTTTGTTTTTGTTTTGTTTTGTTTTTGTTTCTTTGAGACCGAGTCTGGCTCTGTCATCCAGGCTGGAGGGCAGTGGCGCTATCTTGGCTCACTACAACCTCCACCTCCTGAGTTCAAGTGATTCTTGTGCCTCAGCCTCTTGAGTAGATGGGATTACAGGTGTGCACAACCACACCCAGCTAATGTTTGTATTTTTTAGTACAGACGGGATTTCACCCTGTTGGCTAGACTGGTCTCAAACTTCTGATCTCAAGTGATGTGCCCGCCTCAGCCTCCCAAAGTTCTGGGATTACATGTGTGAGCCACCGCACCTGGCCTGATCAGCAATTTTTCTGAGAACTCCTGAAAGTGGTGAGTATCAACAACCATTTGACCCAGAAATAGCAAAGTCCCTCAGCTCAGGAGATGCCCTGGAGCCATGCTGGTTCCTGATTCTGTGGTTGTAGGACCCGCTCAGTGTGGGGGTGTCCTCAGTGTGGGGGTTTCCTCAGTGTGGGGGCATCCTCAGTGTGAGGGTATCCTCGGTGTGGGGGCATCCTTGGTGTCGTGGTGTCTTTGGTGTGGGGGCATCCTCAGTGTGGGGGTGTCCTAAAGGTGGGGCGTCCTCAGTGTGGGGGTTTCCTCAGTGTGGGGGCATCCTCAGTGTGGGGGTGTCCTCAGTGTGGGGGTGTCCTAAGGGTGGGGCGTCCTCAGTGTGGGGCATCCTCAGTGTGGGGCTGTCCTCGGTGTAGGAGTGTCCTCGATGTGGGGGGTGTCCTGACGTATTCTCCGGGAAGGTTTTCAACTCAGTCAGGAACAAAACGGAATGTGTCTGGGTCATCCGGGTGAAACCAAAAGAAAATCCATCTGTCATTTCCTCTCCTCAAGTGAGTGCTCAGGATGTGATTTTCTTTGTTGGTGGTACAGTTTTCTGGGATGAAATCCAGCTGTCATCTTGCCAGTTTACCCCTACTCAACCCGGAGGCCTCTAAATAGAATTGGAGCCTTCCTTTCCTGCTGCAAATGCATTTAGTACCTCCCTGTCTTCCAGGTCAGTTTCTCTCTCCTTAGCCTGCATTGCAAAATACTTCCCATTATGGCTCCTGGACCTCTCCTCGTCTCCACCCACTCCTGCCTTCAGCCACCACCCCCCCCCCGCCACACTGGGGTTCCTGGCACCGTCTGTGAAGCGGCTCCTTGCCATTGCTCACACTGGGCTCTGATGAGAACACCTCCTTCTACCTCTGTCAGACTCATCTGCCCTCTCCTTAGGGTCCTCCACGAGGATTTCATGATTCAGCTGGAGGCCCAGCTCTTCCAAAGTGTCTGCATGACTCCTTTCCAGATGGGCAGAACTCTCTCTTTTGCACCCTACTAGATACCTTCAGAAAAGGTCGAGGTGTCTTTTCAATGTACACTGACACTTGTTTCATTCTTTGACACCACTGCAACGGAAGCTCTCTTTTGGGGTTCAAGGCAAAATTGATAATGAATGAATACACAAATGAATGATTGAATGAACGAAAGCAGTGATAAGATCCCAGAAGGCAGAAAACCCTGTAGCATTTATACCCAAGACAGTCTGTTCTGATTGAGCATGGCAGCCACATTTCCATCAATTCCAGACTAAGCCAAACACAACCCAGGATGTGGATGAGAAAGATGATGGAATCTGTGTGACTAAGGTCCCCCTTCCCCTCCATACTGGCTTTTGGACTTGGACCTCCAGGTTATGCAGGTGCTCTGTGTGATGAAGGACATCTTTCAGATGGCTGCCTCGGATATAGAGCTTAGACCATTTGCCCAACACGGGCTCCAGTGATTCTGAAAAAGGATGTGCAGCCCAGGAGACCAAGATGGGGAAACAAGGAGAGAAGGCGGTTGGAGAAGGACCTGGGATAAAGGAGTTGGGAATTCCCTGTGCCACCATTTTTCTGGGCTCAGGATTGGCAGCTCTGAACATTTTCCTGTATTGTTTCTTTGCCCTTTTCAAAGATTGGTTTTAGATCTCACTGTCCTTGGCATCAAGGAAGAATTCAGGCTGGGCCAAGAACAAAACTAGTATAAAGTCAACCCTGTGTGTTTCCTAATGGGATATCTCTTAACGGTCTTCTCATACCTCAGATAAGCTGTAAACACTCTCCCATGTACATAAAGCTTGCTGGGGCTAATTGAGGATGAGAGGTCAGGTTTGAAGAGTGAAGGGGGTGAGAGGAGCGGGGAGACCTCTCAGGAGAGTGACAATCCATGTCCACAGTATCTCACTGTAGGTAAGAAATGGAGGCCCTTCCCTGCCTTGAGTCAAGGAAGCCAAGCTTGGGCTGGGGACCCTTGTTGCCCCTCTATTCACCAAGGGAAGGAGAAGCAGGAATCACAGAGTGGCATCCACACACTCATGTCTGGAGCATCTCATCCTGACACAGAGGCTGTGACTGAAATGCATGTCCCTGAGATGCAGATTTTGTAGCTTGTGGGGCCTGAAACAAAGCTGGTGCCTGGAATTAAAATTTCTGAGTGGTATTCCCATCCACAGGCAGGGCTCCCAAGGGGACTTGGAAGATGCCCGCAGCCCTGGTGAACAAAACATTTATTTTATTCAGGGGTTATGGAAAGAGACTAATCTGTGTACAGAAGAACTGTTAGACTTTCCATTCCTTGCTCGCCCCAGGCCTTGCACTTCTGAGAAGCAGAGCTGATGAAAGCTGGTGCCAGTCACTGGGGAGGAGGCTGCCTGCTGGAGGGAGGGTGATTCCAAATGCTAACACCTGTCAGTTCTCTGCCCCACAGCCTCAACTGTGGGAGTGAACAGGTAGAAGTCTTGGATTGATCTCTGCCGCCCAGATCCCTGAGCAAAATGTGTAAAGACGTGTCCCTGACCTACCAATCCTCTTCCAATATTATGACCATCATATATAACAGAACTTTCAGCCAACCATCCACATTCTTTGATGCATATTACCATAGTGACTCAGAAGGTAGGTGGGGAAGGGGGGAATGTGCTGATTCTCCCCTTCTCTGTGGAAGCCAGCAGAGTGACATATTGCATATACAGATGTTTCTGTGACTGCCAGAAAAAAAGGTGAGACCACCTTCCAGTGGCCCAGTATTGAGTATAGGTAGTACAAAAAAATGCATCGGGACATAACGATTATAGCCTGGAGCAACTCATGTTGACACACGAGTGGACCAATGCCCAGTCTGTATCCCCAGAGGCTTGTATTCAGTTGAGGACTGAAACTAGCTCACACAGAGTCAAGTGGCAGCACAAGAAGCAATGGCCCCCAACACCTCCACCGGGCAATAGGTGGAAGCTGCAGACACTGTGAAGCCTGAAGTCAGCCCCAACTGCACTGATCACACCAGGCTTCCCAGTGAGGTGGAGCTCAGGCCTGGCCTTCAGGATGGGGAGGTCTGGGAAGACTGCAATAGGACGTGCTGGGCAGGTGCCATGACCAGGAGTGGAGTCACCTGAGTGGAGTGAACTGAAGGACAAGGAGAGAGAGACACTTCCTCATGGTCCCTGTGGGCATTGCTGGTCCAGAGATGTGTGTACTGGGGTGGGTTGGGGCAGGACAGCTGGGTGGAGCATTTGAGAGGCTCAGACATGAGACTGGACCTCTCAGGGGTCTCCTTCCTGGAACATCCCCCCAGCTCTGTCAACTCCTTTCCAGCATGAGGGTCCCCTCTGCCTTCCCATCCGGGAAGCCTCACTGGGCAGGGAAAGGAGCTGCCTCTCCACAAAACCTGTGTCTCAGGGGGACAGGAGCCTCCTCTAAGTGCCCAGAGTCTGAAGAGTGGACGGACTGCTCCATCTTCAGAGTCAAAAGTGAGAGCTGTGAAGGAAGAGGGAAGAACCTTAGCACGGAGGATGCGGGTTGGAGGCGGGAGCAGTTTCCCTGTGATTCAGGCAGCTTATTAATTTATTTTTTATCAAGTACAGAGGACTTGCCAGGTACAGAACAAACCTTTTAAAATAGGAACATATTGGATCCTAGAATACCCTCAAGGAAATGGCTATAATTGTCCTCGTTAAAGAGTGTGGAAACTGAACCCTCATTACTGAGAGTGGTGGGAGCCCATTCAGATGCACTTTTTAAAGCAGGTGGATTCTTATTTTCTGAATTGTTCAACCCCTATGATGGTTAATTACAAGTGTCAACTTGACTGGATTAAAAGGCATCCAGATAACTGGGAAAGCAGTATTTCTGGGTGTGTCTCTGAGGGTGTTTCTGGAGGAGATGGGTGTGAATCAGTGAACTGAATGGAAAGATTCACCATCGCTGTGAGTGGTCACCATTCAATTCACTGGAGCCCAGAGAGAACAAAAACACCAGGGAACCATGCAGTCGTGCTCTCTGTCTCCTGGTGCTGGGACATCCTTCGTCTCCTGCCCTGGACATCAGAACTCCTGGTTTTCTGGTCTTTGCACTTTAGGACTTGCAGCAGTGCACTAATAGGTTCTCAGGCTTCATCTTCAGATTGAGAGTGACACCATCATCACCTCCCATGGTGAGGCCTTCAGACTTTACTGCACCACACAGCTGGCATCCCTGGGGCTCCAGCTTGCAGACGGACTCTCATGAGACTTCCCTGCCTCCATAATAGCATGAGCCAATTCCTCCCAATAAATAAATTGCCTCCTATCTATTATCTATCTATCTATCATCTATCTATCTATCACCTATCTATCATCTATCTACCTATTATCTATCTATCTATCTAATCTGTCTATATCTATCTATCATCTATCTACCTATTATCTATCTATCTAATCTATCTGTCTATATCTATCTATCATCTATCTACCTATTATCTATCTATCTACCTATTATCTGTCTATCTATCTATCTATCATCTATCTACCTATCATCTATCTATCATCTCTCTTTATCAATCATCTATCACATTGGTTCTCTCTCTCTCTGGAGAACTCTGACTAATGCCGTCTGTCTTGAAGCAGAACTGATGATTTGCTGTCTCTTTGGCCTGCAGTAGTAAAAGAACTCTAGGGAACACAAAAGAGGTGTTGGCCTTGGTTTTCTGCTCAAAAATCTGCCAAATGTGGTGAAAATAAAGCATGTTTTAGGGATTCATGTTACATTTCTTCTGTTTCCTACTGACTGATAAGAAACAGCCCTTCGAATCTGGGTATGGGTCCCTTTAACAACTCTGAGGAAAACAGAAAAGCCCACGCTGTTGGTGGGAGCCTCACACACTGGGCATCTTTGCTGTGTGCTGTTCCCAAGGGCTGGGAAGTCGGGAGGATGAACAAGGATATGGGCCCCGGGAATGGCATAGCCCCTCATGTCCTGGAGCAGCCTTGAGGTGCCCTGACATCCTTTCCTTCTGGTTTTAGAGCCTGGGGAATGTGGGGGCCTCTTCACGCAAGCTTCAGGGCTGGTTCATCAACTCCCTCTGGAATAACTTTCCTTGTATCTGGACCGTCCTAGTGAAGCCAACTGAGCAAGCCTTGCTGGCATTTCCTGCACCCAAGTGAGTGTTCAGGATGTGAGTTGTCTTTGCTGAATGCACTGTAAGTTTTCTAGGATGGAGTCGACTTTGACCTCTTCTACTTCATCTTCCACTCATGTAAAGTAGCAGGGCTGTAAAATAAGCCTGAATCCACTTTCAGACCCTGTTAATAACTCCTTACTTGTTTCCTGTCTCGTAGGTAAGCTTCTTATCCTAGCATGGCTTCTTAAAGTCCTGCACAGCCTAACTTCTACACCTGTTCTCCATTCTCATTTTTCTCCCCCTCTGGAAGCCTCTCTCTGTGCTGGGCATGAAGCATGGAGACTTCTGGAAACACCAATGTTTGGCAGAGTCATGCTTTTGCTCATGCCATCCCCTCTGCCTGGAGCACATCTTTCTTCCCCATCTGACTCATCTGCCCTCCTCCGAGGGTCCTCTATTAGAGTTTCCTGGTGCATCTTGAAGGCTACCTCTTCCATGCCATTTTTTTTTTAACTCCTCAGGTGACTGCGTCTCTCTCTCCTTTTGCCCCATCAGTCACTCCATGAAGATTTATAGTGGATTTTAGCATAAAATGTTATTTGCATTTTTATTTTTGTCTGCCACTATGGAAATTCTAACTTTGGGTTCAAGCCATATTTCCTAAATGAATGAATTTGTGACTAGTATGATAAGATCACGGAAGGCATTAGCAACATAGCAATAAGTTACTGCCCTGCTATCCCAGGGCCATCATCATGGATTTTAATGTGGGAGTCACATTTCCATCAACTCCAGACAAAGCCAAGCACAGGCCACAGTGGTGGATGAGACAGGTGATGAAATCCGAGAGACTAAGGGCTCCTCCCTCTCCAGACATGGGGTGGTGTCAGGACCCCCGCTAAGTTACTCGGGGCTTTCTAGAATGAAGGACACCTGGAAAACAGCTCTTACACAAGCAGTGCTACAACCCTGTACACAAACTTTGTTTTCATAAGGCAGAAAATAATGGTATGTTCATGAAGGTCGTGAATCAGGGAACAGAGAGAAGGAGCTTGAGGGGATGACACGGCTAAATGAGCCAGGCATTTCTTGTGTCGCTATTTCTCCACGGGTCAGAGGAGTGAGATGTTTGGAACATTTTCCTATTGACCCTTTCCTTTTTCAAAGGTTTTTTTGGTTCTGACTGTCCCTGTCAACAAGAGGCTCAAGGTTCAGCCAATAGGAAAACTAGTACAGAAGGTTCCCGTATTTCTGCTGTTCTGGGATGTGCCCCTCTTATCTTCCTATCCTACAGAGCCCCTGGGCTCCCTCCTGGGAGCAGGAGATGCACTGGGGGCTAAGTGAAGACGAGGAGTGCAAGATCAGGCTGAAGTGCTGGCCCTGGAAAGTGCCTGGTCTGGTCAGGGCTGCAGGCCTATCATCCTGGAGGACACACTCTGCTCAGCACAGGGCTGCCCTGTGGAGCTGACCCCACAGCAACTTACTCTCCCGTAACTGTGGCCATGGGTGAGGGGCTGGTGTCCTCTGCTCAGGCGGGCTTCTAAGTCACTGGTCCTCTATTTTGTTTTGTAGTTTTCTTCAAGAAAGTGCTGAAAGCGCTCCAGTGCATGGGGCCATCTCACACATTTGGGCATATTTCCTTAATTTATGAGTGCTCCTTTATTTCTAAGCCAATTTAGTACCTTCTGGTCACAACACATAATAAAACAGATGTATGCACACGTAAATACATCTAAGCACACACACACACTCATACAAAGATCCTATAGCTTTTACTTTGGAACTCTAGCCAAGAGAAATCAACACAAACTCACCAGTTTATTAAAAAATGGTTGGATGCAAGCAGTAGTTTTTATCTTAACACCAGTAGAATGGTCCTCTAAACTACAAAAAAATACATTTTCTTAAGCAAAAACCATAACCTTATGTTTTTGTTTCACCAAAAACACATCTTATTCTCCTATTTCTTTAACTCTTAGTAAGTCTAATTCCCGGTAAAAATTCTAGGAATACTCAATTTAACATAACATGACTTCAAGATTTCAAATCAACAGAGAAAATTAAATTTACCAAATTAATCTTACCAAAGATTACCAGAGTCAGGTGAACTGAAAAGCCTCTGAACTAGTTTCTGTTAGTCCAATAAACACTTAGACTTTTCTTTAAGACAATTAATTAGAGTTCTTTAGACTTTTAAGACAATTAATTAGAGCTCTTTCATATAACTTGGTCATGAAATATCACTTCCACATGCCACATATAATTCTATAGATGGACACAGACAGAGGCAGATCTTGGTGTGTTTTCAAAATTTTTCTGTTCCCTACTTTAGATTATTAATCTCCTGATGATCTGTTCCACATCCAAAATAATTGTTAACTAAGCAACTCTAAATGTACAATTCCAAAGACATGGCTTCGGTGAAACAGGGTAGAAAATGTACATCTCAAAGGCACAGACTTAGACCTAAACAAAGTCAAGGTCTGTTATGTAAACTTTAAGCCATTGTCTTCCCCCAGTTAAGGTTCCTAGTGGTACAGATGCAGAGACAGAGATTCTCTTACAAAACAGAGATTTCCTTTAATGATGTAAATTTTCTTTACAAAACGTTTTTATTAAAGTGACTTAATTTGATAGGTGTTTTCTTGTTTGTTTGTTTTTGTTTTTTTGTTTTTTTTTTGAGACGGAGTTTCACTGTGTCACCCAGGCTGGAGTGCCGTCGCGCGATCTCAGCTCATCACAACCTCCGCCTCCCAGGTTCATGCCATTCTCCTGCCTCAGCCTCCTGAGTAGCTGGGACTACAGGGGCCCACCACCACACCGGGCTAATGATAGGTGGTCTTTTAACTTAGCTTGATTAGATGACTGGCTTTAGGGTAGAGCTCTTTGGGGAATGGGGCCAAGAAAGCATGCATTTTTTAAGGACTAAACCACAATGTTCTTATCCAAATGTGTGAAGAAAGGAGTATCCCCGTGTAGTAATGACCATTTCCTGTCAACTGTCCTCAGCCACCCCTAAAATTGTAGCTGTCATCCACCATTACATACACAAAAGTCAGATCCTCTCACAGTACAAGGTAATCTCTGGTACCCCTCAAAGCCAAAGAAACCAGGTTATGCAATACAAGACAGAAGAGCTTTAGACATGAGAAGAATCTGCCCACAACTGTTGAAACTCCACAAAGAAAGAACAACCCTAAAAGGAGTGACTGGTGCCTTTATCCTGAGCTCTTTAAGGGATCCCAATTATTAGAAGCCTTTTCTAGGTCTTTCTTTCACTTGGTACTGAAGATGGCAACGGGACGAAAGAAAAGCAAGTGAAACGACAATTTTTAAGAAAGGAAGTGAACAGAGAAACCAAGAGCCTGTTTTTTTGTTTTTCTTTTTGCAGCTGTGGGGGATTTTAGCCAATTCAGAGGCCTCATTCTCTGTAATTTGGAATTATTATCCAGATTTGACCAAGCCCAGTACAGTTGGTCAAATCCAAAGGGAGAAAGACCAAAAAAAAAAAAAAACCCCAAAAAACAAACAATATGATTATTCTTCTTATTCATATAGCTGTATTTTTTGGATGACTGAGGATGGCTATTTGGAGATTTTGGTGAAGCAGTAAACTGAAGGAGCCAATATGTACGTGTTCCTCAGGGCCTCTGAGAAGCTGACGTAGTCAGCATTTAGTCAAAGGGACCTTGGAGGTTTCTGTGTCACCACCTGCCCCACTGAATGCTCTAATAGTAAAGTGAAATTAAGACCAGCTGGTTATCAGTCTTAACTTTTAGTCAGTAAGGAGAATTTTCAACACAGTATCCCAACTCAGCTACTTACCTAGGAATGGGTGCCAGGCTGAAGATTGTTCTCTACCATCTTAGAAGCAGGAAAAAAACTCAAACTCAACTTCCTTGTTGCAAGTAAGTGGAAATTCCAGGAAGGACTTACTTTCCTGTTTCCAATGTCATCGAAAGCAGGAAAACAAACTTACCTTCCTTGTTGGAAGCGAGTAAAACTCCAAAAAAGGAGTTGTACGGCAAAATAAACCTTAGATCTCACCCAGTTTTGGGGGAGATCAGGGATTCTCTGGAGTGGGGAAGCTCCCAAGACTCAGCAAATTGTCCCATTTGTTTGAGAAATAAAGATAGCCCAAGCCACTACCAAGCACCCACAGGAGTTTCATCAAAGGTTAGGGGCACCTCCACTCAGAGGCTCTTTAGTTGGTCACCAATTTGTAAACCAAAAGGTATCTGAGACAGGTCTCAACTGATTTAAAAGTTTATTTTGCCAAGGTTAAGGACATGACCAGAAATTGAAAAAACAAACACATACACGCACGCGCACACACACACAATCACAGAAAAAGCTTGTGGTCCCAAGATGATTTTGTGGGCTTCAGTACTTAAAGGGGAAAAGATGGCTGGAAGGGAAAGAGGGTCATCCACATGTCTATGCTGTGCCGCTCGGGCTGGAAGGCGTAGGATTAAGCAGCTTCTCTTGCATCTCTGTTCCTACATTTCATTGTGTTGATTTTGTTTCCTTCTCAATCAATAATCTTAACTCAATTACTTTCAAAACATTTTTAACGTCTTAAGAAAAGGAGCAGGTAGGAGATAGTCAATCATGAGTTTTTCTCACACTCAGTAAACAAGTATTTTACGTAAGATAAGGTGAACATACAGTAGCTACCTGCGTAGATATTTAACCTTTTATCTGTAGCTCTCTGCTTAGGAACAAAAGGAAAGGCAGCTTCTTGCAAGCCTCAGCTTTCAGCTTAGTTTCATTTTTCCTTTTGACATAGTAAATTGGAGTTTGGAGTTTTTATTTTTCTTTCACAGAAGATAGACAGATAACAAAAAAGCATAGGAAAAGACACTGCCAAATGAAGATGGAATTTTTGCTGTAGTTACCGACATAAGGGCTTGGAGGTTAGCCATAGCCTGGCTTTCCATGATTCGATTTTCAGAAGCCCAGTCAATAGATTACGGTTACTTTATTCAGTAACTACCATTTTACATAACTCTTCAGGATGAATGTTTCCCAAGCATAATGTTTTGCATATTTCCCTCTGCTTAGTCTTGTAATTTAGATGGCTGTATTTTCTGATGGCTGTGGCTGGTGTCTGGAGTTTGGTGAGGCAGTAAACAGAAGCACACACATGCACAGGGCCTCTGAGAAGTTGACATAGTCAGCATTTTGTCAAAGGGACCTTGGAGGTTTCTGTGGCGCCACCTGCCCAAGCTGTTTGGAATCTCCAAAATGAGGTGCCGTGGTAGGTCTGCTCAGCCTGGGGGACTTTCGCAGGTGATGGATGGTTCTCATTCTTCTAAGACTCTCTAAAGAGCAAGCACTTTAATTTCTGGTGTTCAGGGGGCCTTGTAGAGCTTAGGATGTTTTCAGCTACATGCACAGAAACCCCATCTCCAATTGGCTTAAACAACAAGGACAGGGATTGACGCCTGTGTCTGGACAATGCAGAGGCTTTGGGACTGACGTCACCAGCAGCTCTGGCGTGGCCTTCCCGCCATTGCCTTGCTCTGCAGCTCTGCCAGTTGGCTTCATCCTCATCCTGGCAGCAAGTGGGGAGCAGCCATGTCCACCTCCCTCTGAGTCACACCTTCCTTTGACACCATTGGACCAATTTGGGTCACATATTCGAGCCTGCATCCATCACTGATACAGAGGGTGAGCCTTCTTGTCACCATCCATGCCACCTTCCTACTCTACTCAGGCCAACTTTTGGAGCTGGGCTTGGGGTCAGTTGCTCCCAAGACACATTGGGTATGCTGGGTGAAAATAGATAACTTGGAAAAAAGTTGGTTTTTTTTTTTCCAACTGGAAAATCATGCTAGGGAGACAACACACAAAATGCCCATCAGACCCTAAAACTTTTCCTGGTAAAGTAAAAGTAAGGGTGATGAAGAGGCAGATAATGGCAGACCTGGAACAGAGGAGACCAGTTGGACAGTTCTGACACTGTGGATGGCAGTCAGTCACAGGGGTCTTCGAACAAGGTGCAGAGAATTACTAACCTCTCCTGGAGAAGCAGAGGACAGGTCTGAGTGCAGCAGGCTATGAGAGAAGAACATACAAAGGGAAATAAACAAATCCACTTAGGGCTACATAGGAGCAAGGGACGACCTGGGAGGATAAAGATCTGAGGGACGCAAATCCTCAGAAGCTGGTGCTAACCCAAATCTTTCCTCCAAGTGGACGTCGTGACTTGTGGTACCCAAGACTTTGGTTTCCAGGGTCCTCTAGAAAAGATACTAGGTCTTTGTTCCCTCAGGCAGCCACAGCCATGTGGGGACGCTGCTGGAAGACACATAGCTATCCTGACACATTGGAGCCCATGGCAGGATCCTTGGGCGGGGGTAGAAGAGGAAGGATGCATCCTCTCCATGGGCTCCAGCGTTTGCTCCATCTGGGCATTCACATCCAATGGTGGGGAGCTTTGACCTCTTCCCAGCCCAGGGCCAGGAGTAGGGTGAATGAGGGGTAATGGGACAGGGTATCTGGAGTAAGAGGAGGAAGGTGAATTGTGAGGAAGTATTGCAGCTCACTTTAGTAATACATGGGGACTTAACGTTAAAACAGCCATTTTCAGCGACTTCTGAGTAGGGAGAAACAACTGGGCTCCCAGCCCAGCAGTGTCAGTCTGTTCTACTTGAGTTGGAAAGCTCCTTCACACTGTGAACTCATTAGGGCCTGTGCAAATAAAGTTGTGGGAAGGAAAGGCCAAGGGTGGCTTCTATGATCCATAAGAAGACGAGTGATGCAATACAAGATTGTCCTGAAGATATGAACAGGCATTTCCGAAAGAGCTGCTGTGGGAGTGGAGGCATTGAAAGGATGCCAGCCCCACTGGACTTTGGGGAAATGCATTTTATAACATTAGGTATTATTTCCATCATATTTGATTATAAGACATATTAAAAGATATGACAAAATCAGGAGTTGGTTAGAGTTTAGGAAAATGGGTCCTCATGAAGTCCTGGAAGAATTGGTCAGTCTTTGGTTGACAAATTGGCTCACATTCCTTCATATGGATTAATTAATTCCCATTATGGCTATACCAAGTTTTCTTCATCTGTTCATTCATTGATATTAGATTGTTTCCCCTCTTTAGCTAATGTAAGCAATGCTACTATGAACATTCATGTACAAATTTATACCTAGACATATGCTGTTAATTCTCTTTATACAGCTAGTGGAATTTCTAGACCATAAGGAAACTCTCTGTGTAAGCTTCTAAGAAATTTCCAGCCTGTTCTCCACAGAAGCCTCTTTTAACCATGACCCTGCCCTGGGACTGAGCCATGTGGATCCTGGCATGACACATGTGCAATACAGGCAGACACAGGTACTCATGCCATCCACCTGGACATTCCCATATGGGTGGGCCTGCCCCTGCAGCGGCCCCACTGTGACCCACTCACACCTTGATCTGCTCAAGGGCCTGATTTCACGCCTTTGCTCTCCAGTGACACAGAGAGGGCTCTGGGAGAGATGGGCAGTCAGGAGTTCAGGACCTCACCCTGGTTCTGCCCCTAATGCCCTGTGACTTTGGGAAAGTCTCCTGGTTCTCTCTGGGTCTCAAATCTTCAGTTTTCCAAGGACTCCTGGCCTGCCTCACCTCTGGGGTGTTGTGAGGCTTCTGCAATGTAATATAGCTGCAAATGCTACAAGTTAACCCGAAGAAAGAGGGCTGCCCCAGTAGGAGATCATGGATTGAGGCCAGCCTGTGATACTTCCCCTGAGTCTGCCTAGCTGGGAAAGGAGAAGGAGCACCTGGCCATTATATCGCTGTCTAGGTGACCTGGAACCCGGCTGGGAAAGATCAGTGTTGATTAGCATCTAGCCACACCTCACCCCTCCCTCTCTAGACCACCCAGGTGATCCTGCAGCATCCTCAGCTCCTACAGCTTGGCCAATCTTGGCTCCAGATGGGAGGGAGAAGATCAGATTTCATGGGTGTTTCTCCATAACCCCAAGCCAGCAGAGCTGAGCTCACTCCTGAGGTTGGTGCCAGGCCCTGCTGAGGATGAGGCCATCCAGAGCCTTCGCTTGGCTGCTGCTGTGCAGTATAGGTAACGCATGGCCCCAGGCCCTTTCTCCTGGACCTCGCACTGTTTTCAACTGCAGAGATTTTTAAATTTGCTTATTGCCAAGGAAGAAGCTCATGGCTGATTAGCTGAAAGATACTCTCTTCCATACAAAATGTTTCACTTAGTGCTGGTGGAGGAAGAGACAAATAGGAAAATATCTATGTCATTGTGCTGATGCCATCGTGATTTTTAAACATTTCTGGGTTCCTGAGCTCCCTGTTTTGATGTGCTCTGTGACCCTCCTTCCTGCCTTAATCAATGTATGCTGGTTCTGCAGGCCTCACCCAGAAGCATCTGAGAGAATCAGACATGGTCTTGCTTTGGAGGCTTTCCAGGTGGTCTGATGGCAGGCAATATCTTGGTGAGGGTGCCCTGCATGGAATGTGTCTGCCGGTGGGGGGGTAACTGTGGCCCTCGGGGGAGCTCACCGCAGGAGGGAGCTCTGCATCAGCCTAGTGAGTTGTCACACGGCTGCTGCAGCAACTTCAGGAGGAGCAATAACCAGCAGCTCCCACCGCTGGCTGGGAATGCCTGGAAGAGGGGGAGTCACTTGCCCTCTAGAGGGCTGAGCCCTGGGAATTGTGTCAAATGCATGAGGATTGGCCAACTGATTTTGAATGCAGGCAGGAAAGAAAGAGGGCATAGATTTCCTCGGGGAGAGCTCTTTGTCTCTATGTCTCTCTTCCGCTGGCTCTCTGTTTCCCTCATTCTCCCCACCTTCTTTCTTTGTGTCCTCCTCTTCCTCTCCCCTTTCCTTCCTGACCTCCTTGTTTCCTACTCTCCTCACTTCTTTCTCCTCTCTTGCCCTCGCCCAGTCCTTTCCAACCTTCCCATTTCTCCTGCGCTGCTCCGCTTTGCCAACTGCACACTCATCAGGGGTGGCCCCGTCACCGGGTGCTCTCCTCCCCTGCCAGGATTTCAGCCTCGCTGTAGGCCCCAGCTCTGTGTGGCCACCTCTGGCTAAAGCTTCAGATGCCCATCTACATTTCCAACTCAGATACCCGCTTACAGCTTCTGTTTAAATTGGGGCTACAGTGAGGCCTTAGGGCCACTGGTCATAGGAACCCTGAGAGCTTGGTGGAAAAATTTAATATGCTTGACATTTGGTTTCCTCGTCCTTGGTGAAGTCAGGAGACACAAAGACAACTTGATGAAAAAGAGGCAGAGGCGCTGAGCTTAAACGCAGAAGCTAATGAGTGCTGCGTAGGCTTGGCCAAGTCACCCAACCTCTCCTAACCTCAGCTGTAGAATTGGGGTGCCTCAACAGGGCTGTTGTTAGGAGTTAGTGAAGCAAATGATTCCATTCAAGTCAATTTAGAAAAGTTCATTACTAAAGCTCCCTGGAGTGACCATTAGCCTCACAGCCTGAGAGATTGTGTAGTTAGTTATTGTTAAGGGGTGGCTTCTTCCCCATGCCTCAAGGCCTTTGCCTAAGAATCTAGATGAAAAGAATTTAAGGTAGATCCACATCTAGATCTCTGGGTGACAGTACAGAAATGTCACTCAATATGACAGGCATGTTCAGGATTTGCACTTGAGGTCTGCTTTCTGGGGAATCATGATTTATTTCTTCCAGAACCAACTTGGCAGAGGCCCCAACTGTGGGGAGACTCTTCTTTGCACCCACAAAGGACCAATATAGTCTCAGGCCCAGGAAGGACAGCTAAGATGTCCTGGTTGACTTTCTTGTCAGAATAGATTCTGTAGCATTATGAGGATGGCTAATTTACTCAGTAAATAAACATCATGTCATTTGGAAAATGAAGCAACTGTCTTGAAAGCGTTAGAGTGACAGATCAGGTGTGTCCCGGACTATCCTGTGCTGGGCATTGGGCCATGGGGTCGTACACCCAGCTTCATCCTGTAAGGTAGTTAAAATCAAGATGCCCATTGTATAGATGAATGACTGAGGCTTAGGGAGAGTAAAAACTCCGTCCAAAGCCATTCAGCTCTAGGCTGCTAGGGACAGTTAACCAGGGCCTTCTGATTCTGAACCCACGCACCTGTCTGCTAGATCACAGCCTGTCAATGAGCCCAGTGTCGTGCACACTGTGGGATGTATGAGATTGCATGCAGGGCTGGCTTGGATCCAGGTATTTAGCTCCAGTCCCTGAATAGTGAAATTTCCATAAATAAACATGGCTCACTTCTACTCACTTAAAATTTTTAGTCAACAGATTTATTTCAAAATCAAATTAATCACTGGTTTTGTTACAGAATTTAAAAGAAGAAGTGTTTATATCACAGTTAAGGTAGCTGACTTTTATTTTTTCCCAGGAAAGTGGGACGTGAGACCTTTAGCTAAAAAATCAGGGATGTCTCAGGTAATTTAAGACAAGCTCACCACTCTATCAGAGCAGTCATTTCTGACCATGGCTCCAGAGTGAGACAATTGAACTTTAATTGAGTGGAATGGGAAAAATGAGAATGCTTTGAGTGAGCTGGTTTGTGAATTTGTGAGTGCTGAGAGCCATTCCTTCCTTCCATCCTTCTCTCTGGGTGACCCAGGGCTGTTCCCAGAAATGGGGACAGTGATGCCATCTCTTCTTCCTGCTCAGCTCTGTCCCTTTGCACTCAAGCTCCTCTTCACAGTATAGTCATTTTCCTTTCTTCTGCTTTCACCCATTGGTAAGTTCAGATTTTCTTTTTTTTTTTGTTCTGTCTTTCAGCCACAACTGTTACAGCTCCATTTGCCACAGGTAAATGCAGACAAGACTGTTAACCTGTTTCCCTTGCCTCACACAGAGACACTGTTTTGGGGTTGAAATCCAAATGGATCAATGAGAAGGGCAGGTACCAGGGACAATTCTTGTCCTAAAGGACTTGGTGTTTCTGTACCTGATAATTGGATTCAACCTTCATAATCCCTAATTCCCCCTCCCACCCTCTCAGTGTCCCCTTCATGAGCCTCCTCCCAACTTCCCCAACACCTCCAAGCCCCCCGAAGTCTCTTCTGCCCTCTTGTCTGACCAGCCTGCTGGGCAGGGAGAGGAGCTGCCACTCCACAGAGCCTGTGTTCCTGGAGTATGGGAGCCTCCTCTAAATACCTGGAGTCTGGAGATCTGAGGAACTGCTCCATCCTGGGTGTCAGAAAACTGCTCCTCCCTCTAACCTGCTTCGCTAGGCTGCAGTACTTCCCTCTTCCTTTGAGCTTCTCCATGAGGATGCAGGCTAGAGGGAAGAGCAGTTTCTTGTGATGTAGGGTGGCTTGTTGATTGATTAGTGGATTCACCTAGTGCTTAACCAGTTGCTGGGCACAAGTTAAGTGCTTTAGAAACCAGAACACATTTGACCACTCAAGGAAAGTGCTCTTTTCATCCTCAGTTACACTTTCAGAGCCTGAGGCATCATTGAACCTCAAGGAGATGAATTCTCATTTGTTCAGGGATTGGAGTACTAATGGGGCAGGAGCATTGCCTATTTGTTATTTGTCCAGCCTGCCCTAAGAAAAGATCTGTAGGGAAATGGAAAGATAGTGTTTGTGCTGATTTTCTGTTCACCAATCGGTCAATATGATTGGTGAGAAAGTTTTAGTAAGTGGAGTTAAGTTCCTCTATTTCCCACTCGTCATAAAAAAAAATTGTACTTTAAAATGAGTGTGGGTCCCCTAATAAACTCCAAATAGACTAAAACCAAAAAGCCCACCTTGTTTGTGGAGCCATCAGACTGGGCCATTAAGGTTGAATTTTCTTCCCAAGGATGGGAAATTGGGAGAATCAGTAATGACAGGGGCCCCCAGAATGACCAAGCCAATCCCAGGCCTAGAGCATCCCGGCAGTGCCTGGGCCCTGTTTCTCCTCTTGTAGCACCCAGTGACTGTGGGGGCCACTATACGGATGAATACGGCAGGATCTTCAACTACGTTGGGCCGAAAACTGAATGTGTCTGGATCATCGAGTTGAAGCCGGGGGACATAGTCATGGTGGCCATTCCAAAACTCAAGTGAGTACTGGGGTTGTGAGTTTTCTTTGATGATATTGTTATTTCTAGGAAGGATCCCATCTTGACTTCTTATGGTTCACCCTCCACCCATCCATGACAGCCATTTGACACACAGTTTGACTGCATTTTCACTTCCTGTTGAAAGCTTTACACTGACTCGTTATTTTCCAACAAAGTTTATCTTCTTGTCATGCCTTTCTCATTCTTCACAATTGGCTTCTCTTCTCTGCTCACTTCTGATCACTTCTCTCTGGACCCTGCTATGGGCTGAGCCATTATACTGAGTTTCCTGGACATACCAAAGTCCAGTAGCTCCTTGCATTTGGTCATACCTGCCCTCTGCCTGGAATGCATCCTTCAATCCCTGCCAGACTCATCTGCCCTCTGCAAAGGGTTTTCATGTTGTATTTCATGAGTTAGCTCAAGGCCAACAACCTCCATAACAATAAAACCACTTTCCTGACTCTCTGCAGAGGACGAGAGATCTTTTTCTCACAGGAGTTTACATAATACCCCTGGAATGCTCTACACTAGTGTAATATTACTCTTGCCTATGACTTCATTTGTGTCTACCAGGAGTCTGTCTTTGGATTGCAGGTGTTTTTCTTAAATGAATGAATGAATGCATGAAGTGATAAAGCCACAGAAGGCATTTCCAATGTAGCCCAAGTTACTGCATTGCTATCGCAGGGCACTGTTCACTGATTTCAGCATGGAAACCACATTTCCATCAATTCCAGACCAAGCCAAACATAGCCCACAATGGTGGATGAGACAGATGGTGGAACTGTGTGACCCAGAGGTCCTGTCCCCTCCAGACAGCCTATGGGCTCAGAATCCCACTATGTTATGCAGTTCTATGGGATCAAGGACACTTCGAGACAGCTGCCTCAAATACAGGGTTTAAACTGTCTGCCCAACTTGAGGCCCAGGGATTCAAAAAAGGACGTGTGGCCAAAAAGACTCAGATGGGGAAACAAGGAGAGAAGGAGGTTGAGGGGGGACCTGGAATGAAATAGTTGTGTACTTCCTGTGTCATAATTTCCCCAGGGCCAGAGGAATGGGCAGCTATGGACATTTTCCCACATTGTCCCTTTGTCCTTTTCAAAGTTGATTTTGAATTTGATTGTCCTTGGCACCAAGGAGGAACTCAGGTTGGGTCAATAGCAAAACTAGTATAAAGTCAGCCCTGTGTGTATCCTGGTGGGGTGTCCCCTTGTTGCCTTGTTATACCCCAGAAAGGCTCCAGCCCCTCTCTTGTGAACTGAGACCTGCTGGGGGCTGAGGATGAGGGATGGAGATCAGAACTGGAAAAGCACAGGGAGGAGAGGGAATTAGGGAGTTCTCCCAGGACTGAGAGCTCCCATGTGCAGCTTGTCTCTCACAGGATGGAGATGGAGACCCCTCTCTCCTCTGCCGTGGGTAAGCAAGGCCAAACTTATGCTAGTTGGGGGTCATGCTTCACCTCTTCCTGTCCCATCTGCCATGGGAGAGGAATGCAGGAACCAGGGAGTGGTGTCTATACACTCATTTCTGATGATTTTTGTCCTGACACAGAGGTTGTGGTTTAAGGAAACATACCACTCTGCTGGCTGCATTCTCTGTTTGGGGAACTTGAAACACAGCTGATGTTTTGACTAAAATTCCTGGTTGGAATCCTAGGGCCATGGGCTGGGCTTCCTAGAAGACATGGAAACCATGAGACCGGGAAGCTACCTGCTGCCCTGGTGGAGGGGAAGGTTTCTGGGAAGATGGAGGGGGTGCTCGGGCCTCTGCTTGCGTTATTGAAGAACTGACAAACTTTCCTTCTTTCGTTCTCATCTGCCCTTGCACTTCTCATGAGCAAAGCTGTTGGGATCTAGTGAGGATTCATTGGTGGAGGGAGGTGACAGCCTGGCTGGAGGACAAGTTCAAATGCTGATGTTGCCTTTTCTTCTGACCCAGAGGATTTGCATGTGGCAAAGAGTATGTGGAAGTGCTGGATGGACCTCCAGGGTCTGAGTCCTTGGGCAGGATTTGTGAAGCCTTCAGTACATTCTATCACTCTTCTTCCAACATCATCACCATCAAGTACTCCAGAGAACCCAGTCATCCACCCACTTTCTTTGAAATATATTACTTTGTTGACGCTTGGTCAACACATTAATAGGTAAGTGGGTGATGCTCCCCTGCTCAGCCCAAACCTGGCTCTGCATATGTTGGGCAGAGGCTATACCTGGGACTGCAGAAATAAGATTGAGTCACTGTTCTCCTGGACCAGTGTTGGGTGAGGGAGAGGGAGTGTGACCCTGTGACCCTTCCAGAAAAAGACATGGGTTCTGTCCCAGCATTTCTGTACAACCACATCTTTGGGGTTAGAAGATCATATGTGATAACTTTCTTTATCATTCCTATCTTCTTGATATAGAAGCGTGTATCTCTGAGAAGCCGTCTTTCTCTCTACTGATCTTATTATAAGCCCTGTGGCATTTTCTAGTGTGTTTATGCAAAGTGAGTAGTATATGAACTATATGCTATAAGGAATATATAATATACATATTCTATTGGTCAAAAACACATTAGACTACATATGGGACTGGGTCCCTTACAAACCTCTGCATGGAGTAAAACAAAAAGCCCACCTTGTTTGTGTAATCACCACCCTCCAGTTACCTACGTTGTTTTCAGCTATCACATAACATTTTGAACAGATATTGGTATCTCTACGAATATACCCAGCTAAGGTTTTTCTGTGAAATGTAGAGATTAAGGAATAAAACCTCTCCAATTATAGCTCAAATGTGCATGACCATATGTATAGCCAACTCTCCATAAAACCAGTAGTTCTGCCTCGCTCATGACAGTAGTTGGCCTACAAATGATGCTTAAGTTCCTGCTATGTATAAAATGAAACTTTCCATAATATTTATGGATGAGAATCAGTTAAATGCTCTTTGCTTTGAGTGGAAAGTTGACTTCAAATGCTATTTTGGATGTTTGAGGTGGGATCTAAACTTTTCACTCCTCACTTGTAGGCTGGTGCCCTTCTCCAATTGCTCTTTGGTTAACTTGACATCTTTGAAGGCTCCTGGAACCTTTTCCTGGATATTTTCTATTGAAAAATATCCATGGCCTTCTGGGAAGACATCCTCTCCCAACGAGATGGAAGTTCAGTATTTTAGTGAACTGACTTAATGGCTATTACTATACTATAATATAGCTGGGTTAGTGTGTTGGGCCATTCTTGCATTCTTATAAAGAAATACTTGAGACCGGGTAATTTATAAGAAAAGAGATTTAATTGGCTCATGGTTCTGCAGGCTATACAGGAAGCATAACATCATCTGCTTCTTAGGAGGCCTCAGGAGGCTTCCAATCAAAGTGGAAGGCAACGGGGGAACAGGTGCTTTACATGGCAAAGCAGGAGCAAGAGACAGAGAGAGTTGGGAAGGAGGTGCCACACACTTTTAAACAACCACATCTTGCGAGAACTCACTCACTATTGTAAAGACAGCACCAAGGAGATGGTGCTAAAACATTCATGAGAAATCCAGCCCCATGATCCAATCACCTCCCAGCAGGCTACACCTGAAACACTGGGGATTACATTTCAATGTAGGATTTAGAGGGAATACACATCCAAACTATAGCAGTTGGGGACCCAACTGATTGGCTGGCCAATCTGATTCAGTACTTCTTCTTTTTTTTTTTTTTTTTTTTTTTTGAGATGGACTCTCACTCTGTCCCCCAGGCTGGAGTGCAGTGGCATGATCTTGGTTCACTGCAACCTTTGTCTCCTGGATTCAAGCGATTCTCCTGCCTCAGCCTCCCAAGTTGCTGGGATTACAGGCACCTGCCACCACACCTGGATAATTTTTGTATTTTTAGTAGAGACAGGGTTTCATCATGTTGGCCAGGCTGGTCTCGAACTTCTGACCTCAGGTGATCTGCCCACCTTGGCCTCTCAAAGTGCTGGGATTACAGGCATGAGCCACCATGCCCAGCCGGATTCACTACTTCTTATCATGCTCTTCCAAAAAAGGATAATGACACCAGCAAGAAGCACAACTAACATTTGTTCCTATATCTATATTTCCATGTAAGTCAATCTATTAATACATCTATTTATCTACCTCCATTTACCTGCTTCTTCCAGGTTGACTGAATGCCGAGAAGAATCACTTGCTATTACCTTAGTGAATGTCATTTTTGTTGCAAGTAACAGAAATACACTTTAGGTAGATCAAGCAAAAAATGAGGAAATTTATTGAAGGATTCAGGAGTAAGTCTCAGAACTGAAGGGGCAGTGGAGACAGGGAAGCAATTTGGGAAGCTGCCCTCACCTCTCTGTTTTTGATGCCATCTTGCCTGACCCTTGTGTTTCACTTTCTCCTCCCCTCCAGCCTGGCAACGTCCTCTTCTCTGTGCTTATTGTAGAGGACGGCTGCCTCACAGCTCAGCTCCCAAGTGTATCTGTTTGTGTTAGTCCATTCTCACATTGCTAAGAAGAAATACCTGAGACTGGGTAACTTATAAAGAAAAGAGGTTTAGTTGGCTCACAGTTCCACAGGCTGTACAGGAAACATGGCACTGGGATCTGCTGAGCTTCCAGAGAGGCCTCAGGAAGCTTCCAATCATGGCAGAAGGCAAAGGGGGAGCAGATACTTCACAGGGCCAAAGCAGGAGCAAGAGAGAGGCGGGGGTGGCGGGTGCCACACACTTTTAAATGATCAGATCTCAAGAGAACTCACTCACTGTCATGAGAACAGCACCAAGGGGATGGTGCTAAACCATTCTTGAGAAATCCTCCCCTATCTTCCAAACACCCCTGACCAGGCCCCACTTCCAACATTGAGGAAATGGGGGGTACAATTCGACATGAGTTTTTGCGAGGGGACACAGATTCAAGCCATACCATTGTTCATAGTTCAAAGTGACAGCAAAGATTCACCTGCGCCTCTGATTTCTGTCTGGAAATTTCCAGGGAGAGACTGATTTGTGTGAATTGGGTCAAGCATCCACCTGTGGTTGGGTGGCTGATCACCAGCAGGGCGGACTCATAGAGCACAAATGTGAGGCTGCCCACGGAGGCAGCACCGGGCTCAGGTTTCAGAGGGAGGTTGGTAGGGCCCCAAGGAGCAGTCATTCCGGAAACTATCTACAGTGTCACCTGTCATTTCTGCCTGGCCAGATTTTTTTTTTCCCCCCATATTGCTCTTGAACTTGCGGTTTTAATCTTATCTTTACTGAATACTTCAGGTATCCAGTAGGAAATGAGTGGTTAAAGAGAAGAAATAAAAATGAGAAAGTGATGATACACTGAACATGACCAATGGAAAAGTGAATCCAGCAGAGGAATGAGGAAACTATCTTTGCCCATCAAATATTCTGCCTTTTGGGGACATATTGTTGACCTTGGCAATCATCTGTGGGTGAAGGAAGCTCAGCAAAGACCATTTGTTCTGTTGTGCTGATGAAGCCCAGATATATTAAGCATTCAGTGACCTTTGTCTCTGGAGAGGTGACATTTCAGCCAAAATGTGGAACCAGCTATCTGCAGAAAGAGCATTCCTGCAAGAGCAGAGGATCTTTAGCAAGAGCAAGCTGGGCTTGTTCTGGGTGCTCAGAGAGGTTCAGTGGGGCTGAAGTGAGTGAAGGTGGGGGGAGAGAAAGAGGTGAGAGCAGAGAAAGGACCAGGGGCCAGACCAGGGGAGGTTTCGTAGGCCACAGTTAGAATCTTGGATCCTGTCTAAGTGCAAGAGGAAGCATGGAAGGGTTTTATATTCGTTTCCTGCTGTAACAGAGCACCACCAGCTGGATGGTTTAGAACAACAGCAACTTCTCTCAGAGTTCCAGAGGCTAGAAGTCCAACAGCAAGCTGTCAACAGGGCCACACTTCCTCTGATGGTGCTAGAAAAGAATGTGTTTCAGGCTGTTGTCCCACCTGCTGGTAGCCTCTGGTGTTCCTTGACTTGTAGATGGCCATCTCATCCCCATGTTTCTTCATATCCTCTTCCCCCACAAGGGTCTGTGTCCAAATTTCCCCCTTGTTACAAGCACACCAGTTATATTGGATTAGGTCCCATCCTCCCAACTTTGTTTTAATCTAACTACCTTTGTAGAAACCTATTTCCAAAAAAGGTCACATTCTGAAGTACTGGGATTAGAACTTCAACATATCTTTTGTGGGAAGGGGGACACAATTCAACACATAAAGTTTTAAACAAGGAAGTAACATGATGTGTTTTTAAAATATCACTCTGGCTGCTGGGTGGATTGTGAGTTGTAAGAGGGTCCTTTGAAAAGCCTCCTGCATTAGTCCAGGTGAAAGATGGTGGTAGTTTGGATGGAGAGAAATGGCTGCCTAGCTGTAGCCTTAGCCAGAGCCTGTGGGACAGGCAGGAAGTGAGGCAGCTTGGAGCCAATGATAATAACAGAGATTCAGATATTATAAACTCTTAGCTAATATGAAGTAACTATGAAGTACTCACTAAGCCTCATGCTCAATTAGGTGTTCTTAATCTTTCTCATAAATTTTCTCATTTAATCCTTCAACTCCCTATGAGGTAGACACCATTACTGCCTCTACTCACAGATGGGGAACATGAAGCTGAGCACTGCCTGGAAACTTGGCTGAGATCCCACAGCTCACCCGATAATGAAGCAGCTATTCCCACCCATGTCTGCTGCCGCTACATCCAGGCTCTTGGTGACGTCTCAGCACTCTATTTCAGAACACGCTGAAGGCTTGTTTGCTGAGACTGGAGATTTATGGCACAGAGGAGATAAGGTTGGATAGGTGGGGCACCCATTTTCATCATTTATGAGTATTTGTCTCATTCTTCAACTATTTATAAGCTCGTTGAGGGTAGAGTCCAGGCTCTCTCTCTATATATATATATCCATATAGAAGTGGACATGGGTGTGTATATACCCCTATGTAAGTACATATGGGTTGTATATACCCATATATAAGTATATATACAGTCTGGACTCTACCCTTAACAAGGGTGTATATATATTCACACACCCATATATCGCTATATAGATATACAGGTATCTATCTATATCAATGCTAATATTGAGCTGTTATCATGTTCTGGGCCTCGTTCTGAATCAGGGTTTCTTAACCTCAGCACTATTGGCATTTTGGTCAGGTCATTCTTTGTCATGGGGCTGCGCTGTGCATTGCTGGATGTTTAGCAGCATCTTTACCCTCCACTAGATGCCAGTTGTGACAACCAAAAATATCTCCAGACGTTGACAAAGATCTCCTGAGGGACAAAATTACCTGAGAATTACTGTTTAATACCTCACATTTAACATGTCCAGGAGCCCCATTAGGCAGGTACTGTTCTGAATCCATTTGTGGGAGAGGAACTCGAAGCTCAGAGATGTCGAGATCAATGTCCTAGATGATTCAGCCAGGGTTTATATAACCCCTCCAACATCTGAGCTCATGGTAGGTGTTGACAGGACGCTTACTGGATGGATTGCTGGTAGCTTTGACATTGAGGCATAGATGTTTATGCATGGCTGAGCTTGATAGGGAACCATGAAAGGTTTTGACCAGAGTAGTAATCTGAGAAAAGCAGAAGTTTACAGAAAACACAGACTCCCTCCCATCTTCAAAGATAACTTCATATTTGGGATCCTTGGGCCTGGGGTCAGAAGGGGTTAGAGGGTAATCTCATCCAGGAAGGAAAGTGTTCCAAAGACCACCGATGCTTTTCTGCTTCCTCCTTTCCTCTTCTCATATGAAATTTTCTTTCTACCAAATTACGTAAGATCCTCTAGGCATCCTGTGTCTTGTCACTCCCTAGACATTTTGGTAATAAGAGCGTATGGATTAATTACAATCCCCTGTGAATGTTTAAGGCAATTACTGTTCACTGGCTCCCAGTAATTTCCAAGACATAAATGGGCAGTGAATAGACAAAATCTCCATTTGCCAACAAAGCTACAACTTAGCTTTTAAATTAAATAAAAACCACCTACCATTTTTTAACTTCTATTTGAAGTTCAGGGGTAGCATCACTGCATGATCCAACAGGAATCCAATGCATCCATTCAATTATTACTGGTTGAAAAAATTGTATGAGACCTGATGAATGCCAATGGATTCCACTATAGTCAAATTAAAACTGATATAGTATTAAAAAAAGAAACACTTATTAAAAATCCAGGAAAGAGATAAAAGAGGAAAAATAGGCACTCAACTTCCTCATGATCTCCTTTCCTATAAAATATCTTGTGTGTAGTATGTAGAGTGTTGCTCATAAATTCATCACAAGTAAATCATTCTTTTTCCTTTTTCATGCAGCTCTGGATTTGGGGAACTTAAGAGGTTCTCCTTTGCTTAATCTATTGCTCCTTACAGTCCAAGGCATCTAGTCCCAAACTACATTGTCTACGGGCAGCCCTGAGTGCTCCCTTTTATCTCTTACATTGTCAAGGTTTTGGTGACAGCATTACAAATAGACACGACTGCTGTGCCCCACCCTGACTCACTCATACACTTTTAATTTAGATGTTCCCATCCCCCAGAGCAGAAGCCACCTCATTCATATTAATTTTATTTTCTAACTACTTTGATTACTATTCTATCAACTCCAAAGTGGTCAAGTTTAAGTTTAAAGCCTTCCAGTTTCTTAACACAGTGCAGTGCATTCTCAGTGTAAAGTGGTCCATGTGCAGGGCAAACAGTAGCTCATTCCAATGCCATCGGGGCTGCTCTCCAAGAGCCAAGTGAGAAACCCATCCTGAGCAGGGCAAGGTGGACTTGGGACCAATTCTTCTACAGAGGAAACCATCTCTGAAAACAGTATAATATGGTAACAGATGGTGATCTTGTTCTGTGTTCATGGTCAACCGACTAGAGCAAATAGCTGGGTGACTGAGATAAAGTATGGCGAACCCAATATTCAAGCTACCTATATTTCTAAGCACCTATATTTTTCATTCACTTACTCATTCGTTCTGTCTGTAACCCCAAATCTAGCTTGAGCTCACTGGCTTCTTAGGCTCTAGATGAGGCAGGCTCCACTTCTCAAGTTGCCTGTGGTTGAAGTTCAAAGCCTTCTTTGGGATTTCTGCAAACTGCCAGGAGGCTGTAGGACACCATTTCCACACATGCTGTCTCTCTTCTGAACTCTCTGCCTGACACAAAACTCAACCCTGTCCTCAATTCACAAACACAGTCCCTGAAGCTCATTCGTACAACATAGTCATGAATTTAATGGGCTTTTCTGATGATGAGGGTCTCAGGGAGGAATCTGTAGAACCCTGCAGAGCAAACAACTTACAACAACATGTTAGGTACTTCTTGTCTCCAAAGCCCACAGCCTCCTTGATCCATGGGGTTTTACAAGCCCTTCATCCCCATGCAGTGGGGTACATCTCACTAGCAGCTCTCTCCTCTTCCTCCCTTCTTCGTTTTCTTTTCAAGAGAAAAACAAAATTCCTCTCATTTCCTCAAGCAAAGAGGCTAACCATTCTTTCATTGTTAGGAGGCTTCTCAAGCATCCCCTTCCAGCCCCAAATAAACTGTAAGGTATTTTTCCCCAAGAAAAACAATTTACCTTAATATAAATTTGGGTGCCAGCTCTTAAGGAATATAAATGTTGCCTCATTATGATTTTAAAATCATTTATTGAAGTACATATAGTATGTTAGGTACTAGGGACACTAGAATGATTAAATTGGGCTTATGCACTGGCTACAGAAATGGCTTGTCATCCAGTGGGTTGTACCTGAGACAGATGGTATGTGGAAGGAGGAAGCCAGTCAGTGAGAGGGAAGGAGCAGAGTCAAGTTGCTATGGGATCCCTGAAGAGGACAATGGATTCGATTTAGGGATGAATTATAGAACAAGTGCAGTGTCTCTTCAGGAAATGGAGGTAAATGTCTGGTCATATCCAAATTGTTGGCCAGATGTTTTACCCCCGGATCCTCCAGCTTGTTCTTGTTTGCTTTTGTTTTTGTTTTGAGATGGAGCCCTGCTCTCTCACCCTGGCTGGAGTGCAGTGGTGTAATCTCAGTTCACTGCAACCTCTGCCTCCTTGGTTCAAGCTGTTCTCCTACCTCAGCCTCCCGAGTAACTGGGATTACAGGTGTGCACCACCATGCCTGGCTAATTTTTTTTTTTTTTTTCGTAGAATTGGGGTTTCACTATGTTGGCCAGGCTAGTCTTGAAGTCCTGACCTTAAGCTGTTCTCCTACCTCAGCCTCCCGAGTAACTGGGATTACAGGTGTGCACCACCATGCCTGGCTAATTTTTTTTTTTTTCGTAGAATTGGGGTTTCACTATGTTGGCCAGGCTAGTCTTGAAGTCCTGACCTTAAGTGATCCACCTGCCTCAGCACCCCAAAGTTCTGGGATTATAGGCGTGAACCACCACACTCAGCCTTCTTTAGCTTGTTTGCCCCCAATTTAGTCACCCATTTCTGACACCATCATCATAGAAGAGCCCTGCCTGATTTCAAAGGGCCCTTGTGAGTCAGGGATGAGACCACATTAAAAGCTATATAGCCTCTAGGACTGGAAAAAATGATGGCATCTATTTACAAAAGCAATTCTAAATAAAACCAATGTCAATTTATAAGTAAAAGGAAGTTCAAAGAAGTTCTGACTTGTTCAATAATGACTACTTTCAGCTTATATGAAAATCTACTATCAGATTCTTTTCCTCCAAAATATCTATCTTTTTGTTTTTTGAGACAGAGTCTCGCTCTGTTGCCCAGGCTGGAGGGCAGTGGCACAATTTTGGCTCACTGCAACCTTCACCTCCCAAATTCAAGTGATTCTCTTGCCTCAGCCTCCCAAGTAGCTGGGATTACAGACATGTCACCACACTGGATAACTTTTGTATTTTTAGTAGCGATGGGTTTTCACCATGTTGACCAGGCTGGTCTCGAACTTCAGGCCTCAAGTGATCCACCTTCCTCAGCCTCCCAAAGTGCTGAGATTACAGGGGTGAGGTACCATGCCCAGCCTATTTATATTTTGCTTTCGTCTGTTGGATAACCCAATAATAAACTTCTGGTAAAAATTTAATTGATCACTTGTTCTCTAAGGCTTCTTTGTTAATCAGCGTTCTCAGGAAACAGGGATTGTTAGAAATTTCAGATTAAGCAACTCATTACCAGAGCTCTCTTTTGTGTCCAGTGCTTATGTCAAAGATTTTCTAAATTTGTCATCACTGTTAGCATAATCTACTGAGCATAAGACTCTCATAGGGCCTTGTGATCACTTATCTCTTCATCAAATATTATCATCTGGATGTATTTATGAAACTCAGGTACGTGGTGGTTAAGATAAATAAGTACTTAATCCAGGGCATTTTCTAAAACCTTCAAAAATTCAAATCCGAATCTACATTTATTTTCATGTAGACTTCCTGAAAGATGGCATACAGTTACCATACATGGTAAACTGTGGGCATATTCTGAATGGCTCCAGGTAATTAATGTTTACTGCAATTAATATCACACTTATCAACAAGTTTGCTATTGACAACAGCTAGTAAGGCAATATCTTGGCATTCTGTTGATCTCTTCTCTTTCCAAAGGGTTGAATTTGTTCTCAGAGGTGATTTCCGCATCTCAGAGAATTTGGGTCAGTGAAAATATCTCTATGCCAGCACCACCTGGCCTTCTTGTAACACAATACTTAGGTCGTAACTCTCCACACTAAGCAGATGGTGAGGAGTTGGCAACTATTGAGTCAACTCCCAACTCCATTGAACGCAGCTAATTAAATGAATGATAGACCTGAGCCTTGCTGACCATTTAGTTCAATGCACTCGTTTAACTGATGGGGAAGTTGAGTCACAGAGTGCCTGGTGGCTTACCCCTGTCACACAGCTGGTTGGGAACAGAGCTGTAGGGAGAGCACTGATCTCCTTATTTCTCATTTAGCGAACTTTATACCACGTCATGTAGCTGATCCTAAGAAATTTTTAGGGTCCAGATAAATCATTTTCGGTTTTTTCAAACTGGCTTGAGTTTTCAGAGGACGCTTTGGTATTCACTATTTTATACATATTTAAGAGGTTATCTCAACATTGGAAATAATGTTTTCCTCATCTCCACCTCCAATTTCTAACTCTGCCTCAGCTGAAAAGTTAACCCATTTCTTTGATTCATGCTGATTCTTTAATCAGAATCCACTGATATTTGGGGACAATGCTACACTGCCCAGAGTCACTGTCTTGGCCACAGCAGCTGCTGGCACAATACTTCAAAATGCTCTTAACTTGGAGCTGTGGCCAATGGAGTTGTCCTGAAAAATGAGAAAGGGTGAAGTCTCCTGCTAATGACATTCCCTCCGCTTGGAGGGGAGCTGTGGCTTTGAAAAGGCCGATTGTGGAAAATCCACTGGCAAGAGGGAGCTAGAAAGAAACCTGACCTTGCCTCAGGCAGTTGTAAGTCCCTGTGGACAAGTTCAGTGTCTTGCCAACTCTGTGAGGAATTGCTGAGGACACAGTGTGATTAACTGAGGAATCCCTGTATGCTTCAGATGCAGATGGTGAGTAAGTGCATCATGTGTCTCAAACGGTGAAGGTGCTGGCTTGAACTCAGGGTGAGATTGTTAGGGAAACAGAGTGACACCACTTTATTTATTTATTT